>NC_141875.1:129579774-129884328 GCF_056163025.1 Triticum urartu
GCTTTCCCCTCGGCTTCGGTCAAGGCCTTTTTCAGGGCCTCGACCTTGGCTGTCGCCCCTATACATATAATGACACTACGGTCAGTATACATAATTCACTCTTTCCGAATACATAGCGAGCGATTGCATACCTTGTTGGTCCTCCAGCTGCTTCCTCGCCTGGCCGAGCTCTTCTTTGGCCCGCTCGAGTCTCTGTTTCAGTCCAGAGACTTCGGCAGTATGAGAAGTCACGGCCAGCAGCGACGCCTACTTATTCACATCAGACAAAGTTTGATTAGTTTCCTACGAAATTTAATTGATCCTCTGTCCGGCTTTTCCTTCTGAACACCGGACAGTGTCTTAGGGGCTATTGTCTATGCGGGGATTTCTCAGTTAAGCGCCGCTTACCTCAAAACCTGTCAGCAAGATGCTGCAGGCTTCGGTAAGTCCGCTTTTAACGGACTGAACCTTCTCAATCACCGTACCCATAAGGGTATGGTGTTCTTCCACAATGGAAGCACCCCGTAGCACTTCCAATAGATTGTCTGACGCCTCTGGTTGGAAAGAGGTCGCCGGCGGGACGGGCACGCCTCCTTCTCTTAAAGGAAGCTGCTTGTCGGACTCCGGGGCCATATGGGTCTCCGGATCCGAGCTCATATGGGGGCCGAATTGAGCACGGCCCCCATCGTCAGTCTCCATGGGGGTTTGTTCCCCCATGTGTCTGGCGACCGAGGTGTCACCCTCCGGCGCCGCCACGACGGGCTCCTGAACCTCCCCCTGGCCTGGGAAGGTCCTTTGGGAGAGAACCTCGTTGTCTCCCTTAGCCTTGGGAGAGTAAGCAGCCGGCGGTGTCTCGCTGGCCATCTCTTTGAGTCCAACGAGCCTCTTGATGAGGATGGCTGAGAGCTGTCGTGGGCCGGACTGCAATAACATGATTAAATCATATAACATATCATAAGGCGGAAAAGCCGGATAAATGGACGTGTGCGGGTTCTTAGCACTCACGATGCGGCCAGGGGCATGTTTCGGGGGCTCCGCTCTGGACTGGTTTCGACGTCCCACGTGGAGCTGCCCTCAAGAGTGCCTTTCCCCTTCTTGGGCACCTCTGCCTCCAGAATTGTGGAGGCCGCCCTCTTCTTCCTCCCCCCATCAGAGGGACCCCCTTGGCCTTCCCGTGGCCTTCTTCGTCGGCGCCGTATAGGGCGCCGGCACCAGCATCTTTGCTAAACGCGGGATGACTGGTTCTTCAGGAAGCGGCGCCGGACACTCGTTCCGCTCCGTCCTCTTCATCCAATCCTGAAAAAGCAATAATGATAAAAGTTCAGATATCCTCCTTAAAACAAACAAGTAGAGGATGCATTGAAAACTTACCTCGCTGGCGGGGTGGTTAATGTCATGCCCATGGTCCGAATCCGTGGCTGGCGGTATCTCGTTGCCCTTGAAGAGCAACTTCCAGGCATCTTTGTGAGTTGTTTAGAAGAGCCTCTCCAGGGTTTGGTGCCTCTTCGGATTGAACTCCCAAAGGGGGCATTTTTGGCTTTGGCAGGGGAGGGTCCGGCGGACCAGCATCACTTGGATTACGTCAACGAGCTTGACGTCCTTGTCCACCATGCTTTGAACGTGCATCTGCAGCGCTATCAGCTCATCTGGCGAACACCAGTTCGGGCTCTTCTCGACCCAGGAGGTGAATCGCATGGGAGCGCCGGAGTTAAATTCGGCAGCTGCAGCCCAGTTTGTGCCATGGGGTTCTGTGATGTAGAATCATTGTTTCTGCAATTCCTTGACAGTCTCCATGAAAGTGCCTTTCAGCCAGGAAACATTGGTCAGCTTGCACACCATGGTGCTCCCGCACTCCGCATGCTGGCCATCCACCACCTTCGGCTTCACGTTGAAGACCTTGAGCCACAGCCTGAAGTGGGGTTGGATGTGGAGGAAGGCCTCACACACGATGATGAACGCCGAGATGTTGAGGAAAGAGTTCGGGAATAGATCATGGAAGTCTATCTCGTAATAATACATCAGCCCCCAGATGACAGGGTGAAGTGAAAACCCTAGCCCGCAGAAGAAATGAGGGATGAATACCACCCTCTTGTTGGGCTTCGGAGTGGGGATGATTTGCCCCTGGGCTGGAAGACGGTGGGCGATTTCCTTCGCCAAGTACCCGGCCGCCTGAAGCTCAGTAATGTCCTTCTCCTTGACGGAGGAGACCATCCACTTGCCTTGACCTCCAGATCCAGACATGGGTTGAGCGCTAGCTTGAGTGGGAAGAAGATGAGAACTTGGGCGCTGGAGCTCAAGAGTGGAAGGGCAGAGGAAGAAGTTGTGGGAGAAGAAGGGGCAATCCTTATCCCCTTATAAAGGCAGTGAATATCGAACGGCTCCCCACTCGCCCTAAAACTCTCCTATTCCCAAGGGCTATGTAAACGTCATGGTTGGGTTACCCACGCCCGCATTGATCCCGCAATAAGGGGACACGGTCTCTGCTTTGACAACACATGCCAATGGAAACCGCATCTCAAAGCACGGAACGGCGGACAAAAACGGTTCGATATAGTGACCGAACAGATGTGATGTCATCTTGCAAAAAGTTGTCAGCAGATGGGACTCATGAAATACTATATTCCTTGCGGTTGTGTGTGGAACTTGTGTTGCAGATCTGGACACCTTCGTTTCATCCGAAGACTATCCTGGAGTATTCGGAAAGTAGAACCCGCCTTGCAATGCCGAAGACAATCTGCGCGCCGGACACATCGTCATTGAAGCCTGGTTCAGGGGCTACTGATGGAGTCCTGGACTAGGGGGTCCTCGGGTGTCCGATCTATTGGATATGGGCCGGACTGATGGGCCATAAGGATACAAAGACCGAAGACTCCACCCGTGTTCGGATAGGGCTCTCCTTGGCGTGGAAGGCAAGTTTGGCGACCAACTATGAAGATTCCTTTCTCTGTAACCGACCTTCTGTAACCCTAGATCCCTCCCATGTCTATATAAACCGGAGGGCTAGGTCCGTAGATAGCCCAAAACCACATAATCATAGCCAGACTAGACTCTTAGGGTTTAGTCATTACGATCTCGTGGTAGATCAACTCTTGTAATACTCATATTCATCAAGATCAATCAAGTAAGACGTAGGGTATTACCACCATAGAGAGGGCCCGAACCTGGGTAAAACATTGTGTCCCCTGTCTCCTATTACCATCGATCCTAGACACACAGTTCGGGACCCCCTACCCGAGATTCGCCAGTTTTGACACCGACAGATACTAGGGATCAAGCCCTAACAAAACTAACTCGATTACGTGATGAATCTCATCCAACTCCTCATCAACCAGTGAGACTACAAAGGAATTACTCACTCCCGGTGGGGAGCATCATGGATTTGGCGATGGAGAAGGGTTGGTGATGACGAGGAATGAAGATCCCCCTCTCCGGAGCCCCAAACGGACTCTAGATCTGGCCTCCGAATGAAGAATAGGAGGTGACGGCGGCTCCGTCTCGTGGATCGCGGTAATTCTTTCTCCCTGATTTTTTCTGTAAAATAGTATTTTGTAGCATCGGATGGGCGAAAAGAATTCTGACAATCGAAAACAATTACGAGAGGATGACATAACGCTAGAACCATGCATCTTCAAGAGAATGGGCAAGATTTGAGAGAAATTCTTCTTCGGTTTTCAAATCCGAGAATGACGACTAGAGGCACCACCATGAATTGTTGAGATACTTCAGGAGAATGAAAAACAAAGTGGTTGAACCAACAATGAAAAATAATTTGAAATGGATCTTGGAAAACATCTGACTGATGAAATTCATTCTTACGTCAAACTTCAAAAATAATTTGGGAATAGCTCCGAGAAAATTAGAAGAGTCAGGTAAGATCCTGGGAAAAGACCTGTGGGTTAGGGCCCACTCAAAAGATACACCGTTGAATGATTTAAAAGAGAGATTGCACCGGTTGAATTAAATGGCTCAAAAGAGATAACAACCTCAAGATAACTTGAATGGATTAGGAAAGAAAACACGAATCTCGTGAGATATCTTCAGTACTCCGGAACAAATGAATGGCGAGAAGTGGATGATTAACAGGTGCACTGGCATGAGAAAACATTTGAACGAGGAAAGGATATGATCAAAAAAGCTTGAATTGAATCCACTGGAGAAGAAAAGAGAATGAAGAATGATAAACTTGAAGCTTCCTTAGTATCTTCTTGAGAATCACCGGATAAGAACATTGACGGAAAATAATGGAGAGACTTCCCATTAATAAAAAGGATATTTGATTAAGAAATCTGAGTCTTTGAAGAAAAAGGGTGAGAGGGCAGGAAAAACAAAGACAACTTGGGACGGATGAAATAAACACTAATGAGAAAACATAGAATTGATCTCGCGAATTGGGAAAATGATAGGATCATCTTGACGAGAAGCGAACCGGTTGGAAAAGAATTGACATGACAATCCCGATAAACAAGAAGGATAAGCACTCCCATAGAAATATGAGAACATCGCTTAGGAAAAAGGTATGGAATCAACACTTGACTTTGAAGCAACTCGAATATCACAACTCAAAACAAAACAAAGGATTGGCTTGCAGAATAAGACGGAACAAACATATGATAGACCCATATCGTATCATGTGTCTGTTGGAAAGATATCCTACGTGATACTTGAATCCCCACCTAAAAACTCCTAAAACTTTCTGGTTATGCAATCCGGTGTTGGAGATACAGCGAGGCACAATATATATCACACAACTAACAAGCCCTACGCTCCAACTGTATCCATGCATTAACACATAACCAAGAAAAACTCTGGAAATCGTGTACCTCAACCTTCGAAAAGCATCCGTTATACGAGCTATGGCAATACTCCCGAACTACCTCCCTAGTACTGGGTGGCGTCGAGGTTATCTCACCACTAACTGCATAAAAGAGATTTTCGATGTCGGCGAACTTAGGTATTCCAGAACTGCAATGATAAAATTGTGACGATAACACCTCGGAGCTCAACTCCCCGGGACACTGCCACAACCCCTAAATGTCAGGAGGCACCAACAGCAATGTTCTCGTCACAAGAATATCGGAACGATCCCAAGATATCCACGTGATCCTAATTTTTTTAGTGAAATTGAGGAGAGGAAAGACAAAACATCTACGTCAGGAGACCTCACTAGAGCGACGAAGGGGACTGAGGAGTAAAAAGAATCCTACTCTCCGATATATGTAATCCTAAGACTCAAAACATTTTTGTTCTATACTCAACAACATCAACGATTCGATCAAGCAGGGGGCTCCTAAGTCGGGGATGGCTCTGATTACCAACTTGTAACGCCCACGATGCGGCTATACCTCCCACGTGTCGAGGCACGACTTAGAGACATAACCACATGGTGGTTTTGTCGCAAGAAGGGTCATCTTCACACAATCCCATGTAATGAACAAGAAAGAGATAAATAGAGTTGGCTTACAATCGCCACATCACACAATATTCAAATAATTCATACATCATCCAGAGTACAGACATAGTCCGACTATGGACAAATCCAAAAGAAAAGACTATAACCCAACTACTAGATCGCCGATCGTCCCATCTTGGCTCCAGTACTAATCATCGAGAAAAGACATGTAGTAATGACCAAGGTCCTCGTCGAACTCCCACTTGAGTTCGGTAGCATCACTTGCACTGGTATCATCAGCACATGCAACTGTTTTGGTAGTATCTATGAGTCACAAGGACTCAGCAATCTCAAAACCCACGAGATCAAGACTATTTAAGCTTATGGGTAGGATGAGGTAATGAGGTGGAGTTGCAGCAAGCGCTAAGCAAATATGGTGGCTAACATACGAATACAAGAGTAAGAAGAGAAACTACGCAACAGACGTGAAAATAGAAGTGATAAAGAAGTGATCCTGAACTACTTACGTTCAAACATAACCCAAACCATGTTCACTTCCCGGACTCCGCCGATAAGGGACCATCACGGCTACACACGTGGTTGATGCATTTTAATTAAGTCAAGTGTCAGGTTCTCTACAACTGGATATTAACAAATTCCCATCTGCCACATAACTGCGGGCACGGCTCTTGAATGTTTATACCCTGCAGGGGTGTCCCAACTTAGCCCATCACAAGCTCTCACGATCAACGAAGTATATTCCTTCTCCCGGAAAGACCCGATCAGTCTCGGAATCCCGGTGACAAGACATTTCGACAATGGTAAAACAAGACCAGCAAGACCGCCCGATGTGCTGACAAATCCCGATAGGAGTCGCATGTATCTCGTTCTCAGGGCACACCGGATGGGCCATACGTCGGTTTAGCTGAGATCCTCGTTGCCCAGGGGGCGCTGGACATTGCCCAAGTTGGACCAGCACTCAGAGGAACACTGACCCGAGGGGTTGAATAAAGATGACCCTCGGGTTTATAACTCCCTAGGGAAAAGTTTAGGTTGTTAGTTAGGCAAATGTTAAAACCAAGGTTGGGCCTTGCTGGAGGAGTTTTATTCCAAGCGAACTGTCAAGGGGGTCCCATAACCCCAACCGCGTAAGGAACTCAAAATCAAGGAACATAACACTAGTATGACAGAAACTAGGGTGGCAAGAGTGGAACAAAACACCGAGCAAAAGGCCAAGCCTTCCACCCTTTGCCAAGTATATAGATGCATTAATTAAATAAGAGATATTGTGATATCCCAACATAACCACATTCCAACGTGAAACAACCTGCAAGACACCTGCAACTAGCAACGCTATAAGAGGGGCTGAGCAAAAGCGGTAACTTAGCCAAACAACGGTTGGCTAGGAAGGTGGGTTAGAGGCTGGACATGGCAATATGGGAGGCATGATATAACAAGTCATAGGTAGCGCGATGTAGCGATAGAACGAGCAACTAGCAAGAAAAAATAGAAGTGATATCGAGGGTGATGGTCATCTTGCCTGAGATCCCGCAAGGAAGAAGAACGAGTCCATGAAGAAGACAAACGGATGTAGCCGAACGAATCCTCACAACTCCGGAACGAAACCGAAGCTAACGAGAGGAGCAAATCGGAAAGAATCAAGCAACATGGTAAACACAAGCATAAACATGGCATGATGCACAAACAAGGATGATGCATGTCCGGTTTAAATATGCATGGCATGGCAAAGTGTAAAAACAAAACTACAAGTTAAGTCGAGCTCAATATGCAACAAGTTGCATATTGACGAAACACCACATTCGAGTATTTAGTTCACTCTTGTTTATGTACTCAACAAAGTTAAAAGTTGGTTAACTTGGCAAGAAGTGAGGCACAAGTAAACTACGCATTCTAGGCAATTTAGATGAGGCCGAAAATAACAAACAACAATTCCGGTAAATCCTCATGTGCATATAGCAATTTAATGCGAACAACAATTTTAAAGATTTTAATGTTGTTATCATGATGCTTATGACATATACAAGTTTTATGCAAGTTTTATGAAAATGTTGACATGAGCATATTATGAAGCATTTGTCACCATGGTGGAAAGAAAGGGTGTCACGGCAACGAATCCAAAAATGATGCTAGGGCAACATATCGGTTGCGGTAGCTCATGGAGATACCGGTGCAAAAGGTAGTGGCATGAGCATATCATGCAAGGATGGTGGGGGTGATCCCGGCAAGCGGGCTCCCACGGGTCGACGGCGTGGCAAACGAGGAGGAACGTGCAACGTCAATCGCATACGGTGAAAACACGCAGTTCATCTCATACATCACTCATGCATTCACCCACGGGCGGTCGTCTCGGGGTTATACCTTCGAAGCGTGCATTTTTGGGGCGGAACGAGTTCGACGAGATGTAGTTGTTCTCGCGACGATAGTGGAAGTAGTCGTACATGTTCGTTTTCGGAGAGGTACTTGACGAATCCAACATTTTCGAGGCGATGGTAGTCGTTCACGTTCATAGTCGCACAAGTTTTCCGTAGATGTTCGGGGTCACGGCGAGGAACTCGGCATTCGGTGCGGTACTTGCCATCAGTAGTCGAACTTGGCGATCCGGAGAGGGTACTTGGTGATTCCACATAATCATACATGGGTCGACGGTAGTGGAACTTGACGCATCTCCATGTGTAGTCGTACTTGGTGTTACATGTAGTCGAACTTGAGGTGGTCTAGGCATCGGACTTGCGGCGTGGGACAGAAACATGGCGAGGTTCAACTGCTACCCCACGTCCATGACGAAAATCAAGCACGGGCATGAAGTCAAAGCAGCAAGTAAGGACGCGGCGGCTGTGGTGGTTACTTGCATGCGGCGGCCATGGGTGCTGGTGGAGGCCGGCGCAGGGCGAGAGGAGCATATGAAGGTGCGGGCTCCTCGAGCCATGGGGATGGCCGGCAACAGGCAGCTGCAGGAGTCCGAAGGGAGCAGCTAGGTTAGACGGATCTGGAGCTTGAGGCATCCGGCAGCGACACTGGAACAGGGCACTGGCGGGGTGAGGGAGACGGGTCCGGAGCGAGAGGTCGCCGATGAGGAACTGGACGGGGCGGCACGGCCTAACAAGGTGCTGTGGGGCGACGGTGATGGTTGGTGTCAGCGGAGATGCAGGGAGGCAGAGGAGCGGGACTCTGGCGACGAGTGTAGCGGCGGAGCTTCGAGCTCGGCTGGCAGTGGACTTGGCGGCTCTCTGGATAGAGGAGGAGGGAGGCTGAGGCGGTGCTGGCGGGAGAGATCGAGAGAGAGAGAGAGAGAGAGAGAGAGAGAGAGAGGGGGGTGAGGGGGTCGGGCGCTGGCAGCGTTGCAAGGAGGACGAGGGAGCGAGTGATCGAGCGTGGGGGGCTAGGGTTAGGAATGGTTTAGGTTGGCCGGCCTGCTAGGAGGCCCAAGTGGCCAGAGGCCTAGCTGGGCTGCTGCACTACTCCTCTCCCTCTCTGTGAGTTTCACTTTTCATAAAAAAAATAGAGAGAGACCAAAAGAATCAAGAGAAAAGGCCATGGAGAAGAATAAAATTGTGGGATATTTTTGTAAGGCTTTATGGAATATTTCCAACCCAACAAAAGTGGTTCCAGCAAAAAAAGGCAAAGTTAAATCCAATATTATTTAACTTGCACCAAAGGAGTTTGAATGGAGTCTAGGATTTCGAAGTGTCCAAAAATGTTGAGAATTTCGACAGAGCCTCGATAATTGGGAAAATACTTATGGGCAAGGTTAGAGAGTCAAAACTTCAAGAAGGAAAAGACATGGGGAATATTTGCAAGTGTGTTTATGGGTGATTTCGAAAAAATGGAATATTTGATAATAGCTCCCAAATATTGGGAGGATATGTTATAAAGACAAATCACCATGTGAGTTCCCTCGGTTTAAATAGATCAAAAGATCTATGCAATTTATTTACTTGAGCTTTTAAAAATTAAAAGACATGATGACATGATGCGATGCAAAATAAATAAATAGAGCAAGCACAAATGAAACACATGACAACAATGAAATAACTGGACAGCATCTGGAGCGCCGGTCTTGGGGCGTCACATGTAGCATGACCCTCTTTTGTTGGATATTATGTACTGTTGTTAGTTTGAAGCACTCCTCTGGTTTGAAGGATAGATACCTTTCTGGGATCAAGTGCATCCTAACTCACCTGCGTAGGATGTACTGATAATGATGATGGAGATGTTGTGCAGAAGCCATATATATAGGGTGGGTCTATTCTAACAACACCCCTTAAGACCTTATTCTAACAACACCGGCCTTATTCTGCACATCTGCCACCAGAGCGCCACCGCCCCTCCCCTCCCCGCCTTCTTCTGCGGCAGCGGCCCAGGAGCGCCGCCGCCCCTCCCCGCCTTCTTCCGCGGCAACGGCCCGGGAGCGCCGCCGCCCCTCCCCTCCCCTCCTTCTTCCGCGGTAGCGGCCTGGGAGCGATACCGCCCCTCCCCTCCCCGCTTTCTCCCACGGCGGAGGCCTGGGAGCACCACCACCCCTCGCCTCCCGGCCTTTTTCCGCGGTGGCGGCCGGCAGTGACACCGCCCCTCCGATCCCGGCCTTCTTCCGCGGCAGCGGCCAAGCAACGACGCCGCCCATCACCTCTTGGCCTTCTTCCATGGCAGCACCCGAGCAACACCTCCCCCGCTAGTATATCGGCCTTCTTCCGCTGCAGCAGCAGCTCGGTAGCGCCGTCGCCGAACTCCTCCGGGCCTTCAATTAGCTGTACTTCATCAGATGTGGATTGGTGCTGCCTCGACATCAAACCAATTCGAGCAAGGAGGACTATGCGGAAGGTTCCTTCATCCACGGCAGCTTCTTGGAATAAGTCTACAACGACCTTCAGAGCAAATCCTCCGTCACCACTCACCTTGAGCAACGTCCAGACCGCTCATGAACTTCTGAAGGGCAAGTGGACTGCACGGGTGAACGCAAAAGTTCTGCAAACAGACGAGAGGGGAACTTCTTCATGCAAACTGAAGAAAGCACTAGAACGCGAGGTAAGCAGTACACTCCCTCAACTATCTTAGTTTACTTATTCCATACAAAGCGGTACAAGCAGTATAGCACGCCTCCAAAAACGATGCAGTGATGTTGCTTTAGTTCGTCGTGGCGAAAAATGTAGTGCACTTGCTCGGTTGTGCAATACGTTTGTATAGGTTCATTATGGATAACGATGTAGTGTAGTTGCTTCAGTTCACCTTGCAGGGTGATGCAGTCAGCGTGCAATACTTTGTAGTGCCCTTTCAAGCACATTGTAGTTCGCATGATTCAGTTCATTTAACCTGATAATGCAGCTCGGTCATTTTGTGCAAGAAATGATGTTCAGCGGATACAAAATACCACGCATAATTGACAACACTGGGAACAACAACTTTCAGAAGAGTAAAGCTTCTTCTGAAAGAGATACTGGCTGGGTTACCCCTGAGATTCCTCGAGGATTCTTCACGACGACAAACAGGGTGCAGTACTCTCCGGGAGATGATTTTTTCCAGGAAGAAGAGGTAGTCGAACATGACGATGATGTCACATTCGTGTGGGAGGGCACTCACCAACAGGATGATGAAGACGATGACGATGAAGATGAGCCGATAACAGTTCTCAACCCAGACTATAAGCACGAGTTCACTACATTTGGACAGCATGTCCGAACAGACAATGATGATGCAGTTGAAAATGATGTTGTAGCAGATGATGATTATGACTATGATGATGTGCCGCCACTCCAAAATTTTCAAAGCAATCCACTGAGACATCGTCACAACACTGGATTACCACCACGTCCACCTGCTGCACCCCAAAATAGAGCTCAGCGTCCACCTGCTGCACCCCAAAACAGAGCTCAGCGTCCACCTGCTGCACCGAAAAACAGAGCTCCAAGTAGACCTGTTGCATCAAATTCGACACTACGACCATCGACGGTGCCTCGGTCAGAAGTCAACGGCAGGTACAAATCCTCCTCACTATTGCTGTCGCGAGATCCTCAACTACATAGATCTGATATAACTCCGCCATGTCCAATACAACCCGGCGAGCTGCAAACACCATTGGGTGTGCGATTCTACACACATGTAAGTTTATGTCCTGAAAATATAATAATATTTGCAGTCCATTCAGATAACATTGCAGTGCACACTCATATTTCTTGTGAGGTTTGACCTAACATCTAATACAGTCGATTCTTCTGAAAACTTGGGAACATTGCAATGCTTTATTAAACTCATATGCACTCCTCATATTTAAAAACAAAACAGAACAAATTATCACGTCGAGCATTGCACTTAAATGCAGGATAAAAACATGCCGCTGAACCTCATACCTGCCGCTGGAATGAAGTTCACCACATATGAAAAGGCTTGGGACTTTTACAACAATTATGCAAGATATGTAGGGTTTGGCATATGCAAGAGGTCAAAACACATTACAAATGCCTACATTGTCTGCTCAAGAGAAGGGACGCACAAGCTGACCGTGTCAGATTATCACCGGAAACGTCAGAAGACATCAAAAAGGATTGGCTGCAAGGCAAAGATTAGAGTCAAAAAGGAAGGATGGCAAATTTGTGATAGAAATGGTTGAACTCAACCACAATCACAAGATGCTGGAAAGCCCCGGGATACTTTTGCACATGCGATCGCACAAAAAATACGATCCTTTGATAGACCAGTTAGTGAAATACACGCAATTGGACAACCACACACATGCTCAGATGGTGTCAACGCTATCGCATATGTCCGGTGGTCTGTAGTACAGGGGACATACTAGCCGCGACTGGGTAAACAAGTAAGCACGTCACAGAGCATATCACTTGAGCATTCTGTCGATAATTATTCCCTGTTTGATGAGATGAGTTTGCATTGTGTTTGAAAATGCAGGAAACAGAAGTTTGCCAGAGAAGAGTCCAAAGATGATGTCAAGAAACTTCTCGATTTCTTTGAGAAGATGCAGAAGATAAACCCAGAGTTCTTCTATGATTATGATGTTGATGCAGATAACCGTGTAAGAAACGTCTTTTGGGCCAACGCAAGTTGCAAAGGATCGTATGAAGATTTTGGAGACTGTGTTACATTTGACACGACGTATAAAACTAACAAATTCCACATGCCGTTGGGAGTCTTCGTGGGAGTGAACCATCATCTATAGAGCACCATATTTGTTGTTGCCCCCGTGGGAGATGAAACAATACCATCATTCGAGTGGGTTTTCAAAACATTTCTGAGGTGTATGAACAACAAGCCGCCAATCTGCATGCTCACAGGTACAAAAAAAACACCTACATACTTACGTTTGTTTGGTGCACTTATATTTCTTCCATCTATCTGACACACACAAACAACTTAATAAAAAAACACTATTTGTGCCTTCTCAGACCAGTGTTCTTCGATGAAGGCAGCATTAAAAACTATCCTCCCACATACTTTGCATAAGTTGTGTCGGTGGCATATCATGAAGAAGTATAAAGACCACCTCGCCTTGCTGTATATGGCGCACGAGAAACTCAAGGATGACCTCAATGCGGTGTTGAACCACCCACTAATGCCATCAGAATTTGAACGAGCATGGAAGGACCTCATTCAGAGAAACAACTTGCAAGACGACGAAGTGATGAATTCATTGTGGGATGACAGGCACGAGTGGATCTCGGCTTACTACAAGGAAATTTTCTGTGCTCGGATAACTTCCACACAGATAAGCGAGAGCATGAACCACATACTAAAGAAATTTTTTATCAAATAGAAGCATGATCTCCATCTATTTGCTCAGCAAGTGGACAAGTGCATTCAGACCAGGAAGGCCGTCAAGTGCGCAGAGACAGTAGCAAATGAGGTAAACAAAATGTCAATCAAAAACTGCTAAAAAATAACTACAAAAACAAACAATTTTTTCATTTTCTAGTTCGTAATAGAGCATTTATGATCATGCAGTCAGAGGTGAAGACAACAACCCAGTTTGGGTTCAAAGTTCAGCTATCAAAAGTGTATACAAGGGCAGTGTTTGCATATTTCAAAGAAACGTTCTACCATAGCACTGCATTCAGAGCAGAACGGTGCCCTGAGAACCTGACAAAGTATCTCGTACACCACTACAACAGATCGGATGCATTTGACTAGGCAAGGCATAATTTCCAAGTGGTCGCCGATGAAAAGAAAGAGATCTACGAATGTGAGTGCAAACTCTGGACACACACAGGTGAGACTCCTAGCAAAAAAAAATTTAGTTTCTGATAGTCATGCATGAAAGCTCACTTAATGAACTTTAAAAGTCCACATGCACGAGTAATTCACAAAACCAAATGAAGTTCACTTCTTCAAAAATGAACAAATAACGAAAAAAATATGTGTTTATTAATTTCATGCAGTTCACTCACAAAACAAAGGAAATCATGTGTTTGTCTACAGGGCTCTTTTGCGTCCATGTGTTATGCATGCTTTCTCATTTGAGAGTACTCAAGATTCCTGAGATGTACATCATGAAAAGATACACCCGTAACACAAGATCAAATGCAACATTTGACAGAAGAGACTACGAACAAACAGCACCAGATGGAACCTTGTTTTTTTGCCGTAGAAAATTGCTGACAGAAACAGGAATGGACCTTGTAAACAGAGCGACAAGGTCCGACGTTGGGTGCCACAGAGTGTTGTCTGGTATGAGGGCACTGATCGAGGAAGTTGATGTGCTCAACGAAGAAGAAGAAGAAGAAGAAGAAGAAGAAGAAGAAGAAAAAAAAACTAAAGCAAGCAGAGATATCCCAGCATGACAATAATGTCGAGCAAGTAGAAAATACTGGACACAACGGAACTGATGCTATAAAAAAAGAAACAATTCTTCCACCTCCTGTTTCAAACAGAAGAGGAAGGAAGAAAGGGGGCGACACAACCCAGAAAAAGGTTGCATGCAAGGAGAAAAATGATGACAAAAACAGTAAGCCACAGCCTGAGCTGGACAGTGATGGCCACCCACTGGGAATAAGAAGGTGCAAGACATGTAATGAAATCAGTGGCCACAATTCCAGGACATGTACAAACAGATATGAACAAGAAAAACGAGGACATGGCGATGCACAACCAAACAGAAAATCCACTCACAACACTAAGAAATGAACGAAACCGGGACGTTGTAGCATCTGCAAAAAGAGGAAGAGACACAATTCAAGAACCTGCCCCAAAAGAACAAGATCAGAAAATGAGAAAGACGAAGAAGATGAAATCAAAGAAGAAGATGGTGACACAACTAAAGAAGAAATGGATTATGAAGAAGCAGATGAAGAAGAGGAGGAAGAAGAAGAGAGTGAAGAGGACGAAGAACATGAAGAAACCGAAGAACCAGTGGCTTATGAAGAAACAGATGATGAAGATGAGGAACATGAAGAAGATAGTGAAGAGGACGAAGAACATGAAGAAACAATGCCAACAAGACCACCACAAGGGAATGCTGCTGTACAGAAACAACCGAGAACGACACCACTTTCAAAAAACAAGGTAGGAGCACGAAAGGATGCAGTTCACAGCGCTGGAAAATGAAAGGCATCATCAGCTAGCACACGGGGAGCAAAGAAGGATGCAGTTCATAGCACTGAAAAACAAAAGCCGCAATCAGCCAGCACGCGGGGAGCAAAGAAGGATGCAGTTCACAGCACTGGAAAACGAAAGCAGCCATCAACCAGCACGCGGGGAGCAAAGAAGGATGTAGTTCACAGCGCTGAAAAACAAAAGCAGCCATCAACCAGCATGCAAGGGGCTACAAACACAACGGTGCAGAGACAAGAACCAGCAACACCACCACGAAAAACAAAAGAAAGTGCGACATTAGACACGCTCCAGTCACCGCGGAGAAGCAGCAGGTTAACGACCAAATAGATGAACTTTAATAAATTAATCATATGCATAGCAGTTTGCTTATCGGTATGACTTATGTATCAGTTTAAATTTTGTGTAAACACAAATTTCCCGCTGACTATGAGTTATTCAACTAAACCATGTTAAGAGAAATGGTGTATAGACTATAGCATATATATAGCAGTCTAGAGTAAAACATTGACACATTTTGATCCAAAAACCATGTAAAAATGCAGTTAGCTCACTGGTAGCACAAAGTTCAGAACATTTTGATACAAAAGTGCTTATTACAAAACACATCAAAAAGATGAAGCGTTCGACACGCAAAAGTACTTATTACAAATCAACCTCATAACCTTAACCAATCACGTCAAACATGATTCTAACCGTACGATCCTCGAGTTCAAAGAAGTTGAGGACAACAACTTGCTCAGACTTCAGGCCACTATCAATGAAAAATTCCTTCCACCCTTTCTGCAGACACAGCCGCCCGTCAACGCCTACACGGTACTTGGCTAGTTTAAGGTGTCCATTACCAATAACAACTTGGAGAACTCCCTTCTTCTTGAGCCAGAGATACCTAACAGCTCATTGGGGAATTTTCTACAAAAAAATTAAAACTGTTTGGCGACGATACTAGCAGTACAATTCTCGTACTTTGCACAGACCAGTATAAACCTACACATAGTACAGACACGAGCTAGATGAAGTGTACAACAGTCCAAAAAGTAGTACAGATTAAACGCAATCTAATGTGCAGTACGGAACTTGCAAACAAGCAGTACGCTTATAACTATTATGAAGTTCTTGAGACTACCTGCATGTAGTACACACCGTACAAGCGGGGAAAATTGTAGAAACTATTACTTCTCATCTAGTATCTAAGCAGTTCACATATTGTAACCATGCAAAAATAAAACACGAGCTCCATGCACACAAGAAAAAAAATAAAAACAAGATATAAGTACGAAGTGCAGTATACTTCAATAAAACAAAATAAGTGTGTTCCTAAAAAAACTAGAAGTTCACACTAGTATGGAATTATATAAAAAATAGAAAACACAAAGAAAATAAATCAGATCAAGCGAAAAATACCATCTTGTAGTGAGTCTCCACATCTGTTGGCGTAAGCTGATGGACAAAAGTACTTGTGCGGCCAAGGCCATGGCGAAGCAGGGCGGAATAGAACGCAGAAACGTTGATGTGGCCCATATCCAATCCTTCCGTGAATACTGTGCCATATGCAAGCTGATCCGCTCGCCCAGCTCAGCACAATACCTTCCCCCCACAACGAGCACGACGGGCCTGCGAGCAAGCTGAGCAATCGCAGTCCGTCGACACACCACAACGATGGCCGCAGCAGGAGAGATTCGCGCAGGGGCCTGGAGCCATCGCAACAAAAACCTAGAAAAGGAAAAAAATAAAGAGAGGCTAGAGAAAGGAGAGAAGTTGTAGCTAGAGGAGAAATGACCTGCAAAGGAAGGGTAGAAGTTCGCCTACATTTATAGAAGAGGAATGCAAATAGGTCAAAACTGAAAATTAAAGGGGAGTTAATGAAAATTATGTTACCAAGAATGAAGGACAATCAATAAAGGCTTATGTTACCAAAGAAAAAGGAACAAAAAAAGAAGGTGTACTTTGACTGCAGCAATTCCCAAAAACTAACCGCAGATCATTAAATAATAATTCTCTAAAGAATTATAATCAACAGACCATTTTATGTGTGCAGTTCTCCAAAGACTTACCAGGAAGTTCACTATATGTGTGCATGAAGTGCAGTACATGCTCAAAATGAAGCACAAAGAGAAGCACTTTCGCACAGTGCATAAAGCTGAATTAGTGCACCTAATTTGGTCCTTAAATGAAGTCATGCAGTCCGCAGCGTTGGCATAAACAGTCACAACTTTGGCGCAAAGAAGGATGCATGCAGTGCAAAATGTGTACACCTGCAGCACAGGACTATGACGAATGCAGTGCACGTAGAGGCACCAAAGTAGTGCCCACCCGTACACTAGACAAAAGGATACGTAAAAGGAAAAACAATAAATAAAAATGCTACCCATGTAGTGCACAAAAATGTAGCGCAAACATGTGTAGTATGGAATGCATGCACATGCAATACAGAACCCTGATCAATGCAGTGCACAGATGATTTACTAAGCACTGCACGCCCCTACATTGGAAAAAAATACTTAAGAGAGAAAAATACAAAGAAAAAAATTGACCACCACAGGTGCAACCGGCCCCAGTGAGTCTCGTAGTAGACCTACGCCCACAGCAGGCGAGTCGTTCTGAGCCACGATGCATGGGGCCGGGCACACATGGGCCCACAGGTCAGAGAGCATAGAGCAGCAAGCGCCGTGTATAAGCGCCCAACTAAGTAACCAGAGGAGTTCGACACGGCTGCCTCACCAGCGCTTATAAACAGGTAGGCCGCGCCTTCCACGGGTGAGGTGGGACTAAACATTAGGCCGCACACAACGCACCAGGAACCAGCCGTGCTCACAAGCCGACTTGGGCCAATTGCGTCTGCACTACCCGAACACAGGCCCAACAAGGCCCACTAAGAAAAAACAATAACTTCAAAAATAAAACATCAAAGAAAAATGAGAAACATTTTTTAAATGAATAACAACAACAACAACAACAAAAATGTGCGTGCGCACTGCCAGAAACTACAGTTTGCTATTAATAAATAAAACGCAGGAACCCAAAGTCAACGTACAAATGCAGTCCGCGACGTACAACAATGCAGTTCTCCACGTGAAAGCACGAAGTATTCTTTTTTCTGAAATGCAGTTCTGTTTACACTGCAATGCAGTATGGCTGAAATGAAGAATGCATCCCTGTTACTTAAGCAAAGAAGTCTGACACCCCTACCCACACTGCCCTCCATCCACACAAAAGCTGCATTACCATCAAAAAAAGAGAGAGAAAAAAGAAAGAACTCAATCAAAAAACTAAATGTGCGTACATCTGTGTGAACCCTAATCTGATATAATTCAGTGTATGAACAATAAATTTCACTTCAATGCAGTACACTATGTGGACATACGCAATTCTGTTCTGATAGCAAAGAAGTGCACTTACTTGGAAAATTCACCGAAAACACAATCATCACATTTTCTGACAGTTGCGTCAATACCTTGAACTAGTCACGAAAAAAGAGGCGATGACGTTCCGGATTTCCAATGCACTAACAGAGCCTCCTCATAGCAGAACCTCTCTGCAGTTGCCACATAACTAAAAACAGAGCCCCACCACACTACCACCACGCTCCACCTCTCCCACGTCCTGTCAAGGAGAGTAGAGGAGAAAACACAACTGCTTTGTCCCCCCAAAAACCTCATTGCATCTTCTTCTCCACACTTTCTTTCACTAACCTCTCTCTCTAGAACAAACACGAGAGAGCAGAGGAGAGTCATGGCGGACGCACCCCTGTACAAGCAGCGCCGCACGTACACCAGGGAGCTCCACGACGTCGACCTCCACGTCAACCACAAGATCCACGTCGTTTGCACAAGCAAGGGTGAAGACGTGGACAAGATGTTGTCCACGCTCAGGAGGAAGCTCGATGGAATTCCCGTCAAACTAGTCGGCGTTGATGTCGAGTACACGCACTACGTGAAGCCACAACGGGCAGCAGTGCTCCAGCTATGCGTAGAAAAAGAATGCCTTGTCTACCACATCTCTACAACTAAAGACAGGTTAGAATAACTATCAATCTGTACTATTTCTTGTCAATATTTTAAATTTTCTTCACTGCAATTGCCAATATTTAAAATTTGGTTCTCATTTTGAAAAGCATGGCATATGAATTCATTGACAGTTTTCATCTGGCTCCATGTATGTCACTCATGTGTTCAATTCTTGAATTATATGATCTAGCAATACACGCAGTTTTATTTTGTTTTACCAAAATACAAACTATTTGACCGAACAATACAAAACTGCAACATTACTATACAAAACATGTATGAAATTCAGTTCGAGAATACAAGCATGCACAAAACATGCATTGTTTATGCAAATATATTATCAAATTTACTACTTATGCTGAACGAAGTAGTATTAGCAACTACTCACTGCAACAGATTTAGATATTCATATTGCAGTTCAGTTTCAGAAAAAAAACAAAAAAATGTCAGTAGTTCTAACAAAATAAACTATATTCACTCTATGCAAACATCTTGTAGGCCAATGGAACTAGACAAATTCCTCATGAATGGTGAGTACACCTTCGTCGGCTTCGCCATTGAAAGAGACAAAAGCAAGCTGAAGCTATCTGGTTTGGAGATCAACTCCGACAACTACATTGATATTCAGGTGGAATGGAGAGACCCATACAATAAAAAGAAGTTTGACTCTTTGGCTGATGTTGCCGGCAGGATGATAGACATTCACTACCATGACATGAAGAAGAAAATTAACCGCAAGGAGGACCATACTCTGTGGGGACTTTGCCCGCTGCCACAAAAGCTTATCAAGTATGCAGCAATAGATGCATTCGCAACATATGAGTCATGGAAAATCATCTACGATGTCATAATGGAACTGGAGAGGGCAAAAAGAGACAAAGAAGCAAAGAAGAAGAAGAAGAAGAACAAGGATGTAATCCAATATAGCAACTAGAAATAATCAGGGCTATGTTTAGTTTCACTTTACTTTAGTCGTTGTGTTGTTCTTTGTTTCATGTATGCAAGCTTTTGATTATGTCGGTTGCTTCATATAGAAAATTTCTTTTGTAAAAATGATGTCGTTTTAGAATTATTGTCAAATTTTCTTTCTGTTGTTTGCTTATGTATCGTCAGTTTGCTTGTGATCAATTTGTAACATCCCAAAATTCTAAATTTTGGAATGTTATATTAAATAGATAGATTTGATTGATTGTTTGATTGATTGACTGAAAGTGAGTGAATTCGAACTTTTTGAAAGTTAAATGAGAGGGAATAAAAGGACTTTCCCAAACTTTCATTTTTTTCATTTATGATCTTCGTGAATTCAAATTCTTTTCAAATACAAAACCCTAGAGAGAAGATGACATGACTTGTTCCATTTAAATAAATGAAAAGGGTGTTTGAAAAATATTTGAATTCCATTGGGAAATATTTTCCAATTTAGAAACTTTATGCAACTCAATGATTTTCACGAGAGAAGATAAAATGACTTCTTCAAATTATATGAAATATGAGTTGGGAGTTTCAAAGGATCAAATTCAAAGTCTTTTTGGAATTATTTTTCAATTTGGAGTTATTTGGATTTTATTCAAATCATTTTTCTCCAAAAATAAAATACATGGAAAATAGGGTAACATGATTCCCTACAACAGAAAATTGGAGAGAAATAAATTTGATTTTATTTTTGTATTTTTAAAATGATTTTTGTTGGATCTTATTAGAGCAGGAGCACTGTTAGAATTATTAGAATTTGTGTGTATTTTATTTAATGCCAGAAAAATGTTCATATCGTATAAAATATTTTTCTGAAAATTTTGATATATAATATGCCTATATAAAAATTTATTTTATTTTGTTATTCGGTTTTCCTTCTGTTTCTATTTTAAAAAAACTGTACTTGCGGCCCATATTTATTTATCGCCTACATGCGTAGTATAGTAGCTTCTGGTGCCCCATTGTTTTTCTCTTAAATAGGCCAGGCCCAGCCAGCCTTTTCTTTTTTTCTCTTAGGCCGAATTTTGTAAAAAAAAACTGCACCGCAGCGTGCGCGCGGCCGGCCGAAGGCCTTTAGGCCCATCCGCCTCTTTTCTTCTCTGTTTCGTATATTTTCGTCTGCGTTTAGTTCCACATTGCCTAGCCTTTTACCCCTAAGCCTCTTTTCCACCAATAAATATAGATCCATAGAGCCTCCAAAAATCATCCGATTCGGGTTAAATCAATATTTTGGTTTGACTAGATTCATTTAAGAAAAATATATTTCTCCTCTCCGGCACGACTTGTGGAAATTGTCTCCTTTCTCCAAAGTTGTCTTTTCTCTGCCTTATGAAGGTATCTTTCTTTGTTTTTTTTCTTCTTATACCTTCGTAGTTTATTATTTTTAGACTAATATGATAAAATAATTAGATTATCAATTAGTCTACGTATTTATACATTAGACCCTAGCCCGTAGCTATTTTTTTCTTCCGTAAAACAGCTTGGCCCTGATTTTTCAAATAGCCATAACTTCTTACTCGTTTGTCCAAATCCAACGAAACCAACGCCCACTTCTTCGTTATGATCTCCTCTATCCAGTAATCCAACTCAAACATGTTTTTGAAAAGTTTAAAATTTAAATTAGATCATATTTGAATTCAAACTTCGTTTGATCATAACTTGAGTTTCGTAGCTCCGTTTGAGTTGATTCTTTTTGCAAATCGAAACTCTTGACCTAAACTTTCTGATAAGGCCAAATTCATATAATTTTGGTACTGTTAGAAATTGTTTTATGTTGCAAGAGTTATTTGCTTGGTTTTGATGTTTTCTGAATTGCCTTCTTCGATCTTTCTGATACTTTGAGTGATTGCTTATGTGTGGTTACTATTGCTTGCTTACGATAGATTGACCGGAGTGTGACGAGTAGAACTATCAAGAGTTTTGAGTGCGAATCATCTTCATCAACATTGCAGGCAAGTTCACACTTTGATCATACCCATTTCATACCCAGTTTTTATTGCATTAGATCAAACCTCCAACATTGCATGATTAGGATCTAATTAAATTGTGGGATGGGAAGTAGTTGAGTAGTACCTATTACCTGTTTATTATCAAACCCTTGGGAGTTACTATTACGTTATGCTTACATTGCCGTGCTATGCTCGTAGACGTGGATTGGGTTTTGAGAGTATTCATGACAGATGTGAGATTGTTAATTAATGGTTTACTTAAGGTGGCAACTTAAATACACATCTGGGTGGATTGAGGCACCTGGGTATTCCAGGATTGTCTGTCTAGGCACCTGGGTAGACCAGGATTGCCTGTTGTTTTATGGACCGCCACCCAGGCTCAAAGGGATCATAAGATTATTCATACTAGAAACTTCCATGTGCAGCCACAAGCTATTATGGGCTCTAGCATAGTTGATTAAGTCGTGCGAACTCTTACAATGGTAGACTAGCAGATGTAGGGGAAAGTAGGTGTAACGGTCTACCCATCGTAAGGTGCTAGCGCTTCTGAAAGACTATGTCTCGGTCATCCGTTTCTCAAACACCATGTAGTGCGAGAAATCCAACGGAGGAGATCGAGTCTTGTGGGGAAAAGTGCACAAACCTCTGCAGAGTGTACAAATTAATCATGGTTAGCCGTGCCCCCGGTTATGGACGTCTTGAGTATCTAGTTCTTGGATTATCCTGTTGATCTCATCACGTTACTTAAATAATTGGTTGGGTTTTAATGATTTTACTTAATTGGGATTGAGAATGCTGTCAACCATTCTCAGTGATTAACAACCACCATGATAGTTAAATAAAATTTATTCCTTTGCAGTAGGGAAAAATTGGCTTTTCGCAAAAAACCTTATAACCATAGAGCTTTTCCACCAGCCAAATATGCATGTAGTGATAGCCTTTATTCATCATTCTCTATGGTGTGAATTTTCCAGTACATTCAATGTACTGACCCTTTGTGGCTGCAACGTCTCATGTTGCAGGATTATCTTACGACGAGTAAAAGATACGTTAGGGTTACGATTTCTACACTCAACTTTGCCGTTGGTGTTGATGGGAATCCACAACCTTGTTACTTCCGCTATTTTGGATTGAGGTAATAGTATTTACGTTACTGTACACATGTGATTTACCTCTGTTATAAATCCTCGAGTACTGTGTGTGTCAGCATACCGATCCAGGGATGACACTTAAGCATAGAGACTTGATCCATTCGGGTCGGGTCGCTACAAGATGGTATCAGAGCACATGTTGACTGTAGGACGTGACCCTAGAAAATGGCAAGCCCATAGTAAAGATTTTTCTCTACAACTTTCTCTTTCAAAAAGATCTTTTACCTCTCTTCTCTTCTGAGCTTATTCAAATATTCCCTTTAGTGAGACCATACCCCTTTTCCCCTTTTGACCACACGAAGTTTCGGCTGATGAGACCACTTCAAGAAGTACAAGATATCGGACAACTAAGACCACTTCGGAATGAAGAGGATTTTACCATACATTATGATAATGGAAACTACAGTGGTTGAAGACTCCGAAGACTAGGAGATTTGAAGGCTCTAAAGAATTCCTAGATTTTTATGACCTAGGAAGGCTACCCTTATGGAACTTGGCAGACTATCAAAGTTGTCAATACCCGAGATCAAGGTGTATCGGAGAAAGACCGGAGCATGTAGAGTTAAGAACTCAAGGATTTGTCAAGAAAACCCTAAGGCAGGAGATATCAACTATGGAATGATAGCTCATGGAAATGACAAGAGCAGAAACACAGCTATCCATGAAGTTATCTCCCACTTATGGTATTGTCACCGTGCTGAGTTAAGCATGCATATGCATGAAAGGATTGGGTGGTAGAAGGCTGATGGAGCATCTATCAGAAAGAGGTGACGTTTTAACCTTAGCTAAGTGTATCACTAGGATCTGGAGTGTTACATCAAGAAGTTTAGGGTTGATCTGCAGGAAGCCGTATTTGACAAGAAAACAGTTCGTGAAGAACACGGGACCCAGAAGCTGAAAGTAGCCAAGCTGGAGGAGCAAAACCTCGAGATACCGGAGATTCGCTGGGAACTGAAGGACAATAGGACATGGTTCATGCCAAGGATGATGAAACCTAAAAGTTTGGGACGCAACTCTAGAATAATAAAGGACGTCATGAGAGACTTCACGTCAACAGAGTTGACCTGGAAAAAGAACTTGAGAAAGACAAGCATGATCGGAAGAAGCCATTGGAGGCATGAACAAGACTTGAAGAGTTTGGAGACGTTGAAGATTTATTGACCTTTAGAAGACCAAACCCCTGTTATATACCTGCGTTAGATGCGACGTTTCTGAGCTGTCATTTGATTGATGTTTTTCCCGACAGCCACAAATAAAATCTGCCTTTTCAAAACTTTTGTTTGTATTGTGTGCATCCCTCTCTATCTCTCTTGTCCCACCCCAAAACCCATGGACCCAATAGAGGATGAATGAAGATGAGCTTATATTTTCTGGACCGATGAGTCAGTTGGAGACGGACTGATGGATTCAGAACATGGAGGATCGCATGGAGAATAACCCTATAGTTGGAAAGGATATGACCCAACATGCTCTTCAGTGCTTTGAAAGAGTTGCTGCTACTTGGTGGAGGATGTACCAAACCATCAATGGATGGCAAGGAGTAACCACTTGGAAAGATTTTAAGTTGACTTTGCTAAAGTCTCGATTCGTGTCCCAGAAATTGAAGCCTTATGGAAAGGATATGAAGAAACCTTGTGCATGCAAGATTTGTGGAGAAATAGGACACACCCATAAAGAACACAAGGATGAATGCCCTAATTGTGAAGGAAGTCACCCAGTTGAAGAATGCGCAACTAGGCAGATTACTTGTTTCTTGTGTGAAGGGACTACCCACTATCCTTCTCAGTGTCACATTTACCCCATGGTACAACGAACCATCCAGCAGAAGAAAGAAGTAAAGAAAGGAGCCCTTATGGGAATTTTAGAAGAAACTGTGATGAAGGAAGAGGTGGAGGACACACCTAAAGAAGACCCGAGTAAACCCTGCACTAAGTCTTGCTATTCATGTGGAGAAGAAGGACACATCTCCCAAAATTGTTTGAATGGGGATCTAGTAGAATTCCCGGCAGAGGAAGTATAATATGACCCACAAGAAATAGAAGCCATGATTGGCATGGAAAGGTCCAGGAAGAGAAGCAGATTGGATTCCAGGAAGGACCTGAGTCATATCACCTGTTACAGGTGCAAGGAGTCAGGGCACTACCTCAACAGTTGCCCAAAAGGGAAACCTCGATACTTGTCAGAAGTAATATGTTTTAGTTGTAATGGAGCAGGGCACTTTTCCAGAGAATGCCCCGAGGAGAAGGAAACTTGTGCTAGATAGTTGAGTTTGCAACAAAAGAAATGGAGTAGTAGAAGTGAGAACATTTTCTTTTATATTAAGGTGTTGAGTTGAGACGTGTAATGGAAAAGCGAGAGATTGTAGTCAATTGAGAGTGAATAAAGTTAGCATCGTTGGTACTGATACGGATTTTATGAGTTGTTATCCTATGAAGAAGAATTTTGACCATTTTTGGGGATATGAGAAATATGGTCTATGGAAGATTTGTGCATTTTAAGGGTGGTAGTACCCTGTAAGAACCCTTGACCCCTGGAAAAGATAAGGATACTCCACTGAGTGGATCTCGGACAAAATGAATACGAGTTTTGTCTCGATATGTGTGATACCCCAAGACTATGTGGGATGAAGTTGGAGACCGTCAGTTGTTTGGACCAAATGTGATCAAGGAGTCAGAAGAGAATGTTAAGTTGATTCGAGATAGACTGAAGGTATATCAGTCCAGGCAGAAGAGTTATGCAGACTAAAAAACGCAAGGAGGTAGTATATGAAATTGGAGACGGAGCATGTCTTCGTGTGTCCCCTCTGTGAGGAGTTAAACGAATTGGGGTTAAGGGAAAGTTAGCCCCGAGATTTTTAGGACCATACCGAGTTTTGGAGCGTATGGGAGAAGTGGCCAACAAGTTGGAGTCACCCGAAGGACTATCAGGAGTTCATGATGTGTTTCACATTTCCCAGTTGAAGAAGTGCCATGCAGAGATGGCCAGTATTCCCCTGTAAGGACGCTTGACCCTGGAAAGGATAATGATATTCCACGAAGTGGAACATGGACTTCATAAGTATAAGTTTTTGTCTCGATATGTGGGATACCCCATGAGGATGAAGAGATAAATTACTATTGGATATAAAGGAGGTTTGATGTTGGAAATATGGATCAATGGAAATTCCATGATGAGTCTGAGTAAACATGTCCTAGTTTGGTGCCAATAGAAGGAAGGAAGACAGTACAATTAGATGGATTTAAGAATACTAGGAAGTTGGAAGTTGGAATAATGATCAGTGCTCGATGATAAGTTCAAGGACCACAAGTGATGAGATGGGCCATAACCCACAGGCCCCAGGACCTGCCAAGAAGCAAGCACATTCTTGCTGAAGGAAAAACCCTGGAGGAAGATATGACGTTTATCGGCAGACGATTTTATAGGAGTTTACGCAAAACCTAAGAGTTGTGAAGGAACGATAGATGTTTGTTTGGCTTGCAAAATCAATGGATTATTCCGAACGCAGTTCATGGACAAGAGAAATTCTGCAATGCTTGTGAGGATGACCGAGTGTTAGAATGCGAGATTCGCTAAACCATATACAGGGTAATGATTTGGGTGCGGGATGGATTGATCACCATACCGACTTACTCTTATTATTCGCCTTGCTATAAGGGATGGTAAATCTGAGTGACTTACCTATAGTAAAGAGACGACGATCAAAACCCTGTTTAAACTTAGAATGGTATAAGTATTTTTCCCTTGTACACGGCAGTTGTTGACAACCGTAGGTTATACGGTGAGGTTCAACCCAGACCCATTTCCTGCAGGAGAAACCATAAATTGTTGACCACCATGAGAAATCGATAGTTGTTTAGTTTTGGCGCCAGACCTGTCAGCTAAGAAGACCCAGTCTCGGAATAACCTTACCAAGATGAAAGGACAAAAGAATTGAGGAAAAGGTTATGCCGTCACCGGAAGAGCCCAGAGAAAGGAATTATACTGAAGATCTGAGAAGACCGGCCCTGTCAAGAATAAGGATGGAGTATATGAGTATTGATGGGACCGTAACAATCTTTCTAAGGGTGGTAGCACCCAAGACACCGGAGACGATCGATGGATTTTGAGAAGACCCCGAACCTAACCTATTTCTTGCTAGCCTCTCCGAATCTCGATGACAAGATTCATTTTAAGGGTGGTAGGTTTGTAACATCCCAAAATTCTAAATTTTGAAATGTTATATTAAATAGATAGATTTGATTGATTGTTTGATTGATTGACTGAAAGTGAGTGAATTCGAACTTTTTGAAATTTAAATAAGAGGGAATAAAAGGACTTTCCCAAACTTTCATTTTTTTCATTTATGATCCTCGTGAATTCAAATTCTTTTCAAATACAAAACCCTAGAGAGAAGATGACATGACTTCTTCCATTTAAATAAATGAAAAGGGTGTTCAAAAAATATTTGAATTCCATTGGGAAATATTTTCCAATTCAGAAACTTTATGCAACTCAATGATTTTCACGAGAGAAGATAAAATGACTTCTTCAAATTATATGAAATATGAGTTGGGAGTTTCAAATGATCAAATTCAAAGTCTTTTCGGAATTTTTTTCAATTTGGAGTTATTTGGATTTTATTCAAATCATTTTTCTCCAAAAATAAAATACATGGAAAATAGGGTAACATGATTCCCTACAACAGAAAATTGGAGAGAAATAAATTTGATTTCATTTTGGTATTTTTAAAATGATTTTTGTTGGATCTTATTAGAGCAGGAGCACTGTTAGAATTATTAGAATTTGTGTGTATTTTATTTAATGCCAGAAAAATGTTCATGTCGTAGAAAATATTTTTCTGAAAATTTTGATATATAATATGCCTATATAAAATTTTTATTTTATTTTGTTATTCGGTTTTCCTTCTGTTTCTATTTTTAAAAAAACTGTACTTGCGGCCCATATTTATTTATCGCCTACATGCGTAGTATAGTAGCTTCTGGCGCCCTATTGTTTTTCTCTTAAATAGGCCAGGCCCAGCCAGCCTTTTCTTTTTTTTCTCTTAGGCCGAATTTTGTAAAAAAAAACTGCACCGCAGCGTGCGCGCGGCCGACCGAAGGCCTTTAGGCCCATCCGCCTCTTTTCTTCTCTGTTTCGTATATTTTCGTCTACGTTTAGTCTCACATTGCCTAGCTTTTAACCCCTAAGCCTCTTTTCCACCAATAAATATAGACCCATAGAGCCTCCAAAAATCATCCGATTTGGGTTAAATCAATATTTTGGTTTGACTAGATTCATTTAAGAAAAATATATTTCTCCTCTCTGGCGCGACTTTTGAAAATTGTCTCCTTTCTCCAAAGTTGTCCTTTCTCTGCCTTATAAAGGTATCTTTCTTTGTTTTTTTTTCTTCTTATACCTCCGTAGTTTATTATTTTTAGACTAATATGATAAAATAATTAGATTATCAATTAGTCTACATATTTATACATTAGACCCTAGTCTGTAGCTATTTTTTTCTTCTGTAAAACAGCTTGGCCCTGATTTTTCAAATAGCCATAACTTTTTACTCGTTTGTCCAAATCCAACGAAACCAACGCCCACTTATTCGTTATGATCTCCTCTATCCAGTAATCCAACTCAAACATGTTTTTGAAAAGTTTAAAATTTAAATTAGATTAGATTTGAATTCAAACTTCGTTTGATCATAACTTGAGTTTCGTAGCTCCGTTTGAGTTGATTCTTTTTGCAAATCGAAACTCTTGACCTAAACTTTCTGATAAGGACAAATTCATATAATTTTGGTACTGTTAGAGATTGTTTTATGTTGCAAGAGTTATTTGCTTGGTTTTGATGTTTTCCGAATTGTCTTCTTCGATCTTTCTGATACTTTGAGTGATTGCTTATGTGTGATTACTATTGCTTGCTTACGATAGATTGACCGGAGTGTGATGAGTAGAACTATCAAGAGTTTTGAGTGCGAATCATCTTCATCAACATTGCAGGCAAGTTCACACTTTGATCATACCTATTTCATACCCAGTTTTTATTGCATTAGATCAAACCTCCAACATTGCATGATTAGGATCTAATTAAATTGTGGGATGGGAAGTAGTTGAGGTAGTACCTATTACCTGTTTATTATCAAACCCTTGGGAGTTACTATTACGTTATGCTTACATTGCCATGCTATGCTCGTAGATGTGGATTGAGTTTTGAGAGTATTCATGACAGATGTGAGACTGTTAATTAATGGTTTACTTAAGGTGGCAACTTAAACACACATCTGGGTGGATTGAGGCACCTGGGTATACCAGGATTGCCTGTCTAGGCACCTGGGTAGACCAGGATTGCCTATTTTTTTATGGACCGCCACCCAGGCTCAAAGGGATCATAAGATTATTCATACTAGAAATTCCGTGTGCAGCCACAAGCTATTATGGGCTCTAGCATAGTTGATTAAGTCGTGCGAACTCTTACAGTGGTAGACTAGCAGATGTAGGGGAAAGTAGGTGTAACGGTCTACCCATCGTAAGGTGCTAGCGCTTCTGAAAGACTATGTCTCGGTCATCCGTTTCTCAAACACCATGTAGTGCGAGAAATCCAACGGAGGAGATCGAGTCTTGTGGGGAAAAGTGCACAAACCTCTGCAGAGTGTACAAACTAATCATGGTTAGCCGTGTCCCCGGTTATGGACGTCTTGAGTATCTAGTTCTTGGATTATCCTGTTGATCTCATCACGTTACTTAAATAATTGGTTGGGTTTTAATGATGTTACTTAATTGGGATTGAGAATGCTGTCAACCATTCTCAATGATTAACAACCACCATGATAGTTAAATAAAATTTATTCCTTTGCAGTAGGGAAAAATTGGCTTTTCGCAAAAAACCTTATAACCATAGAGCTTTTCCACCAGCCAAATATGCATGTAGTGATAGCCTTTATTCATCATTCTCTATGGTGTGAATTTGCCAGTACATTCAATGTACTGACCCTTTGTGGCTGCAACCATGTTGCAGGATTATCTTACGACGAGTAAGAGATACGTTAGGGTTACGATTTCTACACTCAACTTTGCCGTTGGTGTTGATGGGAATCCACAACCTTGTTACTTCCGCTATTTTGGATTGAGGTAATAGTACTTACGTTACTGTACACATGTGATTTACCTCTGTTATAAATCCTCGAGTACTGTGTGTGTCAGCATACCGATCCAGGGATGACACTTAAGCACAGAGACTTGATCCATTCGGGTCGGGTCGCTACACAATTGTTATTGCTGAAATTAGTTTGTGTTAGAACAAGTATCCAGAAAACTTTGAAAAATTTAATCTGTGATACGAAAACATACTATTCACATACAAAACATATTCAAAAACAACGTTAAACAAAAAAATTAAGTAATCTGACTACAACTCATACCTAAAAAAGAAAGATTAATGCAGTTCACAATGGTAAAAATAAACATTACGCATTTGTACAGATGCGGTCCGCAAATAGTAATTGTAGAAAAAGAACATTAATATTAATATTTATAAAAAATATAATCCGCAGAACATTATAAACAAGCGTGAACACAGTTCATATAACAAATATAAGGCAGTTCACAAAGTGTATATATGAAGTGTTGTACGTGCATAAATGCAGAATGAGAGAGGCTGCAGCAACTTTCATGCAGTGCACAACACACAGACTTGGTACGCGTAGTGCAGTACTCAACGTTGGTGCAAGCAGTACAAATGACACCATTTGTACTACCATGAAATATATATACTCCCGAATAAAAAATGCTTCAGATAAGGAAAAAATTGACCACCCAGCTGCAACCAGGCCCCAGCCAGTCTCGTAGTAGACTTGCGCCCATAGCAGGCGAGTCGTTCTGAGCCACGATGCATGGGGCCGGGCACACATGGGGCCACAGGTCAGAGAGCATAGAGCACCAAGCGCCGTGTATAAGCGCCCAACTAAATAACCAAAGGAGGTCGACACGGCTGCCTCGCCAGCGCTTACAAACAGGTCAGGCGCCCCTTCCGCGGGCAAGGTGGGACTAAACATTAGGCCGCACGGAACGCACCGGGAACCAGCCGTGCTCATAGGCCGACTTCGGCCCAATGCGTCTTACACCCCAACAAACCCAACAAATTCTCATAGCCCAAAAACAAACAAAGCCCAACAATGCACAACTAGCAAGTAATTCCAGAACCCCCTCACCTAAAAAATGCAGTCCGCTGTGCAGTCCGGTATGGGACGGAAGATGGGTTCTCAATAAAGCATTTCAGTTCGCTTAGACGAATATTTTTTCCAGCCATTCAAGAAAACTACCATGGCGAATCTTTTCACTTGGCTACAACGGCAGAAACCCACGTCACACACTGGCTTGGTTGACAAGCGCACGGGGTGTGACATGGAGGCGACGGGGTGTGACAGACTCGCCTACGCATGCGGCGTTGCAGCACGCCACGTTGTCGCCTGCTCCGGCTCGTTCCAGGCTCGGCCTCGCAGGGGGTGGGAGGGGGGGTCACGACCCCCCCTCCCACCCCCTGCTCGGCCTCGCGCTATAGCACGCAATGCACTTGGTTGACACGTGCAGTGCGGACATTCTGTTTTTCCAACTATAGGACGCACTCAACCCCAGAGCCACACCCCTAAGATAGACACGAAGGTGACGGGGTGTGACAGACTCGCCTACGCATGCGGCGTCGCGGCATGCCGCGTCGCTGCCTGCTCTGGCTCGTTCTAGGCTCGGCCTCGCAGGGGGGTGGGGAGGGGGGTCACGAACCCCCTCCCACCCCCTGCTCGGCCTCGTGCTAACACACGTAGTGCACTTGGTTGACAGGCGCAGTGCGGACATTCTGTTTTTCCAACAATAGGACGCACGCAACCCTAGAGCCACACCCCTAAGATAGACAGGGAGGCGACGGGGTGTGACGGACTCGCCTACGCATGCGGCGCCGCGGCACGCCGCGTCGCTGCCTGCTCCGGCTCGTTCGAGGCTCGACCTCGCAGGGGGGTGGGGAGGGGGGTCACGACCCCCCTCCCACCCCCCCTGCTCGGCCTCGCGCTAACGCACGCAGTGCGCTTGGTTGACAGGCACAGTGCGGACATTCTGTTTTTCCAACAATAGGACACACGCAACCCCAGAGCCACACCCCTAAGATAGACAGGGAGGCGACGGTGTGTGACGGACTCGCATACGCATGCGGCGCCGTGGCACACCGCGTCGCCACCTGCTCCGGCTCGTTCCAGGCTCGGCCTCGCAGGGGGTGGGGAGGGGGTCATGACCCCCCTCCCACCCCCTGCTTGGCCTCGCGCTAACGCACGCAGTGCGTTAAGTACACGGAATACAGGAGCAATATAAAATCTATAGACAACTAAAAAACGGGGGGGCAACCCCCCTACCTTACCGTACAAACAATAAAAAAACCAACTGTAGGACGCATCTTTTAGGCGAAGCAGTGCATTTGGTTAGGCAAAAAGCAGTGCAGTATCATAAAAAGAAATGCAGTTTCGGGATACACACATGAATACAGGGTCTGCGGCAAGTGCAGCAAAAAAAACAGGTGCAGCACAAACTTGTAGACAAATGCAGTGCTTTTTGTTGGACGAAGAAGTTTGGCATCACATGCGATGTTGTTTATGGGACACATACGATACACATAAGCGTGACAAATGCCAGTTCACACAGAACGTGGTCATCAACAAAATAAAAATATACACATATATATACTGTATGAGTTATTTATATAAAATACACATACACATACAAATTCGTCCATATACACTACTGCAAAAAGCACACGAAAACACGATAACAGAAAAAAATAGTCTTTTTCGTACATTATCTACCTTAGACAGCACACAATACACAACATGAACTCCTAGTTCTTGTCCATACACAGGCTTTTACTCAGTAGAAATAACACCAAAATGATTGTTACTGCGTCTGCGATTGCGACAGGGAAGTAAGCCCGAGGTCCGCAATCAGATCTCGTAACTCAAGCGGCATGTCTTCATAACACAACATGTTTGAAAGATTGAACAGCAGGCAGAACATGTACTCCGCCTTCCAATCTTCAACAGCAGGCTACAAAAAGAAAATTAAAAAAATGCAGACCAGTGATTAAAAAAAGTTGTCATAAAGAAAAAAAAAGTAAAAAGTAAAAATAATAAAAAAGTAACAAGAAAAAGAAGAAAACAGAGAAGGTGTTACGTCGGATTTCATAATTCTCTCAACTAGACGTTGGCCGTCATACAACTGCGTCAACCTCAGAACATAGATTTCGCACTCGTTTTCTCCCTGCGCTGGCACGACCGGAAAAGAGGGCTTCTGTGCCAATTTAACCCAGTCGGGGTGGTTCTTCGATTTATACAGTTTTTCACCATAAATCACCTTAAGCAGCTGAGTCATCCTCCTCATCTGGCAAAAAAGGAAGCACAAGGTAAAAATAACACACATCACACATCAAGTTACTATTCAGACGAACCAAAAAATACAAAAGTTGTTCTCAACGTCTAGACAGTCCCTCTTTTAAATGCACGCGAGGTCATTTCCTTTTACCCTTTTTTACACAGATTATGGGGGGTGTGAGAAAATGCAGTTTTGTCACGCATATGTTGCAGTGCACTACATAAACAAGTGTGGTTCTATGTGTGCTAACAGTGCATGTGCAGTTTATAAAAAAATGCAGTAGGAGAAACACAAAAAAGCTTTGCACTTGGCAAGAAAAAATGACATACCACTTAAGTGCAATCTGAGTGGTAGTCAGTTATGCGCCACTTTGTCGTGACATTAGGATGGCCAGTGTACTTTCTAGTGCCATGGATATCAAACGTTTGGCGATGCTGGTTCATCGTGTATAAGGAATATGACCATCCTTGGAGCGCGACATCATAATCTGTTCACATCAAAAAAACAAAAATGAAAATGAAAAGTTCTTTCGACACGTAGCACCAGGACCACAGTTCCAAAAATAACTATAAAAAGAAATGCAACAAACCAGAAAAATAAATGATGGAAAACAATGAACTTACCAGTTTTGCATCCAACAGGTTTACGTCGTCGCTCACAAAAACCTTGAACTGCTTAACTGGATCTTCTAAACAAAAGGGCTATGCACAGCTGGCAACACAGTGTTTAAATCATCATCTCTCATCACAAAGGTTTCCATTTGAAGAATGTACTGCACAGAAAAAAGAACAAAAAAGGACATGAATAAAAGGATAAACAATGCATGCAGGCATGGACATGAAGAAACCAGTACAATAGGAAAAAATGACAGCACATGTTTACCATGATAAATAAAGGTGAAAGTAGCACACATTCACCAGAATGATAAACTAAACCCAATTCAGGTTCTTGCTTCGAGTACTTGATGACAAAATCCATGAGATAGGAATCCATTAAAGCTCCTTTGCCAAATGTATTATAGATATAGTCAACGGTGTAAGTATCAACATCACCAAAAGGACTATTCACCATAAATAATGCGTTCCTGCAGTAAACATACACATATGGGGTCAATAAAATTAAAATTAAAAACAAAACACACAAAAAGGATGAAGGGCACACACATAGAACTTACTCGTGGTATTTGGTTACAAAATCTTTGCTAAGAAGAAGATCCTTTATTTTCCTCGCCTCATCAATATATTTGAACCTCAGAGGCTTCAATTTCTCTATAGAGCATCTCAACTTAAAAGCCCTCTCACCTGCCCTCTTGTTCAAAAATACTTCAACCTCATCCATAGGAGGACGATTAATTGTTGCACTCCTAGTCCTAGTGACGCGTGGACACGGCGTACCAAAATCATCATCATCAACATCAAATACATCGTGTGGAGAGCTAGGTCATGAGACACTTCCACCATCAGGTCCAGACGCCACATCTGTGTTCAAACCATCTCCAGCCAAAGAACCAGAATTATCTAGAGAGATTTCAATTACACAATCCCCCATAACCACCTCAGAACCATGGGACTCAAACAGTGACATACAGCCTTCATGAAGCCCCCCATCAAAACCTAAAAACATGGAAAAACATGGAAACACTCAGCACAAAATACAAAACCAAAAACCATGTAATACATCTCATTAATATAAAAAATGCGGTTCACTAAAGAACAGAATGCATCCCACTAGTCTACATCAATGTAGTCCACTAGTCTACATCAATGCAGTCCTCTTGTCTACAGCAATGCAGTCCACTTGTCTACAGCAATGCAGCCCACTTATAAAGAACAATGCAGCTCAATTGCCCAAAAAATAAAATGCATCTCACTAACACAACAAATGAATATACACATCCATTCTAATCACGAACTTAACTAAACAAACTAGTAAAAAAGCCCGTAAGAAGCGGAAGCAAGTAGTAGACAAAAAATAAATAAAAGGGAGGATGAAGAAGTTCACTAAAACAACATTTATATGCAAAAATTAAAAGTGATGTTAAATCAAGGCAACACTTTCTCGATGTGAGCCAACTATAGAGCATGGCCTTTCTAATGTAGCCAATGTGCTCCACCCCAAACTTAGCAACTCGAACACCATCCCAAGCCTACAAGAATTGAAACATATAGAATCCACAATCATGACTGCAACAAAAAGAATAAAAAACATCAGTTTCACAAAATGAAATAAAAAAACTTGAGCAGTATGGCGGAGAGGGGCTGTACAGAAAACACCCATTTGGCCGCATTGGGACAATGACATGTTTCAACACAAATCCATCAAGTGTAGGAGGATTTAGCGGCTCATCGGAACTTGAGCTTCCTTCTTTCCATGCACGCTTGATATTTTTAACCATCCTCCTAAAAACCCTGATAGCATCAGGGCTACCAGGTTTATTGAGCGAGTCAAGAAATTCAAACCGCCTTTCTTTCACATTTAAAGCAACTACAAAATAATGACCAACACCATCCCTCATCTCTAGCGGATCAAAAGTTGCAAAAAGGACATGTTCGAAGCACGAATAAATAAATAAAATTATTATAAGAAGAAGAAAAAGAACACTGTAAAAACAAACACACAAAATATAGTTTTCGACACATAAAAACGTTACTCACCATATCCTTTTTATCAACACGCTCCTCGGCTTTTGAAGAGAACATCATTTTAACACTCCTGCCTACAATACCACCATTCCAAATATTTGTTTGCCAAAACAAAACCAAAAATCAAATAGTGCTCAAGCAAACAGGTCGTCGCACGAAATTAGAAAAGAAAATCAAAAAATAAAACAAAAATTTTTGCATTCTTACACAAATATGGTACGAGGCAACCATTATCGGAGATCCCTTAAACTTATCTATCAGCAAAGAAACCCCGAGATGATTGACCAACTTCGCCAATGGTAATATCAGCCATCTCAGTTTTAAAAGCAATCATGTCCCTGAATTTTTCATGAAAAACTGAAACATAAGATACTAAAAAAATAACAACAAAGAAAAAGGGGTAAATACCAAAATTAGAAAATACATACGAACAAAACAATTTCAAAAAAACCATACTTCTTCTTCTTGCCCTTTCGAACCCTCGTAACAGCAGCGTACAACTCATTGTATCTTTTCGGAAGAGTTGGATCAATGCTCGACGGTGTCACAATAGGAAGTTCGTCATATGTAATAAAAAAGATGAAGTTCACTTATCCAAAGAATGAAGTTCAAATATTAAGATAAGGAAATTCTGCTAGCTATTTTGAAAATCATAAACAAAAGATCAAGTTTCACTTATCATTAAACATCTAATGTAGATACCATAGTAATTAAACAAAATGAATGAGAAAAACTTCAACTGCACTGTTCGAAACAAAACTCTTGCCTTCAGTGTCAGGGTCTTCATGTTGTTGTTCTTCAGAGCTGACAACAACATTTTCTTGGCTAGGTTGTGACGAATCCTCCACAACATCACTGGACCGCCCTTCTGCATTAACATCAACATTCTCTGGATTTACAACAGTCTGGTCAACCGCAACGTCCTTGGATACTTTAGCTACATGAGGCTCCACTCTCGATACTTTAGGAACATTGTTGGCCGCTAGACAAACAGGAGAAGCAACAACACTAACAGCAGGGATGACATTCTCCAGCGGCTTTTCAATGCCAAAATCAGAATCTTCATGCCGACTAGGGGAAACATCACCATGAGATTCTTGAGCTATAGAGGGATCTGCACAGTCGACGGCAACCGATGCAGAAGCATCAACACTGCCACCACCATCAACAGCACAACTGCCCTGATTCAGATCAAAGTGAACTTCCATGTTTTCTTCTCCAGGCTATGGAAAGTTTAAAAAACACACAATAACACAAAATGAGCGTGGGGATAATTAACACAACAAGGCACAGGACACTTATGTCAAAAAGACTGCTAACAACATACACAGAACAACTGCAGTCCACGTGTGTCAAAACAACTACAATTGCAACCCACATAAACATAAAAAAGAACTATAGTTCACTTTGTCAAACACTGCAGTTCGGTTATGTTAAATACTGAAGCTTACGTATGTAAAACACTATGGACCACGCATGCGAAAAGAACTGCAGTTCACTTCTGTCAAAGACTGAAGCTCACACATGTAAAACTATTGCAAATAACATATGTAAATGAAAATGCATATGAGTGAACATAACAGCGTACATCAAGTTTATAACAACAACAAAAAATTAGATTACAACCCACCAACAGAACAAGTAATACAACTATACCTTATCAGCTACAACATCCGGAGGGAACGATGCATCAGCCAGGACCTCATCCTTTTCAGAGCCATCGTAGGACTCTTTGTGCACATCATAAGCAGCAACACCAGTCTATGGGCATAGAACAAACCAGAAACGAAAATAATATGGTAATGACCAAAAAAGAAAAAACTTCAACTATGCACAAGCAGTACACGCTTTACAACCGTGAAGTACACAAAAAATACAATAAAATGGAAAGCAACAAATGCAAGTTTCAAGAAGAGGGACGCATGGCAGAACAGACATGGCAGAAGTAATTGTACCTGACTAACTCCATAGTCCCTAGTTCCCTGGACACCAGAAGATTCCACTCCAGCCTATTCACAAAAAAAATAGTGAGGAGTAGTCCACATAATACACAAAAGAGGTTCAAAGCCAAAAAACCTAGAACATACATTATCAGCGCCAACGCCAGTGTCCTGGCGGTTCATTTCATCCAAAATATGCCCAACATCCTTCTCATACCAACCGCACTTTTCCTCCTGTGAATGTCTCAATTGATCATACGAAGACCGAACATTCATCACTGCAATCTTTGGGCTTTCAATCATGCCACAATCAAAATTGTGAGCAGCAACAATATCTTCATCTCGTGGGCCATGGCTAACAGGGAAAAAACCAGCAACTATCCTCAACCTGTCACCAGAGGTTGGCAAATCTTTAGTCAACTTCAAAACCTTCATAAGAAGCTCATCAATCTCCTCGTGCTTTTTGCCGCCAACAAATGTCTGTTTAAAAGAGCTTCTACTATAAAACATCTGTCGAGCCATGAAACCACGAGTACGCGGCACCTCATCATCACAGGCAGGAAGCTGGCTACAGGTAGGCTCATAAAACCTAGCATGAGTGCTAGGCACCGCATCAGAGCTGCCGCATACACTGTAGCAGGACGGCTGTACACAATACCACCTAATGCCTTCCACTGCAAAAAAAAGACAACAGGAAAAGAGAAGTATACATGTGAGTACTAGAAAAGTTCAGATTTATAATGGCTGCGCCTTTTTAAAAAAATATGATATTAAAAACTCAGATGCACTAACCGGCAGCTTCCCAAATTTGTAAGTTTGCAAGTAAATCTTTCCCTTCACAAGCACATCCTCATTGTATAACTTCATCAGTTCCTTGGTCGTCAGGTATGACGCACGTGGCGTCAACGTGTGCATGACTAAAAATTTGCAAAGCTTCAAGCAGTCAAGATACATAATCAGGGGGACAATGGCACAACCCTCTTCACAATTCTGCTTGCTGCCTTCTGTTTGCCACCTCACCGTAGCTGCCTGCAACTCATCAACAACAAGCTAGCAAAAGTCCATCTGAGCCATAGCCGCATAATCCATGTTCTCCACCATTGCAGCAACTCTACCCAAATGAACTGCAGGCCCGGGGCACAACAAATTCTGGTAAAGTGTCAGGAAGAACACCTTCACAGCAAGGTCAACAGTCACATGACCATCTTCCTCCACCAACACCTTCAACTTCTCAAGCAAGTCATTGACACCTATAATTTTTGAACGGCCAAAGCCAAGCTCATCCTTGAGGGCAATCAACGAGTCATCATGGCCGCTGGCAGCAGGCATGGGTGCAGTGTGACGTCCCATAGGTAAATCAAAAATGTGATGAACTGCATCACGATTGATTCGAAGAACCCTGCCATTCCCAAAGTCCATTATCATGGTGGCAGGGTCAATCACTCCCATCAGATAGCACATAAGAATGCGCGACACATTTTTCTTTACTGTCAGTTCAAAGACAACACCGAATCATCCCGAACACGACTACAGTGTGCCTCTTTCAACAAAGAAGCAGCCATGCTAACAGTGGGAAATGACAAACGTACGGTCTTGTTAAATCGAGAATCATCTCCCTCGGCATCATCTTTAGTTGCATTGCTTTTACTAGACTTCTTCCTCTGTGTAAAGGGAAATGCAATCCACATTAGAAGACTAGCCATAAAAAAGAGAGAGAAAACACAGATAGAATAACAATGAAGGAAACAAATGCAGTCCACTTCAACAAACCTTTGGAACAACATCCACCTCCTCGCCAGAGTCACCACCAACATCTTCATCGACGTCATCACGGGCACGCTTGCATAGACTCTTAGATGAACCATAGTATTTGCGTCTACCAGTATGAACATCCCTCACAAAATCAGCAAGCACAAAGTCTTCATCATTATAGTTGGGACCTTCAGTGACATGTAGTCGCTTGCGCTGAGGATCATCCTTTCCACCAGCTTCAGCAGTTCTATTGCCAAGATTCTTCTTCATGCCAGCAACACATGAACTCCACCGAGGTGTACCACCTTCCTCAGCAACAGTACTCAGCTTCTTCTTCTGCAAAGAAGGCTGCTTCACCTTGGCAAATTTGGCACCCTTGGCACCATCTACAGCTCTCCTCTGCTTCTCCTTCTCTGCAAACTCTTTTGAGTCACTTTCAAACCTCAACTTCTTCTTGCTTTGCTTCAACTCATATTCATGAAGCTATTCCGAGACCATCCAATCCTGTGTAATTTCCTCTGTACCATCAAGAGACTGCGATTGTGTTTCAGACAAGACGGGATGTCTATGGTCAAAGCTCACACCAACATTACCCTCTGCAAAATAATGGTTAATCAATTGAGTAACCTCCTCAAACCCAGGCGCCCCAGCATGGAAAACAAACACTGCGTCAAAATGAAGTTTGACTATGGTCGTTAAAAAGTGCACAAAAATAACAAATGCAGTACACTTAGACATATAAATGCAATGCTCCAACCATAAGCTCAAAATAAAAAATAATGAATTGTACAAAAACTTGAATAAAACAACAATGCAGTTCACACATACATATAGTGGAGTTCACATATACAAATATATGCAGTGTTGCATACACTAACTTCACGTTTGTTCCCAACAAAATTCTGGACTAGATACAGCAACGCAATGCCAATTTGTACAACATCAAGTAACCAGCATACACAAAAATAAACAAATCAACCACATACCATAAGGAGGAGCCACACTTATGGGAGAAGATTCAATCAGCGAATTCACTTCATGTCCTCCCTCGACACCATGATCATTACCACCAGGACAACAAGAGCCAATTGGTGTATCATTATGACCACTGCAATAACCTACTGGATTCAAAAAGAACCAGAAACAGAAATTACAAAACATCACATGACAAAAAAATGCAAACGAACGCTGACAGCTAACAGAGCATAAACCAATATGCAGGATGAATTAGGAAACTAGATAAACATCAAACAAAAATAAACAAAGCCTAAAATAAGCACTCCACATACCCTGAACTCCTCCTCCCACTCTGCTCGGCGAAGACATTGCGTTTGCGTGCAGCACAAGGATGAAGTGACAGATATAAGCAACAAAATCAGCAAAAACCTCACGAAACCCTTGATCCACCTTGCTACACACGACTATCGAATTCAAAATCAAGATAAAATCGACTGCCTACGGAAAAATTACACAAGCAAAAACAGCAACAGCAACTACGAGAATCACAAAACAAGACGAGGGGACAATCAAGACCGAGGCCAAGTGGAACGTACCACAAAAAAGGGTGCGGCGACGGCGGTGGGGAGGGGGGAGGGGCGGCGACGGGAACGGACAGGAAAGAGCTGCGGGAGCGTAGCGGCAAGGGCTCGCAGAGCGGACAACGACGCGGAATGCAGGAATAAGGACCTCTTGAGGGCGGCGGTTCCTCGGGCGACGACGGTTTTGCTCGAGGGATAGATGCCTCGGGAGAAACTGCAAGAGAGGAGAGGGGATTCTTCTCGGTCTCTCTCCCTGTCAGCAGAGCGGTGGGATCGCCTAGAAGGGAGACATAGGAGGCCCGCGTGTGGCAAAGGGTCACATAAAACGGGCCGGCCCAAAAACGGCCCAGCTAAAATAAGACAGACTACATCAAAACGCACATGATGCAGTTCTCTGTGAAGCACAATAAAGTTCAGACCGTAAAACAAAAATAAAATACATACAGTTCGTAAAAAAAGTTAAAATAAAAAACAACACGCGTGTTAAGAAAACGCATCCGAAAAAAGTCTACCTTCAAAATAAGTGCCACACCAAAAAAGTGGGGCGCCAACCCCCCTACCCCTCCCGTACGAGTGACTGCAGTAAGTACCGGCAAAAAACAGATGCAGTACGTAGCACTAGAAAAATGCAGTGCATTTTGTTACACGATGCAGTTCGGTATAGCAATCCAGTTCCGGATTACCTACATGAATAAATACATAGTATAGAACACAGCAAAAAACTCGTAAAATTATGGAATACATTATACTTTTTTCAGGGGCTGCAGCAAGGACACGCAAAAAATGGTGAAGTACGCACTTGTAGACAAAATGCAGTTCTGTATTGTAGATGATGTAGTACGGAACTATAAGCAATGCAGTTTCATTATCACGCATGATACATATAAACGTGACAAATGCCTGTTCGCACAGAAAGTGGTGGTTAAAAAATTTACTGATAAAAAATAAAATAAAACCACGTTAAAAAACCACATTCGCTTACAACCACCCAATCCGAGTGGTTCCATCGCCACAAGCCCACGATCACAGATGCAACACCAACCCATGATCTGCACAACCGCATCGTCAGCGAGATCGTACAGTTCATCTGATGCGGCCATCCCACCCCGCACCCTCCCCTTAAATTCAGACCCCTCCCAAAGGCCTTCTCATCCACAACAACACAAGTATCCATTATGCTGCCACCAAATCGCTCCATCATATCGATATCCATGCAAAAACACCAAGCCCTACAACTGGCGATGGCGTTCACCGATGAGTACAAGGGCGTGGAGGCACACGGCAACACCAAGTTGCACATCATCCACACCAACGACAAGAAGCAGATGGCGATCTCCCTCGCGCAGTACAAGCGCCACCTCAGCCTCCAGCGCCCCAAGATCGTCGGCATTGATCTCGAGTACAACAACGAGCCTGAAGTGACGCAGAAACCCGCCTCTGCCAACTCTCCGTCGACAAGAATCACCCGGTGCTGCTCTTCCAACTGAGCGCCGCTGAAAGGTGCACCGTCTTTGACAACTTCTTCGCCGACCCCAGGTACACCTTTGCAGGCTTCTCCATCGACGACGACAAAACCAGGCTAGAGCGCTTCAATCTGGAGATCGCCAACTTCGTCGACATCCAGAAGGAGTGGAGGGTGCCCGAGGCAACCAAGGAGTTGGACTCCCTTAGAGACGTCTCCAGCATGCTCATCGATGACTACAACAACAACATGAAGAAGGAGATCACCGATGACAAACACAAGCGCTGGGCCACCCTGCCTCTGTCCATGAGGCACATCGAGTACGCGGCAAAGGACGCCTATGCAGCGTATGAGATATGGAACCGCATCACCCTCACCCAGGATGGTCTTCGCCGTGCAAAGCTGGAGAAGAAGGAGCCCCCCCAAGAAGCGCGCCAGGAGCAGCTGGGGATGGGGAGACGCTAACTGGTGAAGAAGAAGATTGTGCCGGCCAAGAGCCAACAATGCCAGCGTCGTTTTAGAATTATCATGAAATTTGCTTTATGTTGTTTGCTTATGTATCGTTAGTTTGCTTGTGATCATTTGCTTTTGCTGAACTTAATTTGCTTGCCATGCAGAATCACTTGTAATGATGAACTTTGATTATGTTAGATTGCTTTCTGTTCAATTTAGTTTGCTGATGATGAACTTATCGTACAGAATGCTTGTGATAATTTGTTTTCTATTGTTTGCTTATGTATCATTAGATTAGAGCAGTGCACGAAACAAAATAAGTTGCAGTGTGCAAATATGACGCATGCACTGCAAATTGTGTATGAGTGCAGTACAGACTCTGTCGAATGAAGTTTACACATACCCAGCAAAAGCACTACATGCCCCTAAATTTGAAAAAAGAATACATAAGAGCAAAAACACAAAAAGAAAAATGCGACATGTATATGTAGTGCGGAAATATATGAGCGTGTAGTACAGAAACATAATCAATGCAGTATACGTATGATTTACTAAGCAGTGCACTCCCCTACATTGGAGAAAAGATTACATAAGAGGAAAAACATGAAAACAAAAAATGAGAACTGTACATGTAGTACGGAATGCATGCACATGCAGTACAGAACCCTGATCAATGCAGTGCACGGATGATTTACTAAAGCAGTGCACGCCCTGACATTGAAAAAAATACATGACATAAAATATTTAAAAAATGACCACCCAGGTGCAACCGGCCCCAGCCAGTCTCATAGTAGACCTACGCCCACAGCGGGCGAGTCGTTCTGAGCCACGATGCATGGGGCCGGGCACACATGGGCCCACAGGTCAGAGAGCATAGAGCAGCGAGCGCCGTGTATAAGCGCCCAACTAAGTAACCAGAGGAGTTCGACATGGTTGCCTCGCCAGCGCTTATAAACAGGTCGGGCGCGCCTTCCGCGGGCGAGGTGGGACTAAACATTAGGCCGCACACAACACACCGAGATCCAGCCGTGCTCACATGCCGACTTGGGCCAATGCGTCTTCACTACCCGAACACAGGCCCAACACACAAAAGAGAGGCCACTGAAAGTTTAAAAACCCACATACCATACACAAACACAGGCCCAACCACGCGTTCCGTAGTTCATCGTGATATGACAATGTAGTTCGCTATTTTCAAGTAAGCAGTCTTGTTGCTTCTCAAATGCATTCGCGTACGCTGAAACAGAACCAATCCACCACCTAACACCAACCACAACATTTATTACTTCTGTTGCTCAATTGGTTGCATAAAAATGTATCCATTCATGCTCTAGACTAACACAACTCCTCCCCCCATTCCTCTTTTTCTTCAAATCATAGACCTAGGGTTCATCCCCAGCTCTTCTCTGGAATTCCACTGAACCCGCCATGGATTGTAACTGCGGGTGTTCGGCAAGGATGGCGCCGGTAGCGGACACATGCGTGTACGCAGAAGGTCTAGAGCTCACCAACACCGAGTGGTGCAGCATGCTCGGGTGCCTGATGATACCCAACAGGGAGTTTTGGGCGCCATTTCTTCGTCGCCTCACAACTGCAGATCTGCAGGAAAGTTGGGTATGTATTTCCCCTCACAAATTTGGACATAATCTAGCCTGCAAATCCACATCTGAATATATAGTTCAAATTTTTTAGTAGTGTTAACAAAAAACAGAATTTGTATTGTTGTTCAGATTGGTTAGCTATTAAGACTAGATAATTCCACCTATTTTTCTTCAATACCACACCAGGTATCAACACTAGTTAGATCAGAACCCCAACACATGAACAAAAAAGGATCAGTAGATCAGTGTTGCAGTTCTGTTAACATGCTTGCGAAGTACACTGTAACTGACCTTGCAGTACAAGCATGTTACAGTATAATATATATCTTAGTAAAACTAGAGGTCAATCCGTATATAAGTTTGTTCATACATTGCAACTACTTTAGAAAATAGCAGTCACATATATGTAAGTATTTAAGTCAACATAAACAGATCATCCTAAGTATAAAGAAAAACATTTGATGTTTACTTATAAAATTCTTTTTCCACCCATTCCAATATGCAAAAACTGCCATCCACAATAAAGTTTCCTGCTCCGAATTCAGGGAAGGTTACTTTGGAGACACAACACAAGAATGGGTATGCATACATGCAAGCTGACTACCACATCGACTCTGAAGACTGCATCAACATAACTACTGGTTGGAAAGATTTTGTCTCCCAGAATGGCTTTGAGGTCGGAGAAGTGGCCATGGTGTTTTTCTACAAAGAAGAAGACTCTCTCGAGTTTACAATATTTGCACTCTAGGCTGTCCAATATGAAGCAACCAATATTTCTAATGCTTTGCTTATGTTGTATGCTTTTAATTATGTCCATCGGACACTTTGAACGGTGCCTATTTAAAGTATGCAACCTCAACTACATCATTTTATCGTCATTTTTAGACAAGTTAATGTTGGCAGTAATGCAGTTCTCTCAAACATATAGTGTGGTACTAATAAATAATAAAAAGCAGTCCTCTGAACAGTAACAAGAAATGTGAATGGTCGAAACTTCGCAGTTAACATATGATGTTCAAAAACAATTCTCATAGTATGCAGTTCAAAAAAATTCTTATAATAACTATTCAGCTAACCACAAGCATATAATGGACCATCCATTCTAATAGCAGAATAGAACATTAACCACACTGCTAATGCAGTACAAAAGTGCATATTATGCAGTCCTCTAGAAAACAGAAGGCAGTTTAAGAAAACAGAATTCTCATAAGCTGCCATAACCACTCTAATGCAGCTACAACGAAGTACACTACTAACGAAAATGCAGTGCACTACAACGTATGCCACAACTACAACAAATAAAATTAAAGCAGTAGAACTCCAGACATGTGGTAGACTAACAGAGGTGTCAATTTCACTCGCACTTCCCTAACTCGCCTAAAAATTGTCCAACCACTAGACTATCGAAAAATACCCCCGCAAAAAATTACATGGAAGACATGGCAACTGGATGAACAACATCAGCTTTCATTTAAAAAATGCAATTCAAAAAATGAAAATTATACCCGCAATACAATGAATTCAAACCTATAGCAACAGTAATTACAATATTTAAACACGCATGGATGCGCAAAATCCAAAAAATCAACAAGAATAGAGGAGTGGACGAAGCTCACCCGCCCGCACAATCAAATTAACAGGAATTGAAAACTAACTCCTAAAAATTAACAAATTATAGAGTGAACGGACCGATTAAAACGAACACAATCAAAGAATTCCTACTAAAAACAACATCCGAGCACAAAAAATCGCATCTGACGCGAACACGAATGAACAGAGAAAGCTCGTCCGCCAAATCCCTCGATTTGCAAGCACTTTAGTAGATTTTCCTGTAAATTAGAAAGAATAAAGGTAAGATGAGATGCAGAGACAAACTAAATCATCCCGCAACACCCGATTCCACACAGAAAACGCGGGTGGAACACCAGAAGATGAAGCAGTTCTCCCGTGAAGCATTGCAGTTCCCAACGTAAAGACGATGCAGTTCGCTTCTGTTGAGCGTGAAGTGCGGAAGTGTCGTCAGAATAGTTATTCTGCTAATATTGTTAGAATAGACCGGCTATATATATCAATTAGGCTTCAAGTGCGTACTTGTTGGTGAAAGTGTTGTCCAATGGGAATTATATTTTGTATTACTCATGTAGCCTACAAATCTGACGCACGGCCTTGTAACTTCTTACTCCATTTCTAAGTTTGTACTAGTCCTCTATACCGTATATTGCGCTACTCTTACTACTACCTCCCTCCTGGTTTATTGGTCCCCTTCATAATTTGTCTCAAATTTTGACCATAAATTTCACTAACTAAATTTTAATGCATGTCACAAAAAATTATATCGTTTTATTCGTATTTGAACATAGTTCTGAATGGAATAATTTTCGATGACATGCATTGACATTTTGTTAGTTAAACCTATGGTTAAAATGTGACACTAAATACGACTAGTAAGTATTACAGTAGCAGTACTAGTATACGTCGGTCAAATTATTCATCATGTCCTCACATTGAATTGACGTGATGATAACACACAAGTATAGGGGGTCGCAACAGTTTTCGAGGGTAGAGTATTCAACCCAAATTTATAGATTCGACACAAAGGGAACCAAAGAATATTTGAAGGTATTAGCAGCTTAGTTGTCAATTCAACCACACCTGGAGATTAATTATCTGCAGCAAGTAATTAGTGGCAAAGTAATATGATAGTTTTGATAGTAGTGACAGCAGTAACAGTAATGGTAACAGTGATAGTAGTTTTGTAGCAAGTGTAACAGTGATGATAGCAGCAGTAACTTAGCAAGCACAATATAAGATAAATTCGTAGGCATTGGATCGGTGACTTGTTGGATGATATTCATCATGAGATAGTTATAACTTAGGGCAATACGGCACTAGCTCGAGTTCGCCAATATAATGTAGGCATGTATTTCATAAGTAGTCATACGTTCTTATGGAAAGAACTTGCATGACATCTTTTGTCCTACCCTCCCATGGCAGCGAGGTCCATATTGGAAACTAAGGGATATTAAGGCATCCTTTTAATAGAGAACCGGAACAAAGCATTAACACATAGTGAATACCGGAACTCCTCAAACTACGGTCATCACCGGGAGAAGTCCCGGTTTCTGTCACTCAAGGGTTGCCAGATCATAACATGTAGTAGGTGACTATAACTTGCAAGATAGGATCTAGAACATGGATATAATGGTGATAACATAAATGGTTCATATCTGAAATCATGGCACCCGGGCCCAAAGTGACAAGCATTAAGAATGGCAAAGTCATAGCAACATCAATCTTAGAACATAGTGGATACTAGGGATCAAGCCCTAACAAAACTAACTCGATTACGTGATAAATCTCATCCAACTCCTCACCGACCAGCGAGCCTACGAAGGAATTACTCACTCCCAGTGGGGAGCATCATGGAATTGGCGATGGAGAAGGGTTGGTGATGACGTAGAACGAAGATCCCCCTCTCTAGAGCCCCAAACGGACTCCAGATCTGGCCTCCCAATGAAGAACAGGAGGTGATGGCGGCTCCGTCTAGTGGATCGTGGTAATTCTTTCTCCCTGATTTTTTTATGGAAAAATAGGATTTTATAGCATCGGGTTCAGGGCCTGCGGGGCCACCAGGTGGGGACAACCCACCTAGGCGTGCCAGGAGGGGCGCGCCCTGGTGGGTTGTGCCCAGCCAGGTGCCCCTCTCTGGTAGGTCTTGGCTCCAGAAATTCTTATTTATTGTATAAAAATTCCTTGCAAAGTTTCGTTCCATTCCAAGAACTTTTATTTTTGCACAAAAACAACACCATGGTAGTTCTACTGAAAACAACATCAATACGGGGTTAGTTTCATTCAAATCATGCAAATTAGAGTCCAAAACAAGAGGAAAAGTAGATATGTTGGAGATGTATCAACTCCCCCAAGCTTAAACCTTTGCTTGTCCTCAAGCAATTCAGTTGATAAACTGAAAGTGAAAAAGAAAAACTTTTGCAAACTCTTCTGCTCTTGTTTGCATAAATAAGCTGAAACAACACCCAGGTTTTCAGCCAACATTATAACTAACGATGCCGACAATAAATCTTAAAGATTATATTAACTCATATCAATGACATAATCAGCTAGCGAGCAATAATAAGGTATCTCAAATGGCAACACATTGTCAAAACAACCATGATATAATATGACAATAGTGGTATCTCGCTAGCCCTTTCTGAGACCGCGAAACATAAATGCAGAGAACCTCCAAAGTCCAAGCATCGCCTAAACATAGCAATTCATGGTAGAAAAGATCCAGTCATGATGCACCCAACATTAGCTACACACAATGCATAAGTCATGACAGTTGTGCTCTCAGGTTCTGGCGCTTGTTTTAGAAGGTGATGACACAACATAAAAGTAAATAGATAGTCCCTTCGCAGAGGGAAGCAGTGATTTGCAGAGGTGCCAGAGCTCAAGTTTTTTAAAACAGAGGTCAATGATATTATGAGACATGCACCCTTCTCATTTACTTCACGACTATCAGTTATCAATATCTTCCATGCTAAGCACGCTAGTGGCAGTTCCCAAGTGATAAAAGTAAAGGTTTACTCCCCCTCCACCAACAATCACATTCCATGGCTTGTCCGAAACAACGGGTGCCGTCCAAACCAACAATAGTCCCAGGGGAGTTTTGTTTAATTATTTGTATTTTTTCAGTTCGGGACTGGGAATCCCTATTACCTCCCTTTTCTCGTGCGATGGCGAGTGAATAAACACTCGACCTGAGAATAACCCGCTTAGCATGGAAGATACCGACCACCTCCTGTCATTCCATGAGCGATCCAGGCACACAAAAAGGATATTTATTTAGAAGTTTTTAGAGGTGGCACATGCAAATTTACTTAGGACGGCAGATTAATACCACATAATAGGTATGGTGGACTCATCTTGAATAACTTTGGGTTCAAGGTTTTTGATGTACAAGAAGAATTCCCACTTAGTATAGGCGAAGGCTAGCAATTAGATTGAGAAGCGGCCAGCTAAAGAGCAACAACGATCATGAACATGCATTATGCATAAGTAATATTGGACACTAGCATGAGTAGGATATGAACACCATGAACATAAATATCATAGAGGCCATGTTGGTTTTGATTCAACTACATGCATGAACATGTGCCAAGTCAAGCCACTCGAACATTCAGAGGAGGATACCATATCATCATACTACATCACAATCATTTTAACGCAATGTTGATATCCAAGATAAATCATTATCCACTCCCAGCTACTTATGCATGGCATGAGAAACTACAATCTCTAATTGTCATTGCAAACATGTTTAATCATAATGGGCTGAATCATGGATACTAGGTTAAACATATTTACACAAACAGAACATGTCGAGTTCATACTAGTTTCTCTGCCATGGCCAGTTCATCGAATATCGTCATTATTGCCTTTCACTTGCATGACTGAATGATGTTAAAATAATAATAGTGAAAGAGTGCCATGGACTAAGATGGAATCTGCAAACATTTTATTCAACATGAGCAGACAAGGTAAAATGGGCACTTTATTAGATCAACAGTTATTCATATGAGAGCCACTCAACATTTTCCTCGTGGTCTTCTCCTTGGTGAAACTCGAATTAAAAGAAAAGAAATTCATAGAAACACAATGAAATATTTTTGGAGTTTTTGGTTTTCTTGAATGAAGCAAATAAAAAGGGAAAAGCAAAAACAAGAAAAACTATTTACACGGGAAAGCTCCCAACAACCAAAAGAAGAACAAGGAAATCTATTTGGGTTTTCTTTTTAATATTACTACTAAGCATGCATAGAAAGTAAATTAGCTACAACTATTTTTTTTGGTTTTTCTAAAGTTTTTCGAACACACAAGAAGAAAGCAAGAAAAATAAATCTAAACATGGATGATACAATGAAAAAGTGTGAACACCGACAAATGAAAATAAGTGGACATCAATGTAATGTCGGTGAGAAACACGTACTCCCCCTAGCTTAGGCTTTTGGCCTAACTTGGTAGTCGATCAGAAGCCTGGATGGTAGTAGTTGGCGTGGTAGCTCACGGAGGCTCTCGGTGCGGATGCCTTAGCCTGCCGTGCTGCCTCCACTGCTGCGTTGTGAGCTCGAGCCTCGCTCTCAAGAACAAAATATCTTCCTTTGCTGTGATAGTCAAAAAGAGCAGGCGCGGGTAAATATGTGTGCACAACAGATTTTTGGTTAAACAATAGATTATAAGTGAAGTTATCAAATTTTACTTTAAGGATATTATGATCTTTTAAGGTGTCGAAGTCCAAATATTGCATGGGTAGGATAGGGTCAAAGGGCAAAGGTGCAACACCCAGCCCTCGTGCTAAACGTGTGGCATAAATTCCACCATAGAACTAGCCACTATTAGCGTTATGTTGAAGTCTGCGTGCAACAATCACTCCAAGGTTATAATTCCTTTCACCGGTGAGAGCGGTGTGTATGAGGCTCAAGTATGGAGCACAAAGTGTACTATAGTCTTGCTTGCCTGCTATTCATTTCCCGTTAAATAATGCAAAGTACTGAATTACGGGAAAATGAATGCTCTTTATTCTTCCTTGTGTCACTCCCCTCGTCTCACCGTAGCAAAGGCTAGTCAAGAAAGATTGGTATTCAGCCCTTGGCGGTTCGTCAAACGAACCCCAGAATGGGAGTTTGCAGTGTGATACGTCTCCATCGTATCTATAATTTTTGATTGTTCCATGCCAATATTATTCAACTTTCATATACTTTGGGCAACCTTTTATACTATTTTTGGGACTAACATACTGATCCAGTGCCGAGTGCCAGTTCCTGTTTGTTGCATGTTTTTTTTGTTTTGTAGAATATCCATATCAAACGGAGTCCAAACGGGATAAAAACTGATGGAGATTTTTTTTGGAACATATATGATTTTTGGGAAGAAAAATCCATGCGAGACGATGCCCGAGGGGGCCACGAGGCAGGGGGCGCGCCCCTGACCCTCATGGCCACCCCGTAAGGCGGTTGGTGCCCTTCTTTCGCCGCAAGAAAGCTAATATCCGGATAGAGATCGTGTTAAAATTTCAACCCAATCGGAGTTACGGATCTCCGGGGATATAAGAAATGGTGAAAGGGTAGAATCTGAGAACGCAGAAACAGAGAGAGACAGAGAGATAGATCCAATCTCGGAGGGGCTCTCGCCCCTCCCACACCATGGAGGCCATGGACCAGAGGGGAAACCCTTCTCCCATCTAGGGAGGAGGTCAAGGAAGAAGAAGAAGAAGAAGAAGGAGGAGGGAGGCTCTCTCCCCCTCGCTTTCGGTGGCACCGGAGTGCCACCGGGGGCCATCATCATCACCGCAATCTTCACCAACAACTTCACCGCCATCATCACCAACTCATCCCCCCTCTATGCAGCGGTGTAACCTCTCTCTTACCCGCTGTAATCTCTACTTAAACATGGTGCTCAACGCTATATATTATTTCCCAATGATGTATGGCTATCCTATGATGTTTGAGTAGATCTGTTTTGTCCTATGGGCTATTTGATGATCAAGATTGGTTTGAGTTGCATGTTTTGTTATTGGTGCTGTCCTATGGTGCTCTCCATGTTGCGCAAGCGTGAGGGATCCCCGCTGTAGGGTGTTGCAATACGTTCATGATTCGCTTATAGTGGGTTGCGTGAGTGACTGAAACACAAACCTGAGTAAGGGGTTGTTGCGTATGGGATAAAGAGGACTTGATACTTTAATGCTATGGTTGGGTTTTACCTTAATGATCTTTAGTAGTTGCGGATGCTTGCTAGATTTCCAATCATAAGTGCATATGATCCAAGTAGAGAAAGTATGTTAGCTTATGCCTCTCCCTCATATGAAAATTGCAATAATGATTACCGGTCTAGTTATCGATTGCCTAGGGACAAATAACTTTCTCGTAACAAAAAGCTCTTTACTAAAACTAACTTAGTTGTTTCTTTATCTAAACAGCCTCTACTTTTTATTTACATGCTCTTTATTACCTTGCAAACCTATCCAACAACACCTACAAAGTACTTCTAGTTTCATACTTGTTCTAGGTAAAACGAACGTCAAGCGTGCATAGAGTTGTATCGATGGTCGATAGAACTTGAGGGAATATTTGTTCTGCCTTTAGCTCCTCGTTGGGTTCGACACTCTTACTTATCGAAAACTGTTGTGATCCCCTATACTTGTGGGTTATCACAGTGGTAAGAAAATGTTTCTATTGAGATGGTAAATGGATTATCATAAAGCATAAATGACACCCTAGACTTACGGGGATGGAATTTAAATCCTTTGACAAACGATTTAGTAAGAATGTGGCGTTGTTCGCACTTATCTGAAATGTAGGGACCGAGACCGGCATTGTGAACATATTGCTCAAATTCCTCCTTAATGCACACACGCATCATATACTCATCGCAAGGCCATAAGCATGTTTTGGTGGCGGCATCTCGTGTGGAACTTTCACTCGGTTCAACATATGATCGATGAGTGGAGCTGTCATGTAACGCCCCGAGACCGATGTGCCAGGTGTCCTCCAGTTATTCGCCGTGTTGCCTTGTCATTGCCTGCGTGTCATGCATTCCATATCATGTCATCATGTGCATTTCATTTGCGTACATGTTCGTCTCATGCATCCGAGCATTTTCCCCGTTGTCCGTTTTGCAATCTGGCGCTCCTATGTCACCCGGTGTCCCTTTCTACCTCTTTTCGTGTGCGGGTGTTAAACATTTTCGGATTGGACCGAGAATTGTCATGCGGCCTTGGTTTACTACTGGTAGACCGCCTGTCAAGTTTTGTGTCATTTGGACTTCATTTGATACTCCAACGGTTAACCGAGGGACCGAAAAGGCCTCGTGTGTGTTGCAGCCCAACACCCCTCCAAAGTGGCCCAAACCCACCTAAACCTCCTCCATCATCTCGGTCGTTCGGTCACGATCGCGTGGCCGAAAACTGCACCTCATTTGGAGCTTCCTAGCTCCCTCTACCTATATATATGTGCATCTCCCCCGAAATCTGGGTCTAAACCTAGATCTTCCTCCTCCGCGCGCCGGACATGTCCACTCCGCTGTCGGACATGTCCGCCGGCCACCTCACCCCGGCCAATCGCCGGCCGCCGCCTCAGCGTCGCCGCTTCCCGAGCCAACCACAACCCGCCACCTCACCCGCGCCGGCCCTTCTCTCTCTCCTCCCCGCCGCCAGGCCCGCCGGGGCCCGACGTCGGCCCGCCCCGGGCCACAACCGGGCCGAACATCGTCACCGCCTGGACCGCATGGGGCCCTGCGGGCCACCGTGCCGTCCCGTTCCCCGACGTCGTCCGCCTCGACGCCGTGCGCCGCCCCGCCGCCCGTCGACGACCGTGCGCCGCCGCGTGCCGTTTGCAGCGCCGCCCGACGCCACCGGCCGGAGCGCGCCTCCCCGCCGCCACCGCGCCCGGATCCGGCGAGGTCCGGGCCGGATCTGCTCCTCGCCGACCTCCTCCGCAGGCCTCCCTCGCCGGAGAAAGCCTCCCTCGCCGGAGTTGACCTTGGGATGCGTGCCTTCGTTGACCTAGATCCAGATCTAGAGGGTACAATTTCGCCCAAGTCCTTTTTTCCCTGTAATATTTTTGAGCATATTCATCGCATCATAACTTCATCCCCGTGGCTCCATTTCGCGCGTGTAGCATATCAAAATGTTCGTCTCGACGAGTACATCATTTCGAATCATTGCATCATTTTCATTTGAGCTCATCTTGATGCCCGAAATACTATTGGAAGAGGGCTATGTGAGGAATATTTCAGATCTATTTCAGAAAATGGCCTTTTGTCATTTTTGCCATGATTAATGTGTGCATGCTATGATCCTGAGCTCTACATGTGTTTTGTTATATGCCATGTCATCTTTACAGGGGTGTATGCCATGTATTTTTGTGATCTTCTTGGTCACTAGCACAAGCATGCAAAGTAGCGTAATCGTTGATGCTGATTTCAGGGACTTAGAATTTCACTAAGTCCTTGTTCTGTTTTTGTCTTTATGCCATATGTTCATGTTGTTTCCTAGTGATCCGTGCCTCTTTTGAGGATGATCAGTAAGGATGTTTTGTTAATATTGTGGTGCTCTATCCATCCATGTCTTTGTTTGCAATTATGGATCATGCTAGCTTGAGTCAATTGAGCTCTACTTTTGCTATAAAATGTTCCTGGCAGATTGTTAACATGTTAAGCAATTTTGCCGAGCTTGTTGTTGTTGATCCGTGCATGCTATGTTGTTGTTCTTTCCATGTCTAGCTTCTATGTCATGTCTTCTTGATGGGTGTATGCTTAGTTTGTCATGCCATGCTCTGTAGTGAGTACATCGAGCTCGTAAACATGCCTACTTGTTAACTGTTTTGCATGCTCCAGTTTTTCACCAAGTCTGAATCTGTTTATGTTTTTGCTATGTTCACATGCTTGCAATTGTATTTTCTGATCCCTTTTGGCTCATGGTCACTAAGGGACTTTTGTTATATGCTTAGAGTAGCTTCATGCCATGCCTTGCTTTGCCATGATATGTTCCTGTAGCATGTATTTTTCATGCTCTAAAGTGTACTTCCTGATGATAAATTCCTGATATGTTGTTTATTTCACTAAGTCTGAAACCTGTTATCTTTTGCTCTTTTGCCATGGTTGTTTGAACCTGTTAATGAGTGAATTAGCCGTAGCTCAGTGTTCATCTTTTGTCAAGCTTCATGAGTGGATCGCTTTCATGTATTTTGTTGCTATGTTTGAGTGCTGTAGCATGTTGTTCTTGATGCATTTAGATGGCCTCGTGCTGTTAATCGCAGACCGGTGTCATATTTGTTTTGCTTGCCATTTCCAAACCGTGCATCCGATTCCGGTAATCTTTATATCGATTTCGACCGAAATCACCTCACCTTTCCATTGGAACTCTTGGATTTCCAAGTTGAGGCCAGGTTCAATCATTCCTTTTCGAATCATGCATATGCACCGCATACCGCATCCCGCATATCATACCATGTTTATGTGATGGTTGTTTACTATGTTGTTTGCTTTCTTTCCGGTGTACTTCTTCTCAGTAATCCGGTAACGTTGCGTTTGTGAGGATCTGTTGGCTACGCCCGTTTGTCTTCTTCATGGACTCGTTCTTCTTCCTTGCGGGATCTCAGGCAAGATGACCATACCCTCGAAATCACTTCTATCTTTGCTTGCTAGATGCTCGCTCTTTTGCTATGCCTATGCTACGATACCTACCACTTGCTTATCATGCCTCCCATATTGTTAAGCCAAGCCTCCAACCCACCTTGTCCTAGCAAACCGTTGTTTGGCTATGTTACCGCTTTGCTCAGCCCCTCTTATAGCGTTCTTAGTTGCAGGTGAAGATTGGAGCTTGTTCCATGTTTGGAACATAGATATTTTGTTGGGATATCACAATATCTCTTATTTAATTAATGCATCTATATACTTGGTAAAGGGTGGAAGGCTCGGCCTTGTGCCTGGTGTTTTGTTCCACTCTTGCCGCCCTAGTTTTCGTCATATCGGTGTTATGTTCCCGGATTTTGTGTTCCTTACACGGTTGGGTTATAATGGGAACCCCTTGACAGTCCGCCTACAATAAAACTCCTCCAGCAATGCTCAACATTGGTTTTACCATTCGCCACCTAGCCTTTTCTTTCCCTTGGTTTCTGCAGACTCAAGGGTCATCTTTATTTAAACCCCCCCCCCCCCGGGGGCCAGTGCTCCTCTGAGTGTTGGTCCAAACTAGAGCCCTGTGCAGCGCCCCCTCGAGGAAACTCGAGGTTTGGTTTTAGTTGTATGGAGTGCTCATCTGAGTGTGCCCTGAGAACGAGATATGTGCAGCTCCTATCGGGATTTGTCGGCACATTCAGGCGGTGTTGCTGGACTTGTTTTACCATTGTCGAGGATGTCTTGTAACCAGGATGCCGAGTCTGATCGGATTGTCTTGGGAGAAGGAATATCCTTCGCTGACCGTGAGAGCTTGTGATGGGCTAAGTTGGGACACCCCTGCAGGGATTTGAACTTTCGAAAGCCGTGCCCGCGGTTATGGGCAGATGGGAATTTGTTAATGTCTTGTTGTAGAAAACCTGAAGTTGATCTTAATTAAAATACATCAACCGCGTGTGTAACCGTGATGGTCTCTTCTCAGCGGAGTCCGGGAAGTGAACACGGTGTTGGAGTTATGCTTGACGTAGGTTGTTCTAGGATCACTTCTTGATCATAGTTTCTCGACCGTGCTTTGCCTCCTCTTCTCGCTCTCATTTGCGTTTGTTAGCCACCATATATGCTAGTCGCTTGCTGCAGCGCCACCTCATACCTTTTCCCTTCCTATAAGCTTAAATAGTCTTGATCGCGAGGGTGTGAGATTACTGAGTCCCCGTGACTCACAGATACTTCCAAAACCAGTTTGCAGGTGCCGATGTTACCGAGCAGGTGACGCAACCAAGCTCAAGGAGGATCTCGATGAAGATCTTGTCCTTTGTGTTGTTTCGTTCTAGTTGATCAGTAGTGGAGCCCAGTTGGGGTCGATCGGCGATCTGTGTAGCATTTGGGGTAGTCTTCTTTTATTTTGGTTCCGTAGTCGGACCTTGATTGTATCTGGATGATGTAATTTTTTATTCATGTATTGTGTGAAGTGGCGATTGTAAGCCAACTATGTATCGCTTTCCCTTATGTATTACATGGGTTGTGTGAACATTACCTCACTTGCGACATTGCTTTCAATGCGGTTATGCCTCTAAGTCATGCTTCGACACGTGGGAGATATAGCCGCATCGAGGGCGTTACAAGTTGGTAATCAGAGCCTTCCCCGACCTTAGGAGCCCCCTGCGTGATCGAATCGTTGGAGTTGTTGAGTCTAGAAAAATGTTTTGAGTCATTTAGGATTGTATATATCGGAGAGTAGGATTCTTTTTACTCCTCAGTCCCTTCATCACTCTGGTGAGGCATCCTGACGTAGAGTTTTGACTCTTCTCTTCTCAAATTTCACTAAAAAAATTTAGGATCACGCGGGTATCTTGGAATCGTTCCGATGGTTTTGTGACGAGAACATTGTTCTTGGTGCCCCCTGACATTTAGGGGTTGTGGCAGTGTCCCGGGGAGTTGAGCTCCGAGGTGTTGTCGTCACAATTTTATCGTTGCAGTTCTGGTATACCTGAGTTCGCCGATATCGAAAATCTCTTTTATGCAGTTGTTGGTGAGATAACCTCGACGCCACCCAGTACTGGGGCGGGAGTTTGGGAGTATTGCCATAACTCGTATAACGGATGCTTTTCGAAGGTTGAGGTAAACGATTTCCAAAGATTTCTTGGTTATGTGTTGAAGGATGGATACAGCTGGATGTAGGTATTGTTAGTTTGGGTGAGATATTATGCTTCCCATGTATCCCCAACACCTGATTGCATAACCGGAAAGTTTCAGGAGTTTATAAGTGGGAATTCAAGTAGCTCTTAGGATATCTTTCCGACAGATGTATGATATGAAATTGGGGTTCGACGTCTAGTGGTCAGCCTATCCACGGTTGGTTTACAGTGGTCTCGTTGTGTCTTAAAGAGTCCTTGGCTATGCCGACTCGGGGACTCTTCGTATGTCATGTGCACTGCCTTGTACATATGGTGATGTACGATCGAGCCCATGTAGGCCCCAGCACAAAAACTTTGGACGAAATCTCTATCATATGTTTGTTCTGGCTTATTCTGCAAGCCAATCCTTTGTTTTGTTTTTGAGTTGTGGTATTCGAGTTACTTCGAAGTCAAATGTTGATTCTATACCTTTCCTAAGCGGTGTTCTCATGTTCCTATGTGAATACAAATCCTTCTTGATCATCGAGCTTGTCATCTAAATTTCTTCTAAACCAGCGAGTTTTCTCTTCAAGTGGATCCGATCATTTCAACATTCGCAAGATCAACTCAAGTCTTCTCAATGGTGTTTGTTTCATCCGTCTCCAAGTTGCCTTTGTTTTTCCCACCCACCCACCCTTTTTCTTCAAGTATTCAGATTTCTTGATCAAGTGTCCATCTTATTCATGTGAAGTCTCTTCATTCTTTTCTTTCAATGTTCATATCCGTAGATTCTCAGGAAGATACTAACAGAGCCTCAAGTTCATCATTATTCATTCTCTTTCTTCTCCGGTGGATCGAATTCAAGTTTTTGGTGTTGACCATATCCTTTCCTCGTTTCTAATGTTTTTCTATGCCGGTGCACCTCATAATCATTCACCTCTCGCTATTCAATTGTTCTGGAGTGCTCAAGATATCTCGAAGATTCGTGTTTCCACTCTGCTTTCGTTCAAGATCTTTCGAGGATGTCACCTCATTCAAGCCATTTAATTCAACCGGTGGAATCTCTCTTTTCAAGCAATCATTTCAACGGTGTTTCTTTTGAGTGGACTCTAACCCACAGGTCTTTTCCCAGGATCTTACCTGACTCTTCTATTTTTTCCCGGAGCTATCCTAAATTCTTTTCAAAGTTTGACGTAAGAATGACTCATCATAAGTCATCGGTATTTCTCCAAGATCTTTCAAATTCTTTTCATCGTTGGCTCAACTTTTCCATTCTTCATTCCGGTGTGCCCAATAATTCTTGGTGGTGTTTCTTGTCGTCACTCCCAACTTTTGAAGATTGAAGAAGAGTTTTACCTCCATATCTTATCCGTGCTCTCAGAGATTCGTGGTTCTAGTTCGAGGCCATCCTCTCATAATTGTTTCGATTTTGAGAATTCTTTTCACCTATCCGGAGCAATTCAAGAGTCTTCTCAGTTTGATTATCCGGAGTCCATAAATTCAGCTTTATTCATTCTCAGCTTTCAGCTCTTGTTATCCAAATCTTACCGGTGCATCGTTCAAGTGTTCTCTAATAAGTTCATGATATCTCTGTTCCCTTGTATCTAAATTCCATCAAGTATCAATTCATTCGTTCTTCCCAATCCTACCGGTGGTTCACAGAAGACCTCCCCAAGTTGGCGATATATCTATCTTAATCCTTTCTACGAGAATAGGTGGTATGCCAAATCCGCTGCTTGTCATCAATTTAAATTGGTGAAGGATACGCATAACGTAATTCTTATTCTTGCTTCATCCAAGTGATTAATTCCTTATTCTGGAGGCTCATCAAATTCTCGGTTTCATTTGTTTCATCTTTCTTTTTCGGAGTTCCAAGCTTTTCCGCATTATATCGGCGTGAAGATCCATCTAAATCATTACAAGTTTTCACCTTGCGTTTTCAACTTCTCTTTCCTTCCATTTGATCATCCTTTTGTTACCGGAGTTCTTCATAAAGGTCCTACATGGTGGTTCATCAAGGAGTTAATTCTTTCTCGAAGTGTTCATCTAGATTCTTTTCAGAGGAGCTCATGCATTCTTCATCTTGCAATCCGGAGTGCAATTATTTCTTCCATACCATCGGAGGTGGTATTATGTCATTCTTGATAATTTAAGTTCATGTTTCATGATTCACATGTTGTTAAGCATGAGATATCTTAAATCCATCAATCTCTTCATTGAAGTATTCTTGGGTTATATTTCACTTGAAGCTTTCCCTAAGGATTTTACTTTTATGGTGCTTATATATGAACCAAGTTCTTCATTTATCCTTCCGGTGAAATAAGCTTCTCATCTCCTTGTTCATATCAGTCCAATCTATTGATTTTTCTGTTAGTGGCAGAATTTCACCTCATAGTTGTGAGATGTTCTCCATAAGCCCATATCAAGCTTATCCTTTTTCGTTGGTGGTTTTTCCAACAACTCCGTTCGAACCTTCTCCTAAAGATGATTTTGCAAGCTCATTTAGGGTAGAAGATGTTGTTTTCTTCTCCGTTCTTTTGTTCCGACGATCCAACTTCTATTCTTTCATTCCGGAGGCATTGTGATATTGCTTTCTTCAACCATCATCCCGTTTCATCAAAGATCATGTTCTTTTCATGTCTATCCATTTAACCGGAGTGTGGTACCATTTTGCTCAAGTTCTTCATTTTATCAAGCCTTGCATATCTTTCCAACCGGAGTGTTGTTCGAATTTGTTGTTGCTTGTTCTTTTTCCTAACGGAGTGTTTTCAACTTCGTTCATCTCTGTTGTATTCTTTCTTTCAATTTGTTCAACTTTTCAAGGTTCTTTGGTTTCACTCGTTTGTCAAAGAAGCAACTTAGTTTTACCTCTTCTCTTTCTCCTCCGCTTTTCCCTCCTGTGTCATTCTAAATCTCGAGACGAGATCCTCTCGTAGTGGTGGAGTGTTGTAACGCCCCGAGACCGATGTGCCAGGTGTCCTCCAGTTATTCGCCATGTTGCCTTGTCATTGCTTGCGTGTCATGCATTCCATATCATGTCATCATGTGCATTTCATTTGCATACATGTTCGTCTCATGCATCCGAACATTTTCCCCGTTGTCCGTTTTACAATCCGGCGCTCCTATGTCACCCGGTGTCCCTTTCTACCTCTTTTCGTGTGTGGGTGTTAAACGTTTTCGGATTGGACCAAGAATTGTCATGCGGCCTTGGTTTACTAGCGGTAGACCGCCTGTCAAGTTTCGTGTCATTTGGACTTCGTTTGATACTCCAACGGTTAACCGAGGGACCGCAAAAGGCCTCATGTGTGTTGCAGCCCAGCACCCCTCCAAAGTGGCCCAAAACCCCACCTAAACCTCCTCCATCATCTCGGTCGTTCAATCACGATCGCGTGGCCGAAAACCGCACCTCATTTGGAGCTTCCTAGCTCCCTCTACCTATATATATGTGCATCTCCCCCGAAATCCGGGTCTAAATCTAGATCTTCCTCCTCCGCGCGCCGGACATGTCCACTCCGCCGCCGGACATGTCCGCCGGCCACCTCACCACGGCCAATCGCCGGCCGCCACCTCAGCGTCGCTGCTGCCCGAGCCAACCACAACCCGCCACCTCACCCGCGCCGGCCCTTCTCTCTCTCCTCCCCACCGCCAGGCCCGCCGGGACCCGAGGCCAGCCCGCCCCGGGCTGCCGGGCCGAACGCCGCCGCCGCCTGGACCGCATGGGGCCCCGCGCGCCACCGCGCCGCCCCATTCCCCGGCGTCGTCCGCCTCGACGCCGTGCGTCGCCCCGCCGCCCGTCGACGACCGTGCGCCGCCGCCCGCCGTTTGCAGCGCCGCCCGACGCCACCGGCCGGAGCGCACCTCCCCGCCGCCGCCGCGCCCGGATCCGGCGAGGTCTGGGCCGGATCTGCTCCTCATCGACCTCCTCCGCAGGCCTCCCTCGCCGGAGAAAGCCTCCCTCGTCGAAGTTGACCTCGGGATGCGTGCCTTCATTGACCTAGATCCTGATCTGGAGGGTACAATTTCACCCAAGTCCTTTTTTCCCTGTAATATTTTTGAGCACATCCATCGCATCATAACTTCATCCCCGTGGCTCTGTTTCGCGCGTGTAGCATATCAAAATGTTCGTCTCGACGAGTACATCATTTCATCTCATTGCATCATTTTCATTTGAGCTCATCTTGATGCCCGAAATACTGTTGGAAGAGGGCTATGTGAGAAATATTTCAGATCTGTTTCAGCAAATGGCCTTTTCACATTTTTTGCCATGATTAATGTGTGCATGCTATGATCCTGAGCTCTACATGCGTTTTGTTATATGCCATGTCATGTTTACAGGGGTGTATGCCATGTATTTTTGTGATCTTCGTGGTGACTAGCACAAGCATGCAAAGTAGCATAATCGTTGATGCTGATTTCAGGGACTTAGAATTTCACTAAGTCCTTGTTCTATTTTGTCTTTATGCCATATGTTCATGTTGTTTCCTAGTGATCTATGCCTCTTTTGAGGATGATCAGTAAGGATGTTTTGTTAATATTGTGGTGCTCTATCCATCAATGTCTTTGTTTGCAATTATGGAGCACGCTAGCTTGAGTCAATCGAGCTGTACTTTTGCTATAAAATGTTCCTGGCAGATTGTTAACATGTTAAGCAATTTTGCCGAGCTTGTTGTTGTTGATCCGTGCATGCTATGTTGTTGTTCTTGCCATGTCTAGCTTCTATGCCATGTCTTCTTGATGGGTGTATGCTTAGTTTGTCATGCCATGCTCTGTAGTGAGTGCATCGAGCTCGTAAACATGCCTACTTGTTAACTATTTTGCATGCTCCAGTTTTTCACCAAGTCTGAATCTGTTTATGCTTTTGCTATGTTCACATGCTTGCAATTGTATTTTCTGATCCCTTTTGGCTCATGGTCACTAAGGGACTTTTGTTATATGCTTAGAGTAGCTTCATGCCATGCCTTGCTTTGCCATGATATGTTCCTGTAGCATGTATTTTTCATGCTCTAAAGTGTACTTCCTGATGATAAATTCCTGATATGCTGTTTATTTCACTAAGTCTAAAACATGTTATCTTTTGCTCTTTTGCCATGCTTGTTTGAACCTGTTAATGAGTGAATTAGCTGTAGCTCAGTGTTCATCTTTTGTCAAGCTTCATGAGTGGATCGCTTTCATGTATTTTGTTGCTATGTTTGAGTGTTGTAGCATGTTGTTCTTGATGCATTTAGATGGCCTCGTGCTGTTAATCACAGACCGGTGTCATATTTGTTTTGCTTGCCATTTCCAAACCGTGCATCCGATTCCGGTGATCTTTATATCGATTTCGACCGAAATCACCTCACCTTTCCATTGGCACTCTTGGATTTCCAAGTTGAGGCCAGGTTCAATCATTCCTTTCTGAATCATGCATATGCACCGCATACCGCATCCCGCATATCATACCATGTTTATGTGATGGTTGTTTACTATGTTGTTTGCTTTCTTTCCGGTGTACTTCTTCTCGGTAATCCAGTAATGTTGCGTTTGTGAGGATCTGTTGGCTACGCCCATTTGTCTTCTTCATGGACTCATTCTTCTTCCTTGCGGGATCTTAGGCAAGATGACCATACCCTCGAAATCACTTCTATCTTTGCTTGCTAGATGCTCGCTCTTTTGCTATGCCTATGCTACGATACCTACCACTTGCTTATCATGCCTCCCATATTGTTAAGCCAAACCTCCAACCCACCTTTTCCTAGCAAACCGTTGTTTGGCTATGTTACCGCTTTGCTCAGCCCCTCTTATAGCGTTGTTAGTTGCAGGTGAAGATTGGAGCTTGTTCCATGTTTGGAACATGGATATTTTGTTGGGATATCACAATATCTCTTATTTAATTAATGCATCTATATACTTGGTAAAGGGTGGAAGGCTCGGCCTTGTGCCTGGTGTTTTGTTCCACTCTTGCCGCCCTAGTTTTCGTCATATCGGTGTTATGTTCCCGGATTTTGCGTTCCTTACACGGTTGGGTTATAATGGGAACCCCTTGACAGTTCGCCTTGAATAAAACTCCTACAGCAATGCCCAACATTGGTTTTACCATTCGCCACCTAGCCTTTTCTTTCCCTTGGTTTCTGCAGACGCAAGGGTCATCTTTATTTAAACCCCCCCCCCCCCCCGGGCCAGTGCTCCTCTGAGTGTTGGTCCAAACTAGAGCCCTGTGCAGCGCCCCCTCGGGGAAACTCGATGTTTGGTTTTAGTTGTATGGAGCGCTCATCTGAGTGTGCCCTAAGAACGAGATATGTGCAGCTCCTATCGGGATTTGTCGGCACATTTGGGCGGTGTTGCTGGACTTGTTTTACCATTGTCAAGGATGTCTTGTAACCGGGATGCCAAGTCTGATCGGATTGTCTTGGGAGAAGGAATATCCTTCGTTGACCGTGAGAGCTTGTGATGGGCTAAGTTGGGACACCCCTGCAGGGATTTGAACTTTCAAAAGTCGTGCCCGCGGTTATGGGCAGATGGGAATTTGTTAATGTCCGGTTGTAGAAAACCTGAAGTTGATCTTAATTAAAATACATCAACCGCGTGTGTAACCATGATGGTCTCTTCTCGGCGGAGTCCGGGAAGTGAACACGGTGTTGGAGTTATGCTTGACGTAGGTTGTTCTAGGACCACTTCTTGATCATAGTTTCTCGACCGTGCTTTGCCTCCTCTTCTCGCTCTCATTTGCGTTTGTTAGCCACCATATATGCTAGTCGCTTGTTGCAGCGCCACCTCATACCTTTTCCCTTCCTATAAGCTTAAATAGTCTTGATCGCGAGGGTGTGAGATTGCTGAGTCCCCGTGACTCACAAATACTTCCAAAACCAGTTTGCAGGTGCCGATGTTACCGAGCAGGTGACGCAATCAAGCTCAAAGAGGAGCTCGATGAAGATCTTGTCCTTTGTGTTGTTTCGTTCTAGTTGATCAGTAGTGGAGCCCAGTTGGGGTCGATCGAGGATCTGTGTAGCATTTGGGGTAGTATTCTTTTATTTTGGTTCCGTAGTCGGACCTTGATTGTATCTGGATGATGTAATGCTTTATTCATGTATTGTGTGAAGTGGCAATTGTAAGCCAACTATGTATCTCTTTCCCTTATGTATTACATGGGTTGTGTGAACATTACCTCACTTGCGACATTGCTTTCAGTGCGGTTATGCCTCTAAGTCGTGCTTCAACACGTGGGAGATATAGCCGCATCGAGGGCGTTACAAGTCACTAGAAGATGCCCCTGAGGATTTCCTCCTCGAAGAACTCCTTCCAAAAAGGTTCATCGTGTTCACGTACAATTTTCTGAAAAATTTTGAGTGACAAAAATTTATCAACAAAACTTTATAAGATTGATAGCAACTACTCATAGGGATACATAGAGGCCATAGCAAGCATTCAAACTACTTAGAACACTAAGAATTCGACATGCAAGCTCATCTACAGCAGCACCAAGAGTAGCTAATTATTCAAAATATAAACCACTAAAAAAACTAATTGGACAAACGGTGGAGTCACATACCAAGCAACAATCCCCCGAAACAGTTTCGGAAATGAAGCTTAGAGCAAAGAGATCGAAATCCGCGGGCTTGAGAGCAAGAACATGAGAGAGAGAGAGGGGGGGCTATGGGGAATTTTTTTTCTAGAGGTGGGTGATGATGTGGTGTAAAGAGATAAGTGAGGGGGCCCACGTGGGGACCACAACCCACCAGGGCGCGCCTGGGGGTCCTGGCGCGTCCAGGTGGGTTGTGCCCACCCGGTGCACCTCCCTCTAATATTATTTGCACCTGAAAATCAGAAATATTCAGAAAAAATCGTATTAAATTTTCAGGGCATTCTAAGAACTTCTATTTTTGGGGTCATTTTTTTATTGCACGGGAAATTTAGAAAACAGACAAAATATGGCACTTTATTTTATTTCACTAATAAAAAGAGAGAACAAAAAGTAGGGACAGAAGGTAGTACTTACTAAATTCATCAACTTCGTACCATTCAAAAATGATCCATTAATAAGGTTGATCAAGTCTTTTTAACAACCACTTTCGATTAGCATGAAACCAAAGAACTACTGTAAATCACTAAGTTACCTCAATGGGGATATGAATGTCCCCAACAATAAGCATTTCATATTTCGTTTCGACAGTAGGTAGAGGTATTTGAAAACTTCCAATAGTGATTGTTGGAGATTTTTCAATAACATTAATACCATTCACTTGGAATTGTTTCTTCAGAAAGTGCACCGTATGCTCATTACCATTGATGTGAAAAGTGACCTTGCTTTTATTGCAATCAATAATAGACCCTGCAGTATTCAAGAAGGGTCTACCAAGGATAATCGACATGTTGTCGTCCTCGGACATCTCAAGTATAAAAAAGTCAGTCAAAATAGTAACATTTGCAACAACAACAACGGGCACATCCTCACAGATACCGATAGGTATGGCAGTTGATTTCTTAGCCATTTGCAAAGATATTTCAGTAGGTGTGAGTTTATTCAAATCAAGTCTTTTATGTAAAGAGAAAGGCATAACACTAACACCAGCTCCTAAATCACACAAAGCAGTTTTCACATAATTCTTTTTGATAGAGCAAGGTATAGTTGGTATTCCCGGATCTCCAAGTTTTTTAGGTACTCCATCTTTAAAAGTATAATTAGTAAGCATCATGGAGATTTCAGCTTCCGGTATTTTTCTCTTATTGGTGATGATGTCTTTATACTTTGCATAAGGAGGCATTTTCAAGATATCAGTCAAGCGAGTACGCAAATAGACTGGCCTCAACATTTCAGCAAAGCGTTCAAATTCTTCTTCATCATTCTTTTTAGCTGACTTAGGTGGAAAAGGCATAGGTTTTTGAACCCAGGGTTCTCTTTCTTTACCATGTTTTCTAGCAATGAAGTCTCTTTTATCATACATTTTATTCTTAGGTTGTGGGTTATCAAGATCAACTGGTGGTTCTATCTCAACATCATTTTCTAGTTCTTTATTATATGGTTGAGTATTTTCATGAACATCAGCGTTATCTTTTTCATTATCACTAGGTGAGTGTTCATTACCATACTGAGTTTCAGCATATGAGATAGAAGTTTCATTATCATTATTAGGAGGTTTTTCTATTTCAGGTTCACTAGAGGTGTGCAAATTCCTATCATTTTTCTTTTTCTTTTTAGAAGGACTAGGTGTAGTGGTGTTGTTCCTTTGTGAATCATGTTCAATTCTTTTTGGGTGTCCCTCATGATAAAGTGGTTCCTGAGTCATTTTAGCTCCTCTAGTTGCAACTCTAACAGCAAAGTCATGTATATTATTATTCATTTCATCAAGCAATTCTCTTTGTGATTTAGCAACTTGTTAAAACTGAGTTTGAACCATAGAAGCAAGCTTTCCAACACCTCTAACATCATTTGATATTCTAAATAACAAGTCACTCAAGCGAACAATCATATTAGAATTGTATTTCAAATGTTTCATAACACTTGCATTGAAGTGATCTTGTTTTCTAATGTAGTTTTCAAACTCATAAAGGCATTGACTAGGATGCATATTGTGAGGATTGTCATTATCATTGAACTTCATAAGAGAATTTACCTCTACCACCTTAGGAGGTGGTGGTGTATTAAGCCCATGTATTTCTTCAATAGGAGGTAAATTTTTAACATCCTCAGCTTTAATACCTTTTTCCTTCATAGATTTCTTTGCCTCTTGCATATCTTCAAGACTGAGATATAATATACCCCTCTTCTTCGGAGTGGGTTTAGGCGGTGGTTCGGGAAGAGTCCAATCATCATAATTTTTAAATATATTATTCAATAATTCTTCAGCTTGTCCAACAGTTCGTTCCCTGAAAATACAACCAGCACAACTATCCAGGAAGTCCCTAGAAGCATCGGTTAGTCCATTATAGAAGATATCAAGTATTTCATTTTTCTTAAGAGGATGATCAGGCAAAGCATTAAGTAACTGGCAAAGCCTCCCCCAAACTTGTGGGAGACTCTCTTCTTTAATTTGAACAAAGTTAAATATTTCCTGCAAGGCAGCTTGTTTCTTATGAGCAGGGAAATATTTTTCAGAGAAGTAATAAATCATATCCCGGGGACTACGCACACAACCAAGAGCAAGAGTATTGTACCAAGCTTAAGCATCACCCTTTAATGAGAAAGGAAACAATTTGAGAATAAAGTAATAGCGATTTTCTCATCATGAGTAAAAAGGGTGGCTATGTCATTCAACTTAGTAAGATGTGCCACAATAGTTTCAATTTCATAACCATGGAAAGGATCAGATTCAACCAAAGTAATTAACTCTGGGTCGACAAAGAATTCGAAATCCTTATCATCAATAAAGATAGGTGAAGTAGCAAACTTAGGATCATATTTCATTCTAGCATTCAGAGATTTTTCTTTATACTTGCATAATAATTTCTCTAGATCATCTCTATCTCTGCAAGCAAGAATACCTCTAGTTGTTTCTTCACTTATAACATAACCTTCCGGTAACTTAGGCAATTCATAAGACTAGTTCTAGCAGGTGTTCCAGGAGTTTCAGTTTCAAGCTCATCATCAGATTCAACAACATCATGTTGTATTACTCTAGCAATTTGTTCATCAAGAAATTCACCAAGTGGCACATCACCATTATCAAGAAAGGTACTAGCATCATCATAAGCATTATCCATAGCATAAGTAGCATCATCAATAACTTGCGACATATTAGAATTGATAGCATGTGGTGGTGTTGCAAGTTTACTTATAACAGAAGGTGAATCTAAAGCGGAGCTGGATGGCAGTTCCTTACCTCCCCTCGTCTTTGATGGAAAAATCTTAGTCTTAGCATCCTTCAGATTCTTCATAGTGATAAATTGATAATAATACCAAGTGAGTCAACAAATATAGCTATGCTCCCCGGCAACGGCGCCAGAAAAGGTCTTGATAACCCACAAGTATAGGGGATAGCAAAAGTTTTCGAGGGTAGAGTATTCAACCCAAATTTATAGATTCGACACAAGGGGATCCAATAATATTTGACGGTATTAGAAGCTGAGTTGTCAATTCAACCACACCTGGAGATTAATTATCTGAAGCAAGTAATCAGTAGCAAAGTAATATGATAGTTTGATAGTAGTGACAGCGGTAAAAGTAATGGTAACAGTGATAATAGTTTTGTAGCAAGTGTAACAGTGATGATAGTAGTAGTAACTTAGCAAGAACAATATAAGATAAATTCGTAGGCATTGGATCGGTGACTTGTTGGATGATATTCATCATGAGATAGTTATAACCTAGGGCGATATGGCACTAGCTCCAGTTCTTCAATATAATGTAGGCATGTATTCCCTAAGTAGTCATACGTGCTTATGGAAAGAACTTGCATGACATCTTTTGTCCTACCCTCCCATGGCAGCGGGGTCCATATTGGAAACTAAGGGATATTAAGGCATCCTTTTAATAGAGAACCAGAACAAAGCATTAACACATAGTGAATACATGAACTCCTCAAACTACGGTCATCACCGGGAGAAGTCCCGGTTTCTGTCACTCCGGGGTTGTCGTATCATAACACGTAGTAGGTGACTATAACTTGCAAGATCAGATCTAGAACATGGATATAATGGTGATAACATAAACGGTTTAGATCTAAAATCATGGTACCTGGGCCCAAAGTGACAAGCATTAAGCATGGCAAAGTCATAGCAACATCAATCTTAGAACATAGTGGATACTAGGGATCAATCCCTAACAAAACTAACTCGATTACATGATGAATCTCATCCAACTCCTCACCGACTAGCGAGCCTATGAAGGAATTACTCACTCCCGGTGGGGATCATCATGGAATTAGCGATGGAGAAGGGTTGGTGATGACAAAGAACGAAGATCCCCCTCTCCGGAGCCCCAAACGGACTCCAGATCTGGCCTCCGATGAAGAACAGGAGGTGACGACGTCTCCGTCTCATGGATCGCGGTAATTCTTTCTCCTTGATTTTTCTATAGCGTCGGTTTTAGGGTCTGCGGGGCCACCAGGTGGGGGCAACCCACTTGGGTGCGCCCTGGTAGGTTGTGCCCACCCAGGTGCCCCTCTCCGGTAGGTCTTGGCTCCATAAATTCTTATTTATTGTATAAAAATTCCTCGCAAAGTTTCGTTCCATTCCAAGAACTTTTATTTCTGCACAAAAACAACACCATGGTAGTTCTACTCAAAACAGCGTCAGTCCGGGGTTAGTTTCATTCAAATCATGCAAATTAGAGTCCAAAACAAGAGGAAAAGCTTTAGGAGAAGTATATATGTTGGAGACGTATCACGTGACAACACGCTGTGCGTGAGGTGACACAAGAGTCCCAGTGGCGTGTTCGGGTATTGTGGACTTCATATTTGGAGTACCACTTATCTGTCGAAATCTTTCATCGTTCACTTAAAACAGTCGATTGATCATACATTGAGTACCATATAACTGGAATTAACCGATGCAAGTCCAAGAAGAATTGGCCGGTGCTCCCGGCTGGTGTCAAGTTCGATCCCACGGATCAGGAGCTGATCGAGCACCTTGAGGCCAAAGTGAGTGCTGACAGCGTGAGATCTCACCCTCTCATCGATTTGTTCATACCAACCATCGACAGCGAGCACGGCATATGCTACACCCATCCTAAGAAACTTCCAGGTAAGACACCGATTGGCCGTCTACTTGCACAAACATATTCCTTTGTTTATAGCTCTATTTTTCTTTTTAGACGCAGACCTAGTGAAGGAATTATAATTTGACAGTTAATAAAAAGTGAAACAAGTGACTGCAACCTTCCAAAGATGTTATGAAAATGCCAACTACATACACTAAAACCTATATTCGACAATACTGTAGGTATCACACTGAGTGGCCTAGGCAAGCATTTCTTCCAGCGCAACTCCAGGGCGTTCAAAAGGGACACGTGGACGCGTCGCAAGATATAGTCGGAGTGCGACATGCATGCGATGTGGCACAAGACCGGCAATACCTTGCCGGTGATGGTTAACGACCAGCAGACGGGCAACAAAAAGGCTCTGGTGCTACACACCAACAAGAACTTCAACCAGCATAGGACCAACTTGATGATACACCAGTACCACCTCGGGGACCTGGAGCAAGAGAAGGAGCGGGAGCTAGTCCTCTGCAATATTTTCTACCAAACGAACACTAGGGCCAGGACTAAAAAGATTATAAGTTAGTTTGGTATTGGTATTTGTACTACCTTGTCGTCCGCAAGTTGGTATTGTTGTTAACGATCTTTCGGTATGAACTTGACATTTGCTTCCAACCATCATGCCGAGGGTCGACGTGGATATAAAGCTGAATCATTTGTTTCGAAATGAATTTTCAGGCACCTGATTTTTATTTGATGGGTAGCATAAGCACCTGCCGTTCGAATTCCTAGTTCTCTAAATTTTTCGAAACAAGTGCATGCACTTATTATCACGATGAAAGAACAATATACCTGTTGGATCCCAGTTATCAGTCTGTACTTGCAAAATTCTCTCGTTTATTGAGCAGGTATATTGTTTTTTTAGGTCGAGCAAGTTTCAACTGGCTGTAGACTGCCCAGGCTTGGTTTTGTTTTTAACAGGCTCGGCTCATGACGACAACGGGGCACAAAGATCCAGCAGGTATCTACTGGCCTCTAGCCTGCCAGCGTTAGTTATAATTTGTCTTAGAACATCCGCAGGCAGTTTTTCACTAAATCAAACACACAACCCAGTTCTATATTCCTCTTGAAACGTCATGTCCTACTTCCGTTTTCTAGTCTCTACCTATAGTTTTACTAGTTCATATACACGTATCATTATATTGAAAATACATAAAGTTCCCTTTTCGTATTTACATCCTTATTTTTGTTGTTGTTTTCCCTCCCAGCGGTGATTTTTTTACCACTGGTTTTCCCTTAATCCAACTCAATTGTCCCATGTCTTATTTGCTTACAAAAACAAAAGGATTTTTTTGGCAAATCAATAAGTTCTTAAAATAATTGTTTATCATTTCAGGATTACAACAGTTTGGACTTCACCGAAATATGCAAAATAAGGCTGAAATTTTTGAGTGTGGTCCTGGGCAGAAAATGGGCTGTAATAAATTACTTAAGAATTAGCAAATATGCTGCAAATTATTAAACAAATAGCAAATGGGCTATATGTTGTCTGCCAAAGATTTGGAGGCTGACCTGTGGGCCTACTAAGTTCATGCGTACACAAGGTTTCTCAAAAAAAGAAACTTAGTCAACAATCGACTCTACCAGCGTTAGACCGTTAGATGTCAATCTAACGGCAATCGTACTTCTTCAGTATCTGATCTTCATGCTCCAGCCACCCAAACCAGCACCGGCGGAACCGCCTGCTCCCGCCTCCCATGGTCGGCTGTGCTGCCGGGCAGGCATCACGGCCCCACCATACTCGCATCGCTGGCCTGGCTATCCCTCTACTCACCCACACCTCCTATTATTTTTCGGTGACGGTAGCCGAACCAATCAACCCTTGTACTCCCCACCGCGTGGGGCAGCCACTATCGTGTCTTCCTCAGCTCCATGTCATTCCCTTCGTAGGCCTCGCCGTTGTCCACCGCCTTGGTGCTCTCGGCGCGGCGTGGTCAACGTGGTCAACGAACGACATCCATCGGAAGTGGATTGTACATGGAGAGGCTGACAGCTGGGTCCACAGCCGCACACAAGGAAATGCCTCCTTATTACATGCAAAATAATGATTCCTCCACCTGACATCTGGGACCCATCGAAAGGGCCTCTGTATTTCGTGAAAAAAAGTTTCCCTCGCTGATAGCTCGAACCCACCGGCTATACCTTCGCACGCAAGGAAGTGCCTCCATATTACGCACAAAAAATGAATACTCCCCCTGCTAGCTAGGACCCACCATATGGGAGGCTTACTTTTGGGCCTACTAAGTTGGCGCGGACGGAGGGCTTTGTCAACTTAGTCAATATGAATGATTCTAGCTCCAGTGACCGTATGATGTCCATCCAACGGCCGTAGTGCTTCTTCAACCTCTGGTCTTCTTGCTCCAGCCGCCCAAACCAGCACCGGTCGTGCCACCTGCTCCTGCCTCCCATGGCCGGCTGTGCTGCCTCGGAGGCCTCACCGCCCCCTACTACTCCCACCGCTGGCCAGGCCATCCCTCTACTCACCCACACCCCCTGTTATTCTGCGGCGATGGCAGCCTCACACCGAAGCCGAACCAGTGAACCCTCGTACTCCTCTTCGCGTGGGCATCCACTTCAGCGGCTTCCCCGGCTCCGCGTCGTCCCCTTCCTAGGCCTCACCGTCGTCCACCGCCTTGGTGCTCTCGGCGCGACATGTTCAGTGTGGTCAACGAATGACTTTCGTCGGAAGAGTACTATACATGGAGAGGCTGACAGCTGTGTCCACAGCCGCACCAAGGAAGTGCCTCCTTATTACGCAAAAAATAATGATTCCTCCACCTAACAGCAGGACCCACCAGACGGGCCACCGTATTTCACAAAAAACCATTTCCCCCTAACTGCTGGGACCCACCAGCTACATCTTCGCACGCAAGGAAGTGCATGATAGTCAGGACCCACCTGGTCGAAGCGTACGTAGCATTGTCATTCTGGTCGCGAACGTGTACGTACATACGATCGGTCTGTCTGCAGGCTGCAGCGATGAACCGTGGCCGTGTAAGGAAGGGCACGTGTCATAGTATAGGCTCGCATGTGTTGTAGTAGAGGCGCGCACATAGCATGTACACGTGCGTACAGCTAGGGTGCAAGAAAGTAAATACGGCCACATACGTACATACGGGCAGGGTCTCGAACGCCTACTCACGCATACTTATGGCTAGGGCTCATGTACATGGCTGGGTCAGAACGGAGAAACTGCATAGTCATCGTGTACATCGGGAGCCAACCGGCTTGGACGGAACAACCGATCGAAATGAGGCCTGGCGTACCGCATAACGGAGGAAACGGCCTTGTGTTCGACCGACCACTGTCAAAATGGGACCCTGTTCATCGGAAGGGGTCTAGCGTACCACAAAACGGAGGCAACAAACTTCTCTTGGACCTACTACGGTCGAAACGTGGTTCTGTTGATCAGGAGGGGTCTGGCGTACCGCAAAACAGAGGAAACGGACTTGTGTTGGAGCGCTACGGTCGAAACAAGGGTCATGTTCATCGGGAGGGGTGTAGCATACCGCAAAACGGGACTCCACGGGATATTGTTCATATCCACCGTCGACCTCCTCCAGCCTCCACGGGCTACTGTTCATCCACCATTGACCTCCTCCAGTCTCCACCTGTGACTGTTCATCCACGAGCTCCTGTTCATCCAACCTCCACCACTCCTCCACCGGCCCTCTCCACGGGGTCCTGTTCAAGCACCCCTCCACGGGCTATTGTTCATCCAGCCCTCCACCAGCTACTGTTCAACTAGCCCTCCACGAGGTCCTGTTCATCCAGCCCTCACGGGGTCCTTTTCATCCACCCCAAACCGGATCTATCTGGGTCATGTTCATCTAGCGGCAATGGCATCTACTACCACGGGGTCCTGTTCATCCAACCCCCTACCGGGAACTGTTCATCCGCCCCCCCCCCCCAACAACACTCACTGTTCATCAAGAGGCAACATCGATCGGCTTCAGTTAACAGCAGTAGCGAAGGAATCACTTGGGTTCAGTTAACAGCAAGGGATCGATCAAGGTTCAGTAACGTAGCTAATGCAACCGCTTGGGTTCAGTTAGAGCCCAACGCCTCGCTCGGGTTCAGTTAGAGCGCAACGCCTCGCACACATGCGCGCACGTGTACGAGAGAAACGCGCAAACCTCCATGCGTCGCTCGGACCCGATCACCCACCGTAACCGGGAACTCCCCGATATTTTCCTCGCCGTCGCTTCTACCATGTTTTTTTCTGTCATGCACAGCCCAAAGAATGTCATGCAGCTGCGTCTCCGGCCCGTCCAGGACGAAAAACCCATTTTCTGTCATGATTTTTTGTCATAGAAGTACGATCCCACCACATCTATGATGATACCGGGTTATGTCACAATTTTCGTCATAGAAGTGTCATAAGCATGACAGAAAAAAAATTCATTCGGCCCAAAATGTCACGGATGTGTCTTTTTTGTAGTGTAGTCGAGGAAAAAAATATTGGTTTTGTTGTCTTTGAGATTCCTCATAGTGATCAACAGATATAAATCCCAAGTGACTTAGAGAATAGAGTTGTGTTCCCCAGCAACGGCGCCAAAAAAGGTCTTGATAACCCACAAGTATAGGGGATCGCAACCGTTTTCGAGGGTAGAGTATTCAACCCAAATTTATAGTGATCAACCTAAATACTTTGTCAACTATGGTGACAGAAGTAACCCAAGTATTCAACCTTAATATCTTGATAACCCAAGTATTAGCAGCTGAGTTGTCAATTCAACCACACCTAAAAGACTTAATATCTGCAGCAAAGCTTTTAGTAGCAAAGTAGTACGGGAATAACGGTAACGGTGACAGAAGTAACAGTAGCAGTTTTGTAATGATCGTAACAGTAACAACGGAAAAGTAACTTAGCAAAGATCAATATGTGAAAAGCTCATAGGCAATAGACCAGTGATGGATAATTATGTCAGATGTCATTCATCATGCAACAGTTATAACCTAGGGTGACACAGAACTAGCTCCAATTCATCAATATAATGTAGGCATGTATTCCGAGTATAGTCATACGTGCTCAAGGAAAAGAACTTGCATGTCATCTTTTGTCCTACCCTCCCGTGGCATCGGGGTCCTAATGGAAACAAAGGGATATTAAGGCCTCCTTTTAATAGAGAACTGGACCAAAGCATTAGCACTTAGTGAATACATGAACTCCTCAAACTACGGTAATCACCGGAAAGAATCCCAATTATTGTCACCTTGGGGTATGCGGATCATAACTCATAATAGGTGTCTACAACTTGTAAGATAGGATCAAGAACACAAATATATTCATGAAAACATAATAGGTTCAGATCTAAAATCATGGCACTCGGGCCCTAGTGACACGCATTAAGCATAGCAAAGTCATAGCAGCGTCAATATCAGAACATAGTGGATACTAGGGATCAAACCCTAATAAAACTAACTAGATTACATGATAAATCTCATCCAACCCATCACCGTCCAGCAAGCCTACGATGGAATTACTCTCTCCCGATGGTGATCATCATGAAATTGGTAATGGGGGAAGGTTGGTGATGATGATGGCGATGAAGCCCCCTCTCCGGAACCCCGAACGGGCTCTAGATCAGCCCCCCGGACGAAGAACATGAGGCGGTGGCAGCGGCTCTGTATCGTAAAATGCAATGAATCCTTCTCTAACTTTCTCTCTCCAGATGTGAATATATAGCATTGGAATTAGGGTCGAAAGAGGTCCAGGGGGCCCACAAGCCACCTAAGCGTGCCCCGGGGGGCGCCTGATGTCTACTACGCAACTTTATTCTTGTAGACACGTGTTGGGCCTCCAAGCGCATAGTTTTGTAGGACAGTAGCAATTTTCCCTCAAGTGGATGACCTAAGGTTTATCAATCCGTGGGAGGCATAGGATGAAGATAGTCTCTCTCAAACAACCTTGCAACCAAATAATAAAAGTCTCTTGTGTCCCCAACACACCAAATACAATGGTAATTTGTATAGGTGCACTAGTTCGGCGGAGAGATACAAGTGTAATATGGATAGTAGATATTGATTTTTTGTAATAACAACAATAAAAAAACAGCAAGGTAGCAATTGATAAAACGGAGTACAAACGGTATTACAATGCTTGAAAATGAGGCCTAGGGTCCGTACTTTCGCTAGTGCAATCTCTCAACAATGCTAATATAATTGGATCATATAACCATCCCTCAACATGCGATGAAGAATCACTCCAAAGTTCCTATCTAGCGAAGAACATAAGAAGTAATCGTTTGTAGGGTACGAAACCGCCTCGAAGCTATTCTTTACGATCGATCTATCCAAGAGTTCGTACTAAAATAACACCAAATAATTTCATATTCGTAATACTCAATCCAACACAAAGAACCTCAAAAGAGTGCCCCAAGATTTCTACCGGAGAAACAAAAACAAGAACGTGTATCAACCCATATGCGTAGATTACCCCAATGTCACCTCGGGAATCCGCGAGTTGAGTGCAAAAACACATACCAAGTGAATCAATATGTTACCCCATTGTCACCACGAGTATTCATATGCAAGACATATATCAAGTGCTCTCAAATCGATAAAAGTATTCAATCCAATAAAACTAAATCTCAAAGGGAAAACTCAATTCATCACAACAATATAGAGAGGGGAAAACACCATATGATCCGACTATATTAACAAAGCCCACGATACATCAAGATCATGACATCTCAAGAACACGAGAGAGAGAGAGATTAAACACATAGCTATTGGTACAAACCCTCAACCCCAAGGGTGGACTACTCCCTCCTCATTGTGGTGGCCCCCAGGATGATGATGATGGCCACTAGAGATGATTCCCCCCTCCGGCAGGGTGCCGGAACGGGGTCTAGATTGGTTTTCAGTGGCTACAGTGGCCCGCAGCAGTGGAACTTCTGATCTAGGTTAACCCCTAGGGTTTTTGCAATATTTGGGAATTTATGGGGTAAAGAGGGGGTGCGGGAGGCCACCGAGGTGGGCACAACCCACCTAGGCACGCCCTGGTGGGTTGTGCCTCCCTCGGAGCACCCCCCCCCCCGGGCGCTTCTCTGGCCCACTAGATGTCTTCTGGTCCATGAAAAATGCACAAAAAAATTTGCGGTGTTTGGACTCCGTTTGTTATTGATTTCCTGCGATGTAAAAAATAAGCAAAAAATAGCAACTGGCACCGGGCACTGGGTCAATAGGTTAGTCCCAAAAAATGATATAAAGTTGCTATAAAATTATTGTAAAACATCCAAGAATGGTAATATAACGGCATGAATACTTCATAAATTATAGATACGTTGGAGACGTAGCAGCATCCCCAAGCTTAATTTCCTACTTGTCCTTGAGTAGGTAAATGATAAAAGAAATAATTTGTGAAGTGTGAATGATAGCAAAGTGCACAAGTTTGATCAATGACAATTTCAATCACTTTTTCTAGCATCATAACAACAATTCTTTCTCATAAAATTTCTCATGTTAAAGTAGCAACCAATTCACATGTTAAGGTTCAAACAATGAATTCTCTTGAAACTCAACAACCTATGTTTTCAGTCACCAAGCAATTGCAATTCAACTTATTCAATAGAGTTTAAGTAAGAGCTCCACATACTCAAAAATCATATAGTATTCTATGATTGCTGACACTCACCGCATATACATGAGCAAAACGTTTCAACCGGACACGCAGAAAGATAGGGGCTTATAATTTCGCCTCCCAACGTATTCACCTCAAGGGTGGTGTCAACAATAATAACTCATGCTACCCATATCCAACTGGATATATGTGGCTAGATCTTTCCTCACCACGTGATGCTTGCCAAAAGTGAAAAATAAAAAGGAATAGAGAGAAAAACTTTGACTCTTTGCATAAAAGTAAATACTGAAAAGTAAAATATAGGCCCTTCGAAGAGGGAAGCAGAGGTTGCCATACGCTTATTTGTTTGTATGCTCAATCCCTTAGTGCAAAAGAACGCCACATTATATTGCCCCTTATGATAGCAATATTTATTATGCAATCTGTCGCTTTTATTCTTTGCCATCACAAGTTCTTACAACGCTCAATTTTCTCTTACACTAAATGATCTAACACTTTTAGAAGCAATTTTTATCGCCTTATTGCACGATGACAACTTACTTGAAGGATCTTGCTCAATCCTTAGGTGGGTATGGTGGACTCTTGAAGATAAGATTTGGGTTTAAGGGTTTTTGGATGCACAAGTAGTATCTCTACTTGGTGCGGAATTTTTGGCTAGCAAAGACAGGGGGCAAGCACCACATGTTGAAGGATCTATGACAATATAACTTCTATGCAAATATGAACAAACATAAACCATTACATTGTGTTCCTTGTCCAACGTCAACAATTTTGGCATATAATATTTTGATGGGGGCTCACAATCACAAAAGATTTCCAAGATAGTGTATTTGCATGTGAAGGTTCTATTCCTTCTACTAATCGTTCGTGAATTGCTTGTGTGACCAATATTGTGATTGGCAAGCTTCAAAAGATTTCACTTTCTAAACCCAATGTGAAGCTACCACTAGGCATGATATGAACATATAATTTTAGCTTCATTATATTCAATTTATTCAACAATTTACTCGTAGGATAAAAGTGAAGCACAAGAGTAAATGACAAGCTACTCCAAAAAGATATAAGTGAAGATCAAATGAGTAGTTAAGTAAATGGGTAGCTAATTGAGGACTCTCTTTTATTTAAATTGTTTTTCAGATATAAGAATTTTATTAAAACAGAAAGCAAAACAAAACAAAATGACATTCCAATAATAGCACACAGCATGTGAAGAAAAGCAAAAACTTAGGCTCAACCGATACTAACCGATAATTGTTGAAGAAGAAAGGTGGGATGCCTACAGGGGCATCCCCAAGCATAGATGCTTGAGACTTCTTGAAATATTATCTTGGGATGCCTTGGGCATCCGCAAGCTTGAGCTTTTGTGTATCCTTAATTCCTTTTATATCATGTTTCCCTAAATCTTAAAAACTTCATCCACACAAAACTCAACAAGAACTCGTGAGATAAGTTAGTATAAACCAATGCAAAAGCCTTATCATTCTCTACTGTAGAAAATAACTAAAATTATTATTCAACATTTCATACTAAATTCCTCTCCATATTAAATACTCCTATCCTCAAATAGACTCATTAAACAAGCAAACATATGCAAACAATGCAAACATAACAGCAATCTGCCAAAACAGTACAGTCTGTAAAGAATGCAAGATTCTCAATACATATTCAACTCAAAAAATTATGAAATTTTAAAACACTGTAGAAAATTTATCAGAGATTATTGTGCAAAACATTTCAACATTTTATCACATTCTTACTTTTCTAGAAAACTTTTGCAACAACGATAAACCTTCTATTTTCAAACAGCAACATGTAGACATGCAAAATAAGCATAGTAAAGGCTATCATTGCCATTTTTATTGAAATAAAAGATGCAAAACATTATTATAAATAACAGCAAGCAAATCCTAACAAAATAAATTGACACTCCAAGAAAAACACATATCATGCGATGAATGAAAACATATCTTCAAGTGGGGTTACTGATAATGTTGGAGACGAAAGAGGGGATGCCTTCCGGGGCATCCCAAGCCTAGTTGCTTGGATCTTCCTTGAATATTACCTTGGGTTGCCTTGGGCATCCCGAAGCTTAGGGTCTTGTCACTCCTTATTCTCCTCATATCGACATCTCACCATAAACTTGAAAACTTCAATCATACAAAACTTAACTAAACTTCGTGAGATAGGTTAGTATGATATAGAGCAAACCATTTCACTTTGGTACTGTCAAAGACAAGATTCATAATTGTTTCCACACAATGCCTACTGTAGTATATCATTTCCATAATTTATATTGAGCAATATAATCTATAGAAACTAGAAAACAAGCAAACTATGCATTGAAAATGGAATATATAAAAAAACAGAACAATCTGTAGTAATCTGTACTCCAACCATATTTCTGCGACTCCAAAAATTCTGAAAAATTAGGACAACATAGAGAATTTGTATATCTATCACCTGTAAAAAAATTCAGAATTTTTCCATGTTCCAGTAAAATATTAGAATTTCTGCACTAGACACAAAAGTTTCTGTTTCTGCACAGATTCAAGTCAACTATCATCCACACTATCCCAAAGGCTTTACTTGGCACTTTATTGAAACAAAATCAATAAAACATGATTACTACAGTAGTCTAATCATGTGAACACACAAAACAGTAGGTAAATGTGTTGGGTTGTCTCCCAACAAGCGCTTTTCTTTAATGCCTTTTAGCTAGGCATGATGAGTTCAATGATGCTCGCATAAAAGATAAGGATTGAAACATAACAAGAGCATCATGAATCATAAGTTCCTCTCTCATAATAATTTTCAGTAGCATCATGAATAGATTCATCAATATAACCATCACATAAAACATTCTTTTCATGATCCACAAGCATAGAAATTTTATTACTCTCCACACAAGAAAAATTCTTCTCATTCACAATGGTGGGAGTATCATATGAAACTGGAATACTATAAATTGTTTCCACATTAAAAGAGTAATGTTCAGGAAAAGAGTAATCATAACCATGACAAGTTTTATAAATATAATCATCACTATTTTTTATAACATAAGTATCATCACAATAATCATCATAAGTAGCAACTTTGTTCTCATCATAGATAGGAGGCATGCAATCATCATAGCAATTTTGATCATTAAAAGTAGGGGGCTAAAAATATCATCTTCATTAAGCATAGCATCCCCAAGCTTGGGACAAACATTAATTGCAGCAAATAAATTCTCAAACATGTCATTCGTGAGAATGAATACTTCAAACCAACTATTTTTATGTGTCAATTCTTCACTCCCCCAAAATAGACAAAGCTCATTATAAAGTTCAAGGGTGATCAAGTTATTGCAATATTTGGACACGATTAGATCATGAAAAAGCATGCATTGGAAATTAAGGTGACCAACTTTATTGCCAAGACCACAGGTAATAGGACAAAGAGAACATACTTTTGTAGTGAATTCATCTATCGCTTTGAGCAAAGAATTGGTTCTATCATGTTTATGCTTCTTACAAAAGCTATCGTCCCTATAAGGCACGTCTTCACAAACTTTATGCACTCCACAAAAATTGGCATGCTTATAAGAAACATTTTTCTCATGACTAGTGCAATAATCATTAGCATTTTGGATATTCAAAGAATTAATAATAACAACAATGCAATCATGCTCATCATTCAAATATTTTGTGCCAAACATTTTATTGACTTCTTCTAACAATTGAGCACAATTTTCCGATCGATCATTTTCAAGAAAGATATTATAAAGATGATCAATAATATGATGCAACCTTAATTACATTTATTATGTAGTTTTCTTTTCATAAACCAAACTAGTGATAAAACAAGAAACTAAAAATTTCAATTACGAGATCTAAAGATATACCTTCAAGCACTCACCTCCCCGGCAACGGCGCCAAAAAAGAGCTTGATGTTTACTACGCAACTTTATTCTTGTACACACGTGTTGGGCCTCCAAGCGTAGAGTTTTGTAGGACAGTAGCAATTTTCCCTCAAGTGGATGACCTAAGGTTTATCAGTCCGTGGGAGGCGTAGGATGAAGATAGTCTCTCTCAAACAACCCTGCAACCAAATAATAAAAAGTCTATTGTGTCCCCAATACACCAAATACAATGGTAATTTGTATAGATGCACCGGTTCAGCGAAGAGATGGTGATACAAGTGTAATATGTATAGTAGATATTGATTTTTGCAATAAGAACAATAAAAAACAGCAAAGTAGCAATTGATAAAATGGAGTACAAACAGTATTGCAATGCTTGAAAATGAGGCCTAAGGTCCGTACTTTTGCTAGTGCAATCCCTCAACAATGCTAATATAATTGGATCATAAAACCATCCCTCAATGTGCAATGAAGAATCACTCCAAAGTTCATATCTAGTGGAGAAGATAAGAAGAAATTGTTTGTAGGGTACGAAACCACCTCAAAGCTATTCTTTCGATCGATCTATCCAAGAGTTCGTACTAAAATAACACCAAATAATTTCATATTCATAATACTCAATCCAACACAAAGAACCTCAAAGAGTGCCCCAAGATTTCTACCAGAGAAACAAAGACAAGAACGTGGATCAACCCCTATGCGTAGATTACCCCAATGTCACCTCAGGAATCCGCGAGTTGAGTGCCAAAACACATATCAAGTGAATCAATATGATACCCCATTGTCACCATGAGTGTGCAAGACATATAGCAAGTGCTCTCAAATCCATAAAAGTATTCAATCCGATAAAACGAAATCTCAAAGGGAAAACTCAATTCATCACAACAAGATAGAGAGGGGAAAACACCATATGATCCGACTATATTAACAAAGCCCGCGATACATCAAGATCGTGATATCTCAAGAACACGAGAGAGAGAGAGAGAGAGAGAGAGAGAGATTAAACACATAGCTACTGGTACAAACCCTCAGCCCCGAGGGTGGACTACTCCCTTCTCATCGTGGTGGCCGTCGGGATGATGAAGATGGCCACCGGAGATGATCCCCCCATCCTGCAGGATGCCGGAATGGGGTCTAGATTGGTTTTCAATGGCTATAGAGGCCTGCGGCGGCGGAACTTCTGATCTAGGTTAACCCCTAGGGTTTTTGGAATAACTGGGAATTTATAGGGTAAATAGGGGGTGCGGGAGCCACCAAGGTGGGCACAACCCACGTGGGCGCCCCTAGTGGGTTGTGCCCCTCTTGGGGCACCCCCCAGGTGCTTCTCTGGCCCACTGGATGTCTTCTGGTCCATGAAAAATCCACAAAAAGTTTCGTGGTGTTTGGACTCCGTTTGATATTAATTTCCTGCGATATAAAAAACAAGCAAAAATAGCAACTGGCACTGGGTCAATAGGTTAGTCCCAAAAAAATGATACAAAGTTGCTATAAAATGATTGTAAAACATCCAAGAATGATAATATAACGGACTGAATACTTCATAAATTATAGATACGTTGGAGACGTATTAGCGCCCCAGGCTTGTGGCCAATGGGTGGACCCCCTCTGGTTGATTCTTTCGCCAATATTTTTTATATATTCCAAAAATATTCTCCGTAAATTTGCAGGTCAATCCGAGAACTTTTTTGTGCACAAAAATGACACCATGGCAATTCTGCTGAAAACAACGTCAGTCCGGGTCAGTTTCATTCAACATGCAAGTTAGAGTCCAAAATAAGGGTAAAAGAGTTTGGAAAAGTAGATACGATGGAGACGTATCATGGGGCTCTGGCGTCGGCCGACGAGCTTGCCCAGGCCACAATGACGGCCACCTACAATAGCATGATTCCGCCACAGGTGGAAGGAGGATTCTGAGGAGGGAGCGACAATAGAGGATGAGGTGGTAGAAGTGGCAGGCAAGGACCCAACCTGCTCGCACTCACCACCATCAGTCAACATTCTCATGCCTAAAGCCCATGCCACCGCCGACAACACCGCCTTTGAGAGTCGTCTGACACCGACCAACTCCCAATGCCGCCCCTCCGCCCCCTCCTCCCCAACCCAACGCTGTCCCCTCCGATGATATAGGAGGAAGAAGAGATGGACCCAATCCACAGATCTTCATGTTAATGCCAAACATCGAGTCGAGAACACCACCGTGTGCGCGAGTCTTACGACATCACTTAGCATCAGAAAAATCAGTGGGTTTCCTGCAAAATATCATGAGTTCATGACAGACCAAACCAAGAATATCACCTTTCTTTATTAAGAGATCTAGATATGCAGCGCAAACATTTAAGAACCAACTCCCGCGGCATAAATTTTTTTAAAAAGTTTGGCGCGAGGGATTGAACTCGGCACCTCTTTGAAGTGAGCGCTATTGCCTTGCCACTGGAAAAACGATACTTGATGACTAAATAATTGGAATTTTAAAACGAGATCCATTTGAGAAAAGTGAATATTTATTGAAACAAAAGTATTTACAATTTTGTGATTTCCAAATATAGAAAATTTATTTGAAAACCGTACTCCTTCCGATGCAAAATAAGTGCCGTGATTTTAGTCTTGAAGTGAGTGCATTTTTTCAGAAAACTCGATCATTTTTATTCTTGAACAATTCTTGAAAAGGGGGAGATTTTTTAAACAAATTTGAAACACAAACGTTTTAGAATACTTGAATATTTTTGGAAAAAGGGAACATTTTTTGCATCTATGAACAATTTTTGAAACTCTGAGCAAAATTTGTAAAATTCAAACATTTTTTAAAAATTGCGAACATATTTTGAATTTATGAACAAATCATCAGAACAGGAACATTTTTTGAACTTCTGAACAAATTTGAAACTACGAAGGAAACTTGGAAAAAGCAAAGATTTTTTCAATTTTTTTTGAAATCATAAACTTCTTTTGAATTTGTGATTTTTAAAAAAATAGGAACAATTTTTTAGAAGCATGATTTAAAAAAAAACTTTGAACATCGTTCGAAAAAGCGAACATTCATCGAATTTTTCGCAATAAAATTTGAGAATGGATTTTTTTTCGGTTTGAACAAATTATGGAAAACATTTTTTTAAAATTCATGAACATTTTCAAGGAGATGGTTCTCCCTTACTGCTCCATGCCCGCACAACTTTGACATGTGAACACCGTACGACACAAGCACCAGACAACGCACGCACCAAGAGACTTACATCGATGTCTCAGCAGAACACACGGGTGACTTCACAGTAATCGCGGATCCCGTGCCCACCTCTTCCCAGATGTGATAAAACACACGATGGCACTGCTCTTCCCGTGATGGGGCACCCAGGGCCATGAGATGGTGTGGCGGTGTATGTGTCGGTGACGACAGATGTACTTAGTGCTGCACATGCATGGTCAACTCAAACAATAGTTGCGTAGCTCGAGGACCATGGTGACGACCTCAGTCACCCGGTGGCTGGGGAGCCCATCGAGCTCGGGGATGTGGGGCTCGAGCGCCGGCTGTCGAGCTTTCCTGGGTCACAATGACGGCTACCTACAACAGCTTGATCCCACCACAGGTGGAAGGAGGATGCCGAGGAGGGGGCCACAACAAAGGATGATGTGGCAGCAGTGGCGGGCAAGGACCTAACCTACTCGCGCTCACCACCATTAGTCAACATTCTCATGCCCAAAGCCCATGCCACCACCGACAAAATTACCTTTGAGAGTCGCCTGGCACCGGCCAACTCCCAATGTTGTCCCTCTGCCTCCCTCCTCCCGAACCCAACATCGTCCCCTCCGATAATACAAGATGAAGAAGATATGGAGCCACCCCATGGATCTTCATGTTAATGTCAAACATCGAGTTGAGAATGAACACCGTGTGTGCGGGTCTTGCGGCATGGCTTAGCATCAGAAAAATCATAGGGTTTCGTGCAAAATATCATGAGTTCATCATGGACCAAATCAAGAATATCACCTTCCTTTATTAGTAGGTCTAGATATGCAGCGCGAATGTTTGAGAACCAACTCCAGCGCCATAAATTTCTTAAAAAAGTTTGGTGCCAGGGATTGAACTCGGCACCTCCTCAAAGTGAGCGCTACTGCCTTGCCACTAGAAAAACGATCTTTGATATCTAAATAATTGGAATTTTCAAACGAGATCTTTTCTGAGAAAACCAAATATTTAGTGAAACAAAACTATTTTCAATCTTGTGATTTTTTAAATATATAAATTATTTGAAAACACGTACTCCCTCCGATGCAAAATAGGTGTCGTGATTTAGTCTTGAAGTGAGTACATTTTTTGGAAAACTCGATCATTTGTAATCTTGAATAATTTCTGAAAATGGCGAGATTTTTAACAAATTTGAAAACATAAATGTTTTTGAAAACATGAACATTTTTTGAAAAAGGGAAGATTTTTGGAAAAGGGAACATTTTTTGCATCCGTGAACAATTTTTGAAACTCTGATTTTTTTTTAAAATTCAAACATTTACTCAAATTTGCAAACATATTTTAAATTTCTGAACAAATCATGAGAACGGTCAAAGAAATTGAACAACTGAACAAATTTAAAACTACGAAGAAAATTTGGAAAAAGCAAACATTTTTTCAAATATGAGAATTTTTTTAAATCATGAATTTCTTTTGATTTTTTTAAATAGGAACCATTTTTACAAGCATGAATATTTTTTTTAAATTCCAAACATCTCTTGAAAAAGCGAATATATTTTGTATTTTTAATGATAAAATTTGAGAGTGGATTTTTTCCAGTTTGTACAAACTATGAGAAACATTTTTTTTGAAATTTACAAACATTTTACACAGACATGTCTTGAAAAAAGGAAAAATAAACTTGGAAAATATGAAAGAAAAAGAAGAGAAAGAAAATTAGAACAGGAAAAAAATGAAAAAAATACAAAGGACAGAAAGAAGGTTGAGGAACCTTCTAGAAGATGCCCAAAACTGGTCAGGAACATTCCAGAAGTTCCAAAAGGTTCCTAAAACCGGGATCGGTGGTACGCACACATCGTTGCTAAATGGGCCGGCCCATCCCAATCGATCTCGTGTGCGGCGCGTCGACAATTTCACACAGAATGCGTCAACTAGGATTTTCCTTAGCCCCGGTGTTAACGGGCAGACCTTGGACGCAAGCGTGTAAAGGCTATATCTCACTTACAGCGAGTGTTCCTTCGCACTTTCCTAAAAGCTTTTTCGCTCCCGCTAGAGTACTGGGCTGGCCTGTTTTTCTTCTATTTTTTTCTTTTCGCTGATTCCGACCGAGAAGATCGCTCGTGGTGGTTGATGTATTGGTTTCCTTTCATTTTCTTTTGCTTTTTATTTTTATTTATTTTTTTCTCTATTTTCACCGGTTTTCTTCAGTCTTATCTTTTTCTTTGTTTTCACTGATTTTCTTTGTTTCTTTCATAGGTTTCAATGGTTTTTTTCTTTCTTTTCTCTTCATCTTTCCTTGTTTCTTTCTCAGTTTCCGTTTCTTTGTTTTTCTTACTTTTGTATTTTCTATCTTCATTTTTTTTCTTGGTTTACATTTTTTTGTTTCTTTGTCGGTTTTTGAATACATAGTCGACATTTTTATATGCACATTTTTTAAATGCTTGAGTAACATTTTAAAAAAAATAAGAATAACATTTTTAATGCATGATTAACATTTTTTCTATCCAAATTTAATATTTTTTCAACTGCAAGATTACTTAATTTTGAATACATGATGAACATTTTTCTATATAGATTTAACAGTTTCTAAATGCTTCATTAACATTTCTCGAATAGAAGTTTAGCATTTTTAACACAATACAACTTTAACTCCTTTTAAAACACGTGGTCAACATATTTTAATACACATTTAACATTTTCAAAATACTTAATTAACATTTTTATAATACATGTTAAACATTTTTTAATACATGTGCAACTTTTTCCTATACACATTTAACATTTTGAAATATTTGTCTAACATTTTTAAAATACTTATTTAACATTTTTACAGTACTTAGTTAACATTTTTTAAATTTTTTTGTAATATATTTATTTCGAATAAATGAAGTTATAAACGAAATTAAAGGAAAAAAACGAAAAAAATGAAAAAAGAAAAACAAAACGGGGCTGTGGTGTCCCGTGTGCTTGGGCTGGCCATTCACGGAGACGTGAAGCTATGTGTCGAGAACATGCTAGGTGTCGAGAGTCCCTATGTGCCGCGCGTGCGCGTCAAAACAAGCCAGCTTCGCCGAAGGCTGGGGCGTCTGGGCCGCCCATTTGGAATAACAAGCTTGTGACACGTAAAAAGATCGCAAAAGCTGGGAGCAACTAGTTAACGAGCGCTTCTTCAAGATCCTCACAACGATCAGCGCCACTTGGCGCGCTCTCACTCATTCGCCACGTGTCGGGCTCTGAACGCTTCTTTCGGATTTTGTTTGTTTTTTTATTTTTCCGCACGCGTTTCCGACTTTTTAAACGGTTTTTTTCAGGGTTTTCCGACGTTTTGGTTTTTCCCCGGTCTTCCTTAGCTTTTAGATTAAAAAAATCAAAAAAAAATTGTGTGAAAAAAACACGTTTTTTTTTTGCAAAAGTCATGATTTTTTCTCGCGAGAGGCACGCTTATACTTTAGCGAGAGTCACGGACGTGCCTTTCGAAAACGGAAAAAAACGCGTTTTCTGTTTTTTTCTTTCTTTCGCGAGAGTCATTGTTTTGCTTCCACGAGAGGCACGGTTGTGTTTTCGCGAGAGTCACGGTCGTGCCTCTCGGAAAGGGAAAAACAAAACGCGTTTTCTATTTTTTTTTTCGCGAGAGTCACGGTTTTGCTTCCGCGAAAGGTACGCTTGTGCTTTCGTGAGAGTCACGGCCGTGCCACTCGGAAAGGAAAAAATATGCATTTTCTATTATTTTTTTTCTGTCGTGAGAGTCACGGTTTGCTTTCGCGAGAGGCACGGTTGTGCTTTCACGAGAGTCACGGCCGTGCCTCTCGGAAACGAAAAAAAAAACGCATTTTCTATTTTTTTCACGAGAGTCATGGTTTTGCTTCCACGAGAGGCACGGGTGTGATTTCGCAAGAGGCACGGGTGTGCCTCTTTCGGAAAGGGAAAAAACCGTGCTCCCGCTTCGGGTTTTTCTCCTGGTTTTTTTCGTGAAAAAAAATCATCAAAACCTATCAACATGGGATTTAGTTTTGAAGATCTCAACGCGAGGAATTCAATGGTGAAAACGGTTCGAGATTTGAACGCACGGTTTAAAAGATAAAGCGTTTTGAATAAACGAAACTATGAAAAAAAAAACTCTCAGTGCGCCACTTGTCGCGACAAGGGAAAATGAAGTGTTCTTTGCAACAAGTACTCCTTAGTTAATGATTTCGGCAAAAGTTGTGGGAAAAGTGGGATTTGAACTCACGAGCAAACTCTCATAGAGCAGAGAAGCTAACCAGTTATGCTAATAACTTCTAGTGCTAGATTCACGGCGCGAGCGTTTAACTATGGAAGTTCTTTTGAAAAACAATCAAAACAAAGTACAGATTAATCATTTTGTAATATCCATTGAACATTTCGTAAATATATTCTGAACATTTTCTTATTTTACAATAAACATTTTGAATAATACATGATGAGCTTTTGGTATTATATGATAAACATTTAGGAAAAAAATATGAATATATGCATTGAACAATTTTCTAGAAAAATGCATTGAACATCTTTGTAACATATGTTGAATAATTTTTGAATACACATCGAACATTTGTGTGATATACACGAACAAATTTCGAAAATATAGTGAACATTTATATTTGTTGAACAATTACTAGTATACGATGAACATTTTTATAAATATACCATGAACATTTCCTCGATATAAGCTGAATATTTTTGTAACGCGCAAATTTGTATACTAGAGGAAATAAGAAGCAAAAAGAAAAAAGAAAAAAAAAGAGAGAAACAGAAACAGCAAAAAAAAACAGAACAAAAGAAGAAACACGAAAGCGAATTTGGGCCGGCCCAAAGTAGGGCGTGGGAGGTCGCCCTTCAGTGAAGCAATGCCCTTTTGACGCTCACGAGCGTCAAATAGGAATCGCCCGTCAAATAGGAATCGCCGTTATACGCGAGACATAGGGCTGCCCAGGCTCGCAGAGGCCAGGCGGGCCTATTCTTCTGCACGATGCAATAAAGGCTTCGCCAGATTGTCTAAAAAAAAACCTACTCAAGAAAAAATCGTGCAATGACAGGCCTCCGCGCTTTCTCGGCAGTTCCAGCGGAGCTCGAAAAGTGGTACGCAGGCGAAAACCGCAGCTTCACGTCTCCGTCCTCCGCCACTGAGGAGCTGGCTTGGCTTGGCAGCAGCGTCTCTTTCACCTTATCTTACACCATTCTGCACATTTCCCCGTAGTTTTCTCGAGGCAACTTCGTCTAGGATATTATCTGATGTGGACTGATCCTAGTAGAGATGGGATGTGATCACCACAAATAATAATGCCTTCTGGATTTATCTATCTGAATGAAGCGCTCGTTGATTCATTCATTCGCGGGTTGCGTGCCGGGGAAGGCTCTTGCAGCTGACTGGGCCGAGCCCTCGCAGCTTTCGACACATAGGAACGTTCCAACTGCGAACGAAGCATCACCAAGTCCTGTCGTGCTCTTGCTATCGACGGAGTGGGTGTCGACTTGTGACTTGTCATGGTCCAGTCTTTGGTTATCTGAAGGTGCTGTTGTTTGAAAGGCACGCAGGCTACTCCTGTTTGCACGGAGTATGATGATACAACAGTGAAATGGCACAGACAGAGAACGAACCGTTTATATTACCCAGAGGCCACAGCCATCCGGTTCGTTCAAAAGCTAGCTGTCCTTACTTGCGAGCAACAAAGGTAGGAGGGGGCGAAGGTCTTTTTGGTGCCAGTTCAGGATACAATACTGTAGCTTAGGGCATTTCCAACGTCAACCCGTAAAAACCCTCCCGCATCCGTCCGTGGACTGGTCCCCCTATCCGCGGACACGGATACGGGAGGACGTCATCCAACCGTAACCGCATACATTTTCACAACAACTCAAACCAACTAGACAAAATTCGTGCAAACACAACTGGATTTTATATAAACATGACGGTTTTTATATAAAAAGCCGGCTTTTCATATAAAGATGACGGATCTTAGTACATTTACATCAACGGTGCTAGTCTGGCTCTGGAGGTATAATAATACCTAAACTAAATCGCCGCTCGCGGATCCTTTTGTCTTCCTCATGTCCGGCACCCCGATCACAGGACTACCGGGAGCCCCAGAGGTATATACTTCAACGCAAATGATGACTCGCTTCCCCACCACTCACTGGAGTGGGACCCCCGGCTGATGCTTCAGCGGGACGGAAAGGCGGCGCCTCTGCTTCCGTGGAGCCCACGTGGGATCGACGGAGGTCCTCGAAAGAGAAGAACCGGGCAAGACACCGACTGTGTACGTCGGCGTCGCTTAGGCGGTGGCCTTCATGGGACCCAAGCGGCGGCGGACTCTCGTGTTCTACTTCTCCTCGATGACGGCGGCGGGCGCGAAGGCGCCGGCCACCAACTCATCGTTCTCGGCGGACCCGGCTTCTGTCTCTGCCTGGATGGTGCGGTCGTAGGCACGGGAGGCATAGTCACACGCACGGGAGGCACAGTCGTTGACGGCAAGGATGACGTCTGTGCTGCCGTGCTCCCCGCCGTGCCGGCGTGGAGAAACTCGGTACTCCTCATTGAGTGGGCCTGGAGCGGCGAGTTGTTGAAGCACGACACAACTTGGGACGACAACTTGCTCCGACGGGTCATGTGCGAGTGGTGGAGCAGCGAGCTGCCTCACTCGTATCCGACGGGCTCGGCGGACCAACCAGCCGGTTTGTATGCCGGAGAACTGCTCTTCGGAAGCCATTAGAAGAGTGGTGAAGGAGGAGATGGGGAGCCGCAAAGGGGTGCGATTCTTGCCCGGCGTCTGGCCTCGTATAAATAGAGGGAAAACAGGAGGAGCTTGGCCGGCATTGCGTTTAATGTGGACCTGCTCATGAGCGGACGTATGACCGGAGTAGGTTTCTCGGCTTCCATGCGATTTTAATGGAGGTGTATGAATGCGGCGAGGAGGCGTGTTCACCCAGGCGTGCAGCGGGCGGCGCCCTCGGCCAGGGCGCCGCTTCGATGGCGGAGGCAGTGTGAGGTCGCATTAGTCCTGAGCTGTCTTCAATGCGGAGCGGCACGCTCTACACCAGCATGAATGAGGGCAGCAGGCGCCGGGCGGGAGCGCGTGCGGGAGGGATTTTTTGGTGCGCCAGGGCGGTCAGAAATTGGCCTGGGATCAGGCCTATTTGCCGCAAACCTCCCCCACTTTTGTCTCTTGTTTGCGGGAGAAATCGCGTCCGGACCCCGCGGACCGATACAGATCGGTGTTGGGTGGGTTCTGTGGTCAGGACCGTTGCAGGAGGTTTATGGGTCCGCCTTGGAGATACCCTTACGTGTTGATGTATGATATGAAGGTGATTAGATGGCAGGTCAAGCTCGTCCAGTCCCTCTCGTCTTTCCCGCGAGTGATAGGAAGGAAAACCTAGCCGCCGCCGGGGCCTCCTCTTCCCCGTCCTCCTCCCTTGCCTCCACCAGAGAGCGCGGCCGGGCTTTGGCGGCAGGGATCCATCATCCTCTCGCGTGGTGGACTCGGCAAGGACCGGGTCTGTTGGGCCGGAGTGCGGCGCCAGCGGCGCTTGCCAGAGCAAGGCAGCGATGACGGCGTGGCGGGTGCGCGTCGGGCAATGTGGGGCAGAGCGCGCTGGCAGATCAACTACGGCGGCCTTCGCGGCAGTCAGATCTGACCTGTGGGTGGCACAGGTTGTGTCAGCCGGCTACATCGTGGTTGTGAAGGTTGAGCCTCGCGGCGGCGGCGTGTCTCCCTGCTCGGCGTGGCCTTTTAACGATGCGGCGGCCTCGAGCGGCGAAGGTAGTGGTCTCCTTATCGTCATTGTGATAGGAGGATAAAAGTGGCTGACCATGGGGCAGCGCACAAGGGATTCTGGACCTAGTGCCCGGATCTGACGGTCGCGCTGACGGTTGCCATTATATGGGCAACGATAACGGCTGGCACGGCGGTGGGTGCTTCGTGTAGCACCCAGTATCGGGGCGGCGGCCTCTCTTCTTTGAGGACGGCACACTTCGTGGTCATGCAGGCGACGCAGAGTCTGGATCTTGAGGTGGTGACGGCCTTTTGAGCCTAGTGGAGGTATTGGACGTGTCCTCCGTCAATAGATGGGGTTCGATGCGGCTCGATAGGTGACAGTTGCGTCCCTTTTAGAGTCATCGGGCAGTGCCTATCGCCGACCGGTGAAGCCTCTGGCGGATGCTACGCACAACGTCTCGTGCGGGGATGTTAAGTCATGCCTGCTACCGGCACGTGCTGCATGGTGGCTCTGGCGGAGGTCTCATATCTAGCTTGTTGCTGCTAGATCAAAGGTGGTATGACAGTGGCAAGAGGCAGGCGGTATGGCACGTCTGTATTTTGTGTCCTCTTCAGAGGTATCCATGTTGGGAAACATCGTAGAAAACAAAAAGTTCGCCATACGATCACCCATGAATACTATGAAGATGCCCTAAACGGTTTGGATCAGATTGTTACCGAGTCCGAGTTGCAGTGAAAGAATACGAGTCAGTGTAGATCGTACTTGGAGTCCCTCGAACCGTAGATGAATGATCCCTCTAACTGCCCATGAGCAGTCCCTCGAATGGAAGACCGAAAGCATGAAATCTCTACGAATTGCAAGCATACGTTCTTCACGATCCGACAGTGAGTGAAAGAATACGAGTCAGTGTAGATCGTACTTGGAGTCCCTCGAACCGTAGATGAATGATCCCTCTAACCGCCCATGAGCAGTCCCTCGAATGGAAGACCGAAAGCATGAAATCTCTACGAATTGCAAGCGTACGTTCTTCACGATCCGATAGTGCTTCACCGTCCAGAGCTAATCATCGCCGAAGTATTAGACGGGGGATTAGAACCACACTGGACTTCTAATTATGAGGATGAGAGAATCTAGGTCTAGCTCTAATTGATCAACTAGGACCAACTAGAACTAGAACTAGAACTAGAGAACTAGAGGAGGCTCCAAAACTTGTGTGTTCAAAAGTGCCCAAAACCTCTAGTTTATATAGGTTGGAAGGGGAGAGGGGGGCGCCACACATGAGGAAGTAAATCCTCGCCCTTTGCCTTGGCCCCAGGGAGAGGAGGATTCCTCCCCTAGTCCAGTTTGGCCTCACAGTATGGCTAAGGGGGGACCCACCAATATAAAAGCACACTAACAAACATTAGAGCTTATTATTATTAATTTAGCATCATTTGAAACATTTTTACCTATATATTATTTATCAGAAATACCCGGTATTACCCGATAAACTCCGAAACCCATCCGATGACCAGGGAACGCTTCCGGTTCCTCTTGAATCTATTTCGAATATTAGTGAAACTATTTCACAAATATATTCGCATTATTCCTGCCCTACTAACACTCAACATGTCGTGATTACCTTAAGCTTGTGACCCGATAGGTTTGGTAAAACATAGACATGAACAAATCTCCTTTCGTTCAATGACCTATAACGGAACCGGGGATGTCCACATTGATCCCTATGACTACACAAATGAAATTTGAGTGAACCTTAGCTTATTATGTGCTATTCCCCTTTGCTTCATGATACGTTACAAAACCCGAGGCGAGATATATTGCTATCCTCTTGAGTCATACACATGCTCACTATACCAGTCTCCTCGTTACTGGTTTTGTTTTTCTTTCTCGTTAACACGTTCCTACATCCCTGTGACATAGTCACCTGTGTCTGGCCAGACGATGATCGATACCGTCACACTGAGAGGCCCTAAGAATACCTCTCCATCGTCGGAGGAGCAAATTCCACTCTCGAGCAATCTAGTCCATTGTGAAACTTTCCAATGAACCTGCAAGTTGCCGTTATGATCACCATGTTAAAAATAACGTTTGAGCAATCGCAAAGTTCATCATACGGTAAGAAGCGAGTACGACACTCTCATGGTCTAAGGACCTAAATCACACGTTAACACTCTATGTTATAACAATTGACTTTTGACGATATTATCTTTAAGTATAACAAACAAGTTTGGGTCAATACAATATGATTGTTCTCCTAACATCATATTCTCAATGTTAACGATATCCTAAGATCTGGAAAACATGATCACCAACAACACTTGAGCTAGTCTTAGAGGCAAGACTAGGAATCTTATTTTGACATTATCATTCCACACGTGCATATGAATTTTCCACTGAATCGGATATCTTAGGATGACAACAATTATAGCGTAGAATATAAATTCTTAATTATGAACATAGAAATATAATAATACAGTATTATTGCCTCTAGGGCATATTTTCAACAGACTCCCACTTGCACTAGAGTCAATAATCTAGTTACATGGTTTCTCAAACACCTATGACTATCCAGTGTTGCTCATGTTTTGCTCGTGGTAGAGCCTTCATCATTTCGTGTGACACATTCAAATCCTTGTGATACTTGCACTTGTATTTGTGGAGGATCTAGATTCCTTTTTCTTTGAGCAATGACACCATTATTGACAATATAGTGTCATTAAATTCATTACACTTAGGATCACACCAACTATATCAAGACACTTCTTGATTCAGACTTCCTCCTTTGAAGCATCTGAAGCCTCAACATATTTTTCTTTCTCTATAGAATTCACAATAGTGGTCATGTTTAAAATATTCCAAACTATTATCCTTACATAGCCCGCTAGTCATTTATATCAGTCATGAAGTTGTTTATTCGTGTAACTATTTAGAACAATCTCTTCGTCTCCTCTATAGACAAAGATCGTGTCCTTTTTCCTTCTGAGGTACTTAATATTTTGATAGCTGTCCAGTGGGCCATTCCAGGATTACTTTGGTACCTGCTACTAACACTTAGGGCGTAAGAAACATTTGGTCTTTGCATATATCATAGCATACATGATGGATCCAATTGCCAAGGTATATGAGTTCCGCTCATCTGTACATGTCTCATCAATTGTCTTAGAACACTGATTTTGCTAAGTGTTATGCTATGTGACACTGGGAGAAAAACCTTTCTTTGCATTCTCCATTTTAAACTTGTTAAAACCTTGTCAATATACATGTTCTGACTTAGCATAATTAGACGCCCTGATCTATCTCTATAGACCTTTTATGTCCAATACATATAAATTGCTTTTGCCTCAGTCTTTCATCAAAAACATACTTTCCAATGAATATTTAATTGTGCCAACTGCCAAGAAACTATATAATATTTCTAATCAAAATTATGTCATCCACATATAGGATTAGAAAACTATAGAGCTCCCACTAAATTTCAAGTTTATTATTTTAATGAAGTCAAACTTTATCAAAATATTGGTTCCAGCTCCTCCATGCTTGCTTCAAAGTATATATTGATCATTGAAACATACATATCTTTCTGATATTCTCAGGATCAAGGTCCACTATCTATATCAAAATATGCATCAATTTCCATCATAATCTGAATATACTTTATCATGGCTCCTAGTAAGAATGTCTCATCATAATCAACTCCCTCAATTTGTGGAAAACTCTTTCACAACCAGCCTTGTATTGTAGAAAATAGGATTACCATATGTATCCATTTCATTTTTAAGATCCATTTATATTGCATGGGTATCACACCCTCTCGAGGTTCAAACAAGTTCCAAACTTGATTCTCTTATATTGACTCCATTTCGGATTTCATGGGGTTGGCCATTCTTTCGAGCTGGGTGCCTCCGTTGCCTCCTCTGTAGTGTGCATGTTTCATCTTCCTATAATATGGATATCTAATTATGAAATCACTTAGGAGATTCGCTAACTCTTCCTGTCTTACACGATTTAGTTACAACATCATCAGGAATTTCTACAAGAATATAGCTATTTCTGTTGGGGAATGCAGTATTTCAAAAATTTCCTACAATCATGCAACATCTATCTAGGTGATGCATAGCAACGAGAGGGGAGAGTGTGTCCACGTACCCTTGTAGACCGAAAGCGAAAGCGTTTACTAACGCGGTTGATGTAGTCGAACGTCTTTGCGATTCAACCGATCCAAGCACCGAACGTACGACACCTCCGTGTTCAGCACACGTTCAGCTCGATGATGTCCCTCGAGCTCTTGATCTAGTTGAGGACGAGGGAGAGTTTTGTCAGCACGACGGTGTGTTGACGGTGATGATGAAGTTACCGGCGCAGGGCTTCGCCTAAGCACTACAACGATATGACCGACCCAAGGGGGCGCGCCATGGGGGGATTCCTACTTGGTGTGCCTTTGGGGTGCCCCCTCCCACGTATAAAAAGGGGGGAGGAGAGGTGGCCGACCCAAGGGGGCGCGCCATGGGGGGATTCCTACTTGGACTCCCGGTCCAAGTAGGATTCGTCCCCTTCCTATTCCCACTAGGAGAAGGAGGGAAGGAGGAGGAGGAGGGGAGAAGGAAAGGGGGGCCGCCCCCCCAACCCTAGTCTAATTCGGTTTGGGCTTGGGGAGCGCGCGCCACCACCTGGCCGCCACCTCCTCTCTCCACTAGGGCCCATGAAGGCCCATTAACTCGCTAGGGGGGGGGTCCGGTAACCCCCTGTACTCCGGAAAATGCCCGAACCTTTCCGAAACCATTCCGGTGTCCAAACATAACCTTCCAATATATCAATCTTTATGTCTTGACCATTTTGAGACTCCTCTTCATGTCCGTGATCTCATCCGGGATTCCGAACAAACTTCGGTTCATCAAATCACATAACTCATAATACAAATCATCATCGAACGTTAAGCGTGCGGACCCTACGGGTTTGAGAACTATGTAGACATAACCGAGACAAATCTCCGGTCAATAACCAATAGCGGAACATGGATGTTCATATTGGCTCCTACATATTCTACGAAGATCTTTATCGGTCAAAACGCATAACAACATACGTTGTTCCCTTTGTATCGGTATGTTACTTGCCTGAGATTCGATCGTCGGTATCATCATACCTAGTTCAATCTCATTACCGGCAAGTCTCTTTACTCATTCTGTAATGCATCATCCCGTGAATAACCCATTCGACACATTGCTTGCAAGGCTAATAGTGATGATCATTACCGAGAGGGCTTAGAGATACCTCTCCGATACACGGAGTGACAAATCCTAATCTCGATCTATGCCAACTCAACAAACACCTTTAGAGACACCTGTAGAGCATCTTTATAATCACCCTGTTACGTTGTGACGTTTGATAGCACACAAGGTATTCCTCTGGTATTCCGGAGTTGCATAATCTCATAGTCAGAAGAACATATATAAGTCTTGAAGAAAGCAATAGAAATAAAACTGAACGATCATTATGCTAAGCTAACAGATGGGTCTTGTCCATCACATCATTCTCTAATGATGTGATCCCATTTATCAAATGACAACACATGTCTATGGTTAGTAAACTTAACCATCTTTGATTACTGAGCTAGTCTAGTAGAGGCTTACTAGGGACACTGTGTTTTGTCTATGTATCCACACACATATCAAGTTTCTGGTTAATACAATTCTAGCATGGATAATAAACATTTATCATGATATAAGGAAATATAAAATAACAAATTTATTATTGCCTCTATGGAGTATTTCCTTCAGACTCCCACTTGCACTAGAGTCAATAATCTAGTTCACATCGTCATGTGATTTAACACCAATAGTTCACATCTCCATGTGACTAACACCCAATGGGTTTACTAGAGTCAATAATCTAGTTCACATCGCTATGTGATTAACACCCAAAGAGTACTAAGGTGTGATCATGTTTTGCTTGTGAGAGAAGTTTAGTCAACGAGTCTGCCATATTCAGAGCCGTACGTATTTTGTAAATTTTTCTATGTCTACAATGCTCTGCACGGAGTTACTCTAGCTAATTGCTCCCACTTTCAATATGTATCCAGATTGAGATTTAGAGTCATCCGGATCAGTGTCAAAGCTTGCATCGACGTAACCCTTTCCAACGAACTCTTTGTCACCTCCATAATTGAGAAACATATCCTTATTCCACTAAGGATAATTTTGACGCTGTCCAATGATCCACTCTTGGATCAGTATTGTACCCTCTTGCCAAACTCATGGTGAGGTACACGGCATAGCATACTTTATAGAACCTAGCTATGACTGAGGCATAGGGGATAAATTTAATTCTCTTTCTATTTTCTACCGTGGTTGGGGTTTGAGTCTTACTCAACTTCACACCTTGCAACACAGGCAAGTACTCCTTCTTTGACTGTTCCATTTTGATCTACTTCAAAATCTTGTCAAGGTATGTACTCATTGAAAAAACTTATCAAGTGTCTTGATCTATCTCTATAGATCTTGATGCTCAATGTGTAAGCAGCTTCACCGAGGTCTTTCTTTGAAAAACTCCTTTCAAACACTCCTTTATGCTTTCCAGAAAATTCTACATCATTTCCGATCAACAATATGTCCCTCACATATACTCATCAGAAAGTTTGTAGTGCTCCCACTCACTTTCTTGTAAATATAGGCTTTACCACAAGTCTGTATAAAACTATATGCTTTGATCACACTATCAAAGCGTACATTCCAACTCCGAGAGGCTTGCACTAGTCCACAAATGGATCGCTGGAGCATACACACTTTGTTAGCACCTTTAGGATTGACAAAACCATCTGGTTGCATCATATACAACTCTTCTTTAAGATATCCATTAAGGAATGCAGTTTTTGACATCCATTTGCCAAATTTCATAAAATGCGGCAATTGCTAACATGATTCGGACAGACTTAAGCATTGATATGAGTGAGAAAATCTCATCGTATTCAACACTTTGAACTTGTTGAAAACCTTTTTCTATGATTCGAGCTTTGTAGATAGTAATACTACCATCAGCGTCTGTCTTCCTCTCGGAGATCCATTTATTCTCTATGCCTCGCCGATCATCGGGCAAGTCCACCAAAGTCGTACACTTTGTCCTTAAACATGGATCCCATCTCAGATTTCATGGCCTCAAGCCATTTCACGGAATCTGGGCTCATCATCGCTTCCTCATAGTTCATAGGTTCATCATGGTCTTGTAACATGACTTCCATAATAGGATTACCGTACCACTTTGGTGTGTAACGTACTCTGGTTGACCTACGAGGTTCGTTAATAACTTGATCTGAAGTTTCATGATCATCATCATTAACTTCCTCACTTAATTGGTGTAGTCATCACTAGAACTAATTTCTGTGATGAACCATTTTCCAATTTGGGAGAAGGTACAACTACCTCATCAAGTTCTACTTTCCTCCCACTCACTTCTTTCGAGAGAAACTCCTTCTCTAGAAAGGATTCGTTCTTAGCAACGAATATCTTGCCTTCGGATCTGTGATAGAAGGTGTACCCAATAGTTTCTTTTGGGTATCCCATGAAGACGCATTTCTCCGATTTGGGTTTGAGCTTACTAGGTTGAAGCTTTTTCACATAAGCATCGCAGCCCCAAACTTTAAGAAACGACAACTTGGGTTTCTTGCCAAACCACAATTCATATGGTGTCGTCTCAACAGATTTAGATGATGCCCTATTTAACGTGAATGCAACTGTCTCTAATGCATAACCCAAAAAAGATAGTGGTACATCAGTAAGAGATATCATAGGTCGCACCATATCTAATAAAGTACGGTTACGATGTTCGAACACACCATTACTCTGTGGTGTTCCAAGTGGCATGAGTTGTGAAACTATTCCACATTGTTTTTAAATGAAGGCCAAACTCGAAACTCAAATATTTGCCTCTGCACTCAGATCGTAGAAACTTTATTTTCTTGTTACGATGATTCTCAACTTCACTCTGAATTTCTTTGAACTTCTCAAATATTTCAGACCTGTGTTTCATTAAGTAGATATACCCATATCTTCTTAAATCATCTGTGAAGGTCAGAAAATAACAATACCCGTCGCGAGCCTCAACACTCATCGGACCGCATACATCAGTATGTATTATTTCCAATAAGTCAGTGGCTCGCTCCATTGTTTCGGAGAACGGAGTCTTAGTCATCTTGCCCATGAGGCATGGTTCACAAGCATCAAATGATTCATAATCAAGTGATTCCAAAAGTCCATCTACATGGATTTCTTCATGCGCTTTACACCAATATGACCTAAACGGCAGCGCCACAAGTATGTTGCACTATCATTATCAACTTTGCATCTTTTGGCATCAATATTATGAATATGTGTATCACTACGATCGAGATTCAATAAACCATTTATATTAAGTGTATGACCATAGAAGGTTTTATTCCTGTAAATAGAACAACAATTATTCTTTGACTTAAATGAATAACCGTATTGCAATAAACATGATCCAATCATATTCATGCTCAACGCAGAACACCAAATAACATTTATTTTAGGTTCAACACTAATCCCGAAGGTAAAAGGAGTGTGTGATGGTGATCTTATCAACCTTGGAATTATTTCCAGCACACATCGTCACCTCGCACTTAACTAATCTTTATTCATTTTGCAACTCTTGTTTCGAGTTACTAATCTTAGCAACTGAACCGGTATCAAATACCCTAGGGCTACTATGAACACTAGTAATGTACACATCAATAACATGTATATCAAATATACCTTTTTGTAAGTGCATCTAGTGCCACCCCTAGTTGGTTTTGGAGTATTGACGACAAACCTGGTTGAGGGACTAATGTGTTTGTGAGAATTGCAGGATAACACAGGTAGAAGTCCCTCATTGATTCGGTTTTCCTACCAGAGATGACCCCTAAAAATGCATGAAGACATTGAAGTCAAAGGTGGTATGTGAAGACATTCACATTGAAGACTATGACAAGAGAAGACATCGCGTGAAGACTATGGGGCGCGAAGACTTAGCAGTTTCGTCGTTCTTTTTCTTATTTGTTGAGTCATAGGAACCACCGTACTGTTAAGTGGGGTCCAAGAGAACCAGTCAGAATGACTGAAGTGATGCTTAACCAAAATCCTATGTCTTTGAGTGAAGACTATGGGAGCAAATCTTATTCAGAGTTGGATAAGTCAGCTTTGCTTGTAGCCCAAGTAAAGTTTCCGTGTGTGTTTGAAATCTGACCGTTGGAACACGTGTCAGTTCCTTAGTGACCCAGGGTCATTTCGAACAAATCTGGTCGGGTTGCCTAGTGGCTATAAATAGCCCACCCCCTACAACCATAAACGGTTGGCTGCTCAGAGTTAGTGCACGGCTTTTGTCGTTTGAGAGCAACCCACCTCGAAGTCTTTGAGAGAGAATTCCTTGCGAGGATAAAGCCCTAAACACCCAGAGCCAAAGAGTGTTAGGCATCACTTAAGTCTTCCTGTCTGTGTGATCTGAAGACTTATTACACTTGAGGACTGTGAATCCTCCAGCCGGTTAGGCGTCGCGTTCTGAGCATCCAAGAGTCATTGTGGATCGCCGGTGAACGAAGTCTGTGAAGGTTTGGAATTCTACCTTGAAGACTTACCAGAGTGATTGGGCGAGGACTGGGTGTCCTTAGCTCAAGGGGAATAAGGTGAAGACATGGTCTTCTGAGTTGAATCTCAGCCTCCCTAACCAGACGTACAATTGTCACAGCAACTGGAACTGGTCCAACAAATCATTGTCTTCAACGAGTCACTAGTTTCATCCTTCCCATTCCTTTACTTACTGTTGGCTCTGGTGAAGTCATTGTATGATTGCATTATCTTTTGTCTTCACTGAGTGACCGCTTGTTCTGATTGGCTTCACACTATCTTCCTACCTGATCTATACTACCTAGCTGCTATTAGTCATTGTGCTTTCACTTCATTGAATACTTGACCATGGCTTGCTTAGTGTAGTCTACCTTCCGCTGCATGGTAGGTTTATTTCTACCGTTTGTCTTCGAAACTTCCATGCTTGGAAGACTTTCATAAAAATCGCCTATTCACCCCCCTCTAGTCGATCACTAGCACTTTCAATTGGTATAAGAGCAAGGTACTCCCTTGTTCTGTGTGTTTCGGTTTAACCACCTGGAGTTTTAGCTATGTCGACTACAGGGATAATCAAAGTCTCCGCTGCGTGCCCAGTCTTTGATGGAACTGAATATCCCTACTGGAAGAATAAGATACGCATGCATCTTAAAGCCATTGATGTCGACCTATGTTATGTCCTCAAGAATGGCATTCCCAAGGCTGGTGAAGGTGTCACCGCTGCTATGTCAAGAAGTTCGTTCAACTGGACTCCACTGCCAAGAACATCATCTATGGTCATCTGACCAAAGGACGGTATGGCCGTGTGAGTGCTTTGGAAACATCCAAGCTAGTCTGGGACTGGCTCTCCAAGGTCAACGAAGGCGTCTCAACCCAGAGAGATCAGAGAATCAGTGTCCTTCGCAACCTCTTCAACCACTTCAAGAGAAATGACAATGAGAATGTCCAGCTCACGTTTGATCGACTCACTGACATCACAAATGAGCTTCAAGCCCTCGGCGCTACTGAGATCACCAAGCATGAAGTCGTCAAGACACTCCTGAGATCACTTGACAGCTCGTTTGACACCCTAGCCCTGATGATTCAAGAACGTCCTGACTTCAAGACACTCGATCCCTCTGACATACTTGAGAGGCTCAACACACATGAGTTTCAGCTTTCTGAGAAAAGAGACATCTACGGTCCCAACTATGGGCGAACTCGTGCCTTGAAGGCAAAAGCTGTCTCCTCATCTGAAGAAGAATCTGACGGTAGTTCTGATGATCCTGAAGACATTGGAAAGGAGCTTGCTATGCTTGTGAAGAAGTTCCAAAAATTCACCAAGAAGAAAGGCTTCAGAAAGTCTTCATGATCAAGCACAAGGAATGATGAAGCTTCTGCTCATGACTACAAGAAGAGAACATGCCACAAGTGCAAGAAACCTGACCACTACATCTCTGAGTGTCCGCAGTGTGACAATGAGAACAACAAGAAGAAGAAGAGCAAGGAGTATGATTCTGACGACAAGAAGAAGAAGAAATACTCAAAGTCTTCTTCCAAGTCTTCCTCAAAGTCTTCATCACACAAGAAGAGCTCATTTGGCAAGGCTCGTGCGTTTGTTGGCAAGGAAATGGATTCTGAGGAGGAGTCCGCTTCTGAGGAGGCGGAGGTGGAGTCTGAGGAGGAGTCCGATTCAGGCGTTGCAAGTCTGGCTACAGCATACGTTGCCAAGTCCATCTTCAACACTGAAGACAATGACTTCATCACCGACACCGATGCAAATGACAAGGACTACTCCGCTCCCACCTACTGCTTCATGGCACGCGGTGCCAAGGTAAACACACACACTACTCACTATCAAACATCCAATGAAGATGACTCTGATTGTGGTTCCAAACCCAGCTACAAAACACTTGCTAAAATTGCAACTGAACAACATAAAGCTATGGAACATATTCAAAAACTATTAGACAAAAGTGATAACCTGTTAGAAGCTGAAATGACTCGATCTCAGTCCTTAATTGAAGACATAAAAAATCTTCATGTTAAGTATGAGGAACTTGAAAGTCGTCATGAAACGCTCTCAACAACTCATGAAAAGCTTTCCTATGATTATCTTCAAAGGAAGCAAGATCTTGAGAAATTGAGAGCGGCTCATGAAGATCTTCAAAAGGAAAACGAGTCACTTCGCACCAAATAGATCAGTTCCGCTCAGGAAGGATTTGAACCACCATGTCTTAAATGCATTGAGCATGACAACGCTACTTCTGTTGCTATGTGTTCTACTGCTGCTACTATTGCAATATCTTCAACTGTTGATGTGGTAACTAACCCCTCTGCTGAGGATACCACTGCTATTGCTGATGAAAATGCAAGGTTGAAGACATTGCTTGAAACAGGGATGTACAAAAGTCTCAAAGGGCATCAGACACTATGTGATGTTCTCAAAAGGCAGATCCTGAACCGAAACCCTGGGAAAGAGGGTCTTGGGTTCGACAGGAAAATGAATGCTGATGGCTCTTACTAGAAACCTGAGCAGTACCCCAAAACCACATGGGTTGCTGCAAAGGAACCCTCAGTGGATCCATCCACCCTGTCAGGCTTCATTTGTGCTAATCCCATTGTTATTGATGAATCCTTTGATGCAAACTATAAACTGTTTAAGAATCAGAATGGTGAAGTGTTTGCCAGGTATATTGGTACTAACTGCAGGAATGGGCCACCTATGAAGAAAGTCTGGGTGCTGAAAAGGTTGCTAGAGAATCTTCCTGTGAATGTCGTCATGACACCACAAGTGAAGAAGACAAACCCCAGACCACAGGCTTCATATGGTCCAAAGGCTTCATACAGACAAAGGACTCACCTGAGTCGCACTAATGCAAATGTTTTGCAGGGAAGCCATACTCGGGCCTATGAATATGAGCGCGTTACATCAAACCGCCATGTTCATCAGACCAAGAACTACTCTGCTTATTCTTATGAGTACTATTGTCCACCAGCAAGACTTTTTGCTAGGGCTCCAAGGCCAAAGTTCTTAGATACTGCACTTAGACTCATTGCTTCGAAGCCACCCTTGAAGATGTGGGTGGCTAAGAAAGCATAACTCTCTTTTGCAGGGAAAGGTCTCCAGCCGAGGATCAAATTCGTCTGAAGCTATTGCTGGGGACCTTAAACATCTTGTAGGGCGCAAGATCAAATGCCCAAATGGTCTTATTGTGTATTTTGTTCCTCAGTCGCTTGCTACTTGCCCTATCAGTCCTAACCTCGATCTAAGCTTTCATAATCCACTTGCTCGTCAAATGTTTATGCTTCACAATTCTCTTCATGAAGCCTATCCCCCTAACTGCATTGTAGGGTACGACACTAGGTGCTTCAGAATGGATTATTGATAGTGGGTGTACTAATCACATGACTGGCAAGCGAAGTCTTCTCATGGACTCAACTTTATGTCCATCTGACAAAAGTCACATCACATTTGCTAACACTGGTAAAATCAAGGTATTGGGTCTAGGTAGAGTTGCAATCTCAAGGGATCAACACATGGATAAAGTGATGCTTGTTGAATTCCTTGGTTTCAACTTAATGTCTGTCTCAATGCTTTGCGATTTAAACATGATTGTGATATTTGGAAAATATCGTTGCCTTGTTCTAATGGAATCTGACAAGTCTCAAGTCTTTGAAGGGTATCGGAAAGATGATTTGTACGTGGTAGATTTCTCAGCAGGACCACAACTTGCTGTATGTCTTCTAGCAAAAGCTTCTGAATGCTGGCTCTGGCATCGGAGGCTAGGGCATGCTGGCATGAGGAACCTGCGCACTCTTGCAAGGAAGAAGCATGTCATAGGCATCGAGGGCGTCAAGTTCAAGAAGGATCACTTATGCGGTGCCTGTGAAGCAGGAAAGATGACGAGGGCCAATCATCCCTCGAAGACAATCATGACAATGACTCAACCCTTCGAACTGCTCCACATGGACCTTTTCGGTCCCACTCATTACTCAAATCTTACTACTACTGCTTGTCTCTATGGCTTTGTCATTGTTGATGATTATTCAAGATATACTTGGGTGCATATAATCCTCTACAAGACTAAAGTACAGGATGTCTTCAGACGCTTCGCCAATCGAGCCATGAACAACTATGGCGTCAAGATCAAGCACATCAGAAGTGACAATGGCACTGAATTCAAGAACTCTGACCTAGACACTTATCTTGATACTTTGGGCATCACACATGAATTCTCAGCTCCGTACACGCCGCAGCAGAATGGCGTCGTGGAACGCAAGAACAAAACACTTATTGAGATGGCCCGGACGATGCTCGATGAATACAAGACTCCAAGAAAGTTTTGGCCTGAAGCCATTGATACTGCATGCCATATCATCAACCGTGTTTATCTTCACAAGCTTCTGAACAAGACATCCTATGAGCTCCTTACTGGCAAGAAGCCAACTGTCAGTTACTTCCGAGTATTTGGTGCCAGGTGCTGGATCAAGGATCCACATCACACTTCAAAATTTGCACCGAAAGCACATGAAGGTTTTATGCTTGGATATGGAAAGGATTCGCACTCCTACAGAGTCTTCAACCTCTTTCACTATAAAGTGGTTGAAATTGTGGATGTGCGGTTCGATGAGACTAACGGCTCGCAAAGAGAGCACCTGCCAAATGTGCTAGATGAAGTTCCATCCAGTGAATCAATCAAACTTATGGGAACTGGAGAAATCATACCATCTGAAACTCAGCCTGAAGAGGAACTTATCATCTCTGCACCTGATCAACCTGAAGACAATCCTTCTAAGGATGACAATGATCAGCAAGAGCAAAATCTTCGTCATGTTCATCCTCATGTTGCAAATGAAGTACAGATTGAGAGAATAATTGATAGCATCAATGCACCAGGTCCACTCACTCGTTCAAGGGCAACACAGCTAGCAAATTTCTGTGGGCACTTCGCCTTCGTCTCAATATCTGAACCCAAGAAAGTGGATGAAGCCTTCATGGAACCTGAATGGATTCAAGCTATGCAAGAAGAGCTTCAACAGTTTGAGCTGAATAATGTATGGGAACTGGTTAAGCATCCTGATCCTCATAAGCACAATATAATAGGCACTAAATGGATATAACGCAACAAGCAAGATGAGCATGGTCAAGTTGTCAGAAACAAAGCTCGTCTTGTTGCTCAAGGATATACTTAAGTTGAAGAGCTTGACTTCGATGAAACATTTGCTCCTGTGGCTAGGCTTAAAGCTATACACATACTGCTGGCCTATGCAAATCATCATAACATTCTTCTGTATCAAATGGATGTGAAGAGCGCTTTTCTCAATGGCAAGATTAAAGAAGTGTATGTTGCACAACTGCCTGGCTTTGAAGATCCAAAACATCCTGACATGGTGTACAAGCTCAACAAGGCACTGTATGGCCTCAAACAAGCCCCTCGGGCTTGGTATGACACACTCAAAGACTTCCTGAAGAGCAAAGGCTTCAAACCTGGTTCCCTGGATCCTACTCTCTCCATGAAGACATATGATGGTGAACTGTTTGTGTGCCAAATATATGTGGACGACATTATCTTCGGCTGCACTAACCAGAAATACAGTGAAGAGTTTGGATATATGATGCAAGAGCAATATCAGATGTCCATGATGGGTGAGCTGAAGTTCTTCCTTGGTCTTCAAATACGTCAGCAACGCAACGGCATCTTCATATCTCAAGAGAAATACCTCAAAGATTGCCTAAAGAAATTTGGAATGCAAGACTGCAAAGGCTACATGACGCCAATGCCAGCCAAACACCATCTGGGTCCCGACGACAATGGTAAAGAGTCCGATGAAAAGGTATACCGCTCCATGATTGGTTATTTGCTTTATTTATGTGCATCTAGGCCAGATATCATCCTTAGTGTTTGCATGTGTGCCCGGTTCCAAGCGGCACCAAAGGAATCGCATCACTTAGCTGTGAAGCGAATTCTTAGATATTTGGCTCACACCCCAACACTAGGATTATGGTATCCAAAGGGCTCAGAATTTGATCTAGTTGGATTCTCGGATGCTGATTCTGCCAGTGACAAGGTGGATCACAAGTCTACATTAGGCATATGTCATTTTTTGGGACGATCACTTGTATGTTGGTCTTCAAAGAAGCAGAACTGTGTATCTCTCTCCACTGCTGAATCTGAATACATTGCTGCTGGATCTTGCTGCGCTCAGCTTCTATGGATGAAACAAGCACTCAAAGATTATGGCATCCATCTGAAGCAAGTGCCACTCTACTGCGACAATGAGAGCGCCATCAAGATTTCCAACAACCCAGTTCAGCACTCGAAGACAAAGCACATTGAAATTCGTCATCACTTTCTCAAAGATCATGTTATGAAGGAAGATATTGATATCATACACGTCAACACTGAAGAGCAATTGGCAGATATCTTCACCAAGCCCTTGGATGAGAGGAGGTTTTGCAAGTTATGATGTGAACTAAATATCTTGGAATCCTCAAATGTCCTGTGATCAGGCACACATCCTAACACTTAAGCATGTTGATGACTTAGATGTGCAACACACGAAGTAAAGTATATCTTCAATCAATGAACACTTACATTCTGAGTGTGAATATATTAACGTGGAATTTGACTTCGGAGCGCCACGATAATTGTGCACCGTGGGTCTAATATTTCCTATACAGTGGGTAACTCCACCACCAAAATTCTTCCCTTTGAAGTGTTTTTCTCATGGCGTTACATTTGCAAAGTCTTCGCATTTTGTTTGTCTTGAATGTTAACATGGCCTCATGTTTATCTTCAATTTGGTTTCTATCCTCTACATCATTCACTTATAGCTATGTCTTCACGTTGAATCTTTTGACCTAAGTGAATGTGATCGGACCCTAACCCCTCTATGCTTCTATCTTAAGTCTATCTATCCAAATCATATGCATTCAATTGACACTGTCAAACTGTCTTCTCCGTGTCCTTGTCAGCAGAAGACACAGAGACAAACATTAATCTATTTTTCAATGCTAAATCCTTCAACTTGAAACCCGGAGAAGTGGGAACGACCACCCGACAATCCAGGCGTGCGTGGGAACGTGGAACAACCTCCGATGTGTTGCATGATAGCCACGTGTCCTTCAGATGTGAATCGCCAAGGGCACCTGTGTAATAACACTGTGCCGTCCCTATCCCTATAAATACACGCCTCACCACAGTCATTATCCTTTCTTCCACTCTCACACAAACCCTAGCGCCACCACTAGCCCTCGACGACGCCGGCGACGAAGCGCTTAGCTATCGCGACCTCACCGACGCCGTCTTCACGCCGGCCGCAGACATCGTCTTCTCCGCCGTCGCCATAGGTGTCCTCCGTCGCCAATTTAGGGCACGGAAGATCGAACTGCTTGGCCTCCTCTCCCACTCCGTCTAGCAGTTCTTCGTGTGGTAAATAAAACCTCCTTTTAACGACCCCTTTGATCCTATAGATTCATCATTTTCTACCACAAGCAGTTTCTGTTCACACAAGTTGAATCTATTTCATACTGCATCTCATAATATGCTTAGTATGTTCACTTATGCTTCACAAAGTAGTTAGATTCCTCACTTGTACTTATTCGTGGATTCGTACAAATCTGGAACCAACTCTCTATCTATGAGTGAATGTCTTCGCACTATGAGGTCAATGTCTTCTAAACTGATTTATCTTCAAAATCTTCTGAGAATGCATATGACCTCTTCCCCTTCCCTCGCACCTTAATGCTGTCACAGGTACATGTCCATGGGAGAATCCCTTGGTTCTCATAGTCTGCATTCATTTGCAGAATTCTTACAGCATCATATAAATTCTCCTGAAGCCAGTTCCTGTCTGACCAGTAGACGGAAGACTTTGACAGTGTTGAAGCCTTTCAGTCTGAACTTCATGGCAAAAGAGAAATCTGCAAGAAAGGGCTGCAGACAGCGCCGTGGGGGTACATCAACGGACCTACCCAAAGATCTTTATGAACTGTACAAAACTGACCCCGAAGAAAGCTATGGTCAGCGCAAGACACGAATCCAATGGATTCGAAGATACTGGGCCGAGCAATGGTTCAAGTACAGGTTCGTGACCCAGGAATATGCTGAGAAGAATGCCATCAAGCGACCCTGGGGAGACATCTTGTACAAAAACCTTTAACCCAGGTCCAGAGTAGAAGCCATTGAACAAGGCTTCTATCCTTGCATGGTCCGTGGACCATAGCCTGCAGATGCAGACCCATCTTCATTACTATGGTGCCGTGACGATAATCTGTTCAAGCGCAACTTCCAGTTTGCCAAGAATTCAGCCAAAGAAAACAAGAAGTCGCGGGGATTAGACTTCAATCCAGGCCCCTATGCTCCTCGTGCCGATGGCACACGCGAAGCTGAAACCAATCTTGTTGGGCCCTTCTACAACCTAGAAGGTCTCATCACTCATATTATGTTTCAAGGGACAGCCGTGGATGAACCTGCAGACGACGCTAATTCTGACGAAGCGCCTGCACCACCGAAGCCAAAGAAGCTGAAGAAACCTACAGCTTCAAAGCCTTCCCCAGCACCAAAGGTCTCACGGGCGAAGCCTCTGGCCACTGCACCTCCTGAACATAGTGTGCAGTCTGAAGATTTGTCACACATCTCCAAGCCCTCCAAAGTGAAGATGCCCTTGCAACCCACCAGCCAAGCACTGACCGCTGCTGCTGTTCTGCGCAATGACGCCATTGATCTGTCCAGCGACGACGATCTTGGCGATGACGCTCTTGAGCAGTTGATCAAGAGCAAGCAAGAGGCAGAAATCTTCAATGACCTTCCTCTCTTTGATGTTGAAATCATCAACACATTCATTGATGAGTGGTTTGATAGCCCAAATGTCAGCTTTGATGATCTTCAGCTTCCCATTGGCCTCAGCGTCGCCTTCAACGGAGCCATTGCTGCTGAGCTGGCTCTAGCTAAGAAGATTGTTGAACTGAAGCATAAGATAGATTATGAAAAGGCTCAGTTCAAGAAGCACATGGCCAAGCTCAATGTCGAAGACAGACAGAACTTCCAGACCATGATGCATGAGCTTAAGGAAGCATTCTGAACCAAACGCGAAGAAGCCAAAGGTTCTCGTGAGCGCATGAAGGATCTTGCTGCTAAATGTGTCCAAGGATACAATGAGGCTGAAAAGCGCAAGGCCTTGGGGCGACCAGGAATCGACCCCAGAATGGCGGCCAAGAAGAAGAAGAAGCCAGCTGTGGCAGAACCCGAAGCACCAAGGCAGGAAGTACATCCAATTGTCTTCCCAGCTAGTATGACAGGCTCGAAGCCTAAGGTCCCCACAGTGGCTTCAGAACAGAAGAAAACAAGGGCTGCTGAAGCTGAAGCCAGAAAGCGCAAAACCAAGGGCACCACTGATGATGCTCCTCCAACCAAGAAACGCAAAACCAAGAAGAGAGATCCGGCTGCTCCCACAGAGCCCCTTAATGTCAAGACAATCTCAATGGCCCTTCCTGCGTCCGAACATCAAGAGCACCATTTGATAGTTCATGAGCCTGCTTCCACAGAGGCTCCTGAAGCTGAAGACAATCCAGCTGTTGACCCCACCGCAGCTGAAGACATTGGTCCTCACGACAATGTTGAAGATGATGAAGTCCTTCCTCAGATCGAGCACCAATTGGTATCATCGCCTGTGCTCACGCACAGCGAACTCATCAGCATTGGTCGTCCTCTGACGCCAACTGCTCAGGATGCATCGTGGGCTGATCACCCACAACGACAAGACACTCCAAGCTCTCCCCAACCGCAAGCTACCCCACCAGTGCAAGATGACGATGACTTTGAGGCCCAACACACTCCATCTCCACAAGCGTCGCCAGCATTACGCAGGCTTTGCAAAGGACCAAGGCCCCAAGTCACTCGCACTATGCACGTGTCCGAGTCCGAAGCCAAAATGGCTGAAGATATTCCGGCTGCATCAACCGATGAAGAAGAAGCACCAAGAGTTGAAAGAGTTGCTACACCCCCGTCCCACCAAGATGTTGTTCTCGAGGAGAACGTGTCCGACCCTCCAGCTCCTGAAGTGGAGGTTAACAACCCTGAGGTGGCCACCAACATCACCGCTAAATCCAATGACGTCATCATGGCTGAAGCTAATGCGGCGCCTGAAGCTACTGCGGTGCCAGAAGTCCAAGCACCTGAGGTACAAGCACCTGAAACCAATGTGGCCCCTGAAGCCCATGAAGACAATGCCAATGCTCCTGTTCCCCCTCCAAGACCTCATACAATTGAGCTGGCATTTGATCGTGGTCAGCCTGTTATGGTCCGCTGGCCCGTTCTGGTTCCTCGACCTGCTGCGGGTCCACAGTTTGAGTATCATGTCGAGCACATACCTCAAGTCCAAAAGCCCAAGCCAAGACTTCCATGATTCCCAGGCACTGCCACTTCACCTGGGGTCTTCAATGTGAATGGCTTCGTGGCACATAACACCTTCTTCAACAGCGCCAAGAACCCTTATACCCGACCTCACATTTCATTACATCGGTTCTGGAGCTATCAGCAGCGCGGCTACTATTCTTGCATCATATACAATCAAGGGCGCATATTTCCACATATGCGCCTCGACTCTGAAGCTATAGCTGGCCTGACCTGCCTTGAAGAAGCGTTGGATTGCTTCAGAGATGCTGGACTGTTGCAGTTTGTCATAGATAAGGAACACTGGAATGAAGAGCTTCTGCTACAGTTCTATGCAACTCTTCACATTCGAGGCTACAACAGGGATCCAAAGACTTGGGTCCTTGAGTGGATGACAGGCAATGTCCATCATGAAGCTAAAGCTCTTGATATCATTGAGCTCACAGGCCTGCCCACTGCTGGTGAATACTATGAACCAGGTTGTCAACAACACCAAAATACCTTGGAAAGCATCTTTCAGAAGCCAGAACCCAACATGAGTAAAATTCTGAGCATGATGAAGCCTCTACCTCACGACGCTGAATACCCATCTGAGTTCTTTGTTGAAGACCTAGAGTACCTGCCTCGCACCATTTACCATATCATCAGGAAGACTCTATCGCCTGTCAAAGGACATTCATCTGCAGCGAAGCTTGAAGGAGTAATGAAGACTTTGGTTTTCTATATCTTCAATGGCATTAGCTTCAATGCTCAAGACTTCTTCATCAGGCAGTTGGCTGCATCTGGCTCCGATATTTTTGGGTTGAAATTCTATACTCCATGGGTCATGCGTCTTATCAAGCGTCACTCAGCCTTCAACTATCAGCCGTCTGCGCGCAATCATCTTATATTCTTGCCAGAGGTTGATCTGTCAGTTGAAGCTATTTACCCAGAGCCTTTTAAGTATCCCATTTATCTTCACAATGTTGATCACCAAAGCTTCACCCAGCCTATTGAAGGAGTTCCAGCAGTTTCTCGTGTTTATCCCCTTGCTGGCAACACACGTGCCCCTCGCGCTCAAACTGACGCCACTGGTAGCACCATTGCGCAAAGGACTCGAAGGCGATATCGTGTCCTAAATGACCGAGAGCTTCTCGTCGCGCTGCACCAGAAACAGGACAAACATCACGACTGGCTTAAGCGTCAGATGCAAAGCCTCTTGGTGGATGTCAACCGCATTCGCAATCTTGCCACCAAGAATGCCTTTGTCACTCATGAAACCTGTCAGAGGTCGTGGAAGAGTTTGACCTTACTTAGTGCTAAAGCTGATCTGCAAGACGATGGCTTCACTGAACGGTTCAAGTTTGACTCAACTCCTCCCAGAAATGCTCACTTGCTTCGGACTCCTTTACTTGAAGACTCTGACTACTCGTCCTCAGCTACGACAGTGAATGCCAGAGTCATCGATGACCAATATGATGCAACTTCACCTCCTCGAACTTCAGCACGTGTCAACACTGCACCAAGTTCTTCTGCACCACCGGACCTCAACGACGACCCTGCTGCCTCGCCTGCATCTCATGGGAATGAGTAGGCGCTCTATGTCTTCAAACCTTTTTGGTCCCCATTGACAAAAGGGGGAGAAGCATATGAGTTGATAATCTTCAAGCGGGTCCATATGGGTGGTTGCTTTACTTTTTGCTACTTTTGCCAAGTGCTTACAACTCTCGTTTTTGATACATTTGGTTCTTTGAGTTGTAACACTTAAACTCGATGGTCATCTGCAACTTATTTGCTATTCTGTGATGCGATGATAAATTCCGCATGTGCGATGATAAATTCCGCACTTAGATCATTTTGCAGACGTCCATTTTCCATTATGCATGTCATTATCTTTGTTACATCATATCATGCATGATGAATTGTCATCATAGGTTGAAGAGGATCTCCACAAGTACAACCTGCCATGTGCATTTGCATTCCAAGAGCAAATTACTTATATGCACATCTTCAGGGGAAGCCTTTGCAACTTATGAAGACAATACCCTATCCTTTACAATTTCACATATTTTATTCCCCGTTGAAAACTTCAACCAGTTTGTCATCAGTCACCAAAAGGGGGAGATTGTATGTGCATCTAGTGCCACCCCTAGTTGGTTTTGGAGTATTGACGACAAACCTGGTTGAGGGACTAATATGTTTGTGAGAATTGCAGGATAACACAGGTTGAAGTCCCTCATTGATTCGGTTTTCCTACCAGAGATGACCCCTAAAAATGCATGAAGACATTGAAGTCAAAGGTGGTATGTGAAGACATTCACATTGAAGACTATGACAAGAGAAGACAACATGTGAAGACTATGGAGCGCGAAGACTTAGCAGTTTCGTCATTCTTTTTCTTCTTTGTTGAGTCATAGGAACCACCGTATTGTTAAGTGGGGTCCAAGAGAACCAATTAGAATGACTGAAGTGATGCTTAACCAAAATCCTATGTCTTCGAGTAAAGACTATGAGAGAAAATCTTATTCAGAGTTGGATAAGTCATCTTTGCTTGTAGCCCAAGTAAAGTTGCCGTGTGTGTTTGAAATCTGACCGTTGGAACATGTGTCAGTTCCTTAGTGACCCAGGGTTATATCGGAAAAATAAGGTCGGGTTTCCTAGTGGCTATAAATAGCCCACCCCCTACAACCATAAACGGTTGGCTGCTCAGAGTTAGTGCACGGCTTTTGTCGTTTGAGAGCAACCCACCTCGAAGTCTTTGAGAGAGAATCCCTTGCGAGGATAAAGCCCTAAACACCCAGAGCCAAAGAGTGTTAGGCATCACTTAAGTCTTCCTGTCTGTGTGATCTGAAGACTTATTACACTTGAGGACTGTGAATCCTCCAGCCGGTTAGGCGTTGCGTTCTGAGCATCCAAGAGTCATTGTGGATCGCCGGTGAATGAAGTATGTGAAGGTTTGGAAGTCTACCTTGAAGACTTACCAGAGTGATTGGGCGAGGAATGGGTGTCCTTAGCTCAAGGGGAATAAGGTGAAGACACGGTCTTCTGAGTTGAATCTCAACCTCCCTAACCAGACGTGCAGTTGTCACAACAACTGGAACTGGTCCAATAAATCATTGTCTTCAACGAGTCACTGGTTTCATCCTTCCCATTCGTTTATTTACTATTGGCTCTGGTGAAGTCATTGTATGATTGCATTATCTTTTGTCTTCACTGAGTGACCGCTTGTTCTGATTGGCTTCACACTATCTTCCTACCTGATCTATACTACCTAGCTGCTATTAGTCGTTGTGCTTTCACTTCATTGAATACTTGACCATGGCTTGCTTAGTGTAGTCTACCTTCCGCTGCATGGTAATAGGTTTATTTCTACCGTTTGTCTTCGAAACTTCCATGCTTTGAAGACTTTCATAAAAATCGCCTATTCACCCCCCTCTAGTCGATCACTAGCACTTTCACTTTCACTTTGCCATCCTTCTTATCTGCCAAGTATTTGGGGTAGTTCCACTTCCAGTGACCATTTGCTTTGCAGTAGAAGCACTCAGTTTCAGGCTTAGGTCTAGTTTTGGGTTTCTTCACGGGAGTGGTAACTTGCTTGCCATTCTTTCTTGAAGTTCCTTTCTTTTCCTTTGCCCCTTTTCTTGAAACTAGTGGTCTTGTTAACCATCAAAACTTGATGCTCTTTCATGATTTCTACCTTCGCCGATTTTAACACCGTGAAGAGCTCGGGAATGGTTTTCGTCATCCCTTGCATATTATAGTTCATCACGAAGTTCCAGTAACTTGGTGATAGTGACTAGAGAAATCTATCAATCACTATCTTATCTGGAAGATTAACTCCCACTTGATTCAAGCGATTGTTGTACTCAGACATTCTGAGCACATGCTCACTGGTTGAGCTATTTCTCCTCCATCTTGTAGGCAAAGTACCTGTCAGAGGTCTCATACCTCTTGACTTGGGCATGAGTCTAAAATACCAATTTCAGCTCTTGGAACATCTTATATGCTCTGTGGTGTTCAAAACGTTTTTGAAGTCCCGGTTCTAAGCCGTAAAGCACGACGCACTAAACTATCAAGTAGTCATCATACTAAGCTTGCCAAACGTTCATAACGTCTGCATCTGCTCCTGCAATAGGTCTGTCACCTAGCGGTGCATCAAGGACATAATTCTTCTGTGCAGCAACGAGGATAATCCTCAGATCATGGATCTAGTCCGCATCATTGCTGCTATCATCTTTCAACTTATCTTTCCCTAGGAACATATGAAAAATAAACGGGGAGCTATAACGCGAGCTATTGATCTACAACATAATTTGCAAATACTATCAGGACTAAGTTCATGATAAATTAAAGGTCAATTAATCATATTACTTAAAAACTCCCACTTAGATAGACATCCCTCTAGTCATCTAAATGATCACGTGATCCATATCAACTAAACCATGTCCGATCATCACGTGAGATGGAGTAGTTTTCAATGGTGAACATCTCTATGTTGATCATATCTACTATATGATTCACGTTCGACCTTTCGGTCTCAGTGTTCCAAAGCCATATCTGCATATGCTAGGCTTGTCAAGTTTAACCCAAGTATTCTGCATGTGCAAAACTGGCTTGCACCCGTTGTATGTGAACGTAGCACGTGGTATCTCGGCACGACGAACTATAGCAACGGTGCATACTTAGGGAGAACACTTATACCTTGAAATTTAGTGAGGGATCATCTTATAATGCTACCGCCGTACTAAGCAAAATAATATGCATAAACGATAAACATCACATGCAATCAAAATAAGTGATATGATATGGCCATCATCATCTTGTGCTTTTGATCTCCATCTCCAAAGCACCGTCATGATCACCATCGTCGCTGGCTTGACACCTTGATCTCCATCGTAGCATCGTTGTCGTCTCGCCAACTATTGCTTCTATGACTATCGCTACCACTTGGTGATAAAGTAAAGCAATTACATGGCGATTGCATTTCATACAATAAAGCGACAACCATATGGCTCCTACCAGTTGCCAATAACTGTTACAAAACATGATCATCTCATACAACAATTTATATCTCATCACGTCTTGACCATATCATATCACAACATGCCCTGCAAAGACAAGTTAGACGTCCTCTACTCTGTTGTTGCAAGTTTTACATGGCTGCTATGGGCTTCTAGCAAGAACCGTTCTTACCTATGCATCAAAACCACAATGATTTTTCGTCAAGTGTGTTGTTTTAACCTTCAAGAAGGACCGGGTGTAGTCAAACTCGATTCAACTAAAGTTGGAGAAACAGACACCCGCTAGCCACATGTGTGCCAAGCACGTCAGTAGAACCAGTCTAATGAACGCGATCATGTAATGTCGGTCCAGGCCGCTTCATCCAACAATACCGCCGAATGAAAGTAAGACGTTGCTGGTAAGCAGTATGACTATTATCGCCTACAACTCTTTGTGTTCTACTTGTGCATATAAAGCATAGACCTGGCTCGGATGCCACTATTGGGGAACGCAGTATTTCAAAAATTTCCTACGATCACACAAGATCTATCTAGGTGATTCATAGCAACGAGAGGGGAGAGTGTGTCCACGTACCCTCGTAGACCGAAGCGGAAGCGTTTAGTAACGCGGTTGATGTAGTCGACCGTCTTCGCGATTCAACCGATCCAAGTACCGAACGTATGGCACCTCCGTGTTTAGCACATGTTCAACTCGATGACGTCCCTCGAGCTCTTGATCCAGTTGAGGACGAGGGAGAGTTTCGTCAGCACGACAATGTGTTGACGGTGATGATGAAGTTACCGGCGCAAGGCTTCACCTAAGCACTACAAGGATATGACCGAGGTGTGTAACTGTGGAGGCGGGCACCGCACACGGCTAAGAGAAGACTTGGTGTGCCTTTGGGGTGACCCCCTCCCACGTATATAAAGGGGGGACGAGAGGTGGCCGGCCCAAGGGGGGGCGCGCCATGGGGGGAGTCCTACTTGGACTCCCGGTCCAAGTAGGATTCGCCCGCACCTTTCCTATTCCCACTAGGAGAAGGAGGGAAGGAGGAGGAGGAGAGATGGAAAGGGGGGACGCACCCCCAACCCTAGTCCAATTCAGTTTGGGCTTTGGGGGGGGGCGCCACCACCTGGCCGCCGCCTCCTCTCTCCACTAGGGCCCATGAAGGCCCATTAACTCCCCTGGGGGTGGGGGTGTTCCCGTAACCCCCAGTACTCCGGAAAATGCCCGAACCTTTCTGAAACCATTCCGGTGTCCAAACATAACCTTCCACTATATCAATCTTTATGTCTCGACCATTTCAAGACTCCTCGTCATGTCCATGATCTCATTTGGGATTCCGAACAAACTTCGGTTCATCAAATCACATAACTCATAATACAAATCACCATCGAATGTTAAGCGTGCAGACCCTACGGGTTCGAGAACTATGTAGACATGACTGAGACACATCTCCGCTCAATAACCAATAGCAGAACCTGGATGCTCATATTGGCTCCTACATATTCTATGAAGATCTTTATCGGTCAAACCGCATAACAACATACATTGTTCCCTTTGTCATTGGTATGTTACTTGGCCGAGATTCGATCATCGATATCATCATACCTAGTTCAATCTCGTTACCAGCAAGTCTCTTTACTCCTTCCGTAATGCATCATCCCGTGACTAACTCATTAGACACAGTGCTTGCAAGGCTCATAGTGATGATCATTACCGAGAGGGCCCAGAGATACCTCTCTGATACACGGAGTGACAAATCCTAATCTCAATCTATGCCAACTCAACAAACACCTTTGGAGACACCTGTAGAGCATCTTTATAATCACCCAATTATGTTGTGATGTTTGATAGCACACAAGGTGTTCCTCCGGTATTCGGGAGTTGGATAATCTCATAGTCAGAGGAACATGTATAAGTCATGAAGAAAGCAATAGAAATAAAACCAAACGATCATTATGCTAAGTTAACAGATGGGTCTTGTCCATCACATCATTCTCTAATGATGTGATCTTGTTTATCAAATGACAACACATGTCTATGGTTAGGAAACTTAACCATCTTTGATTAACGAGCTATTCTAGTAGAGGCTTACTAGGGACACTTTGTTTTGTCTATGTATCCACACATGTATCAAGTTTCCGATTTATACAATTCTAGCATGGATAATAAACATTTATCATGATATAGGGAAATATAAAATAACAACTTTATTATTTCCTCTAGGGCATATTTCCTTCAATTTCCGATTTAGTTGAGTGGACAACCTCCGAAACAAATTTTGATTAGTTAGTCCATCTAACTATTGCTAGATTCACTAATCTCATAAAGTTGTACTGTGCTCCTACTTACTTTTTGGCAAGAAAACCCCTTCTTGAGAATGTGTCCATTCTTTGGAATAAACACTTTGTCTTCGGACTTTTGGTAGAAGGGGTACCCAATTGTCTCTTTGGGATGATCTACAAAGTAGCATTTATCTGGATTGATTATTCCATAACTCATATGGTGTCATCTTGCCAAATTATTTCACGGTGCAATGTTTAGTGTATATGTTGTTGTTTCAAGTTTATATCCCGCAATAACAACGGATCTATCGGATTTGGGGCTCCGCAGACCCAAGATAGATTCAAACTCTGGGGTGCGTGCGAAGAACTCAACCTCCCCAGCCTGCCAACTTGTCGATCTCGTGGCCTAGCTCGATGAACTGAGGAAGAAAGGGACAAGGCAGTTTACCCATGTTCGGGCCACCTTGCGGTGTAATACCCTACACCTGCTTTGTGGTGGATTTTCCTCGAGGTGGGCTGAGGATGAACTCGTATAAGGGGAGAACAACCTCAGGAGGTGTTCTCTTGTGTTTGTGTGAGCTGGTGAGGGTGTGGATGGTCTCGATGATCCGTCCTCTGTCGCTATGGTGGTGTCTAGGCTATATTTATAGTGGCCTTGGTCCTCTTCCTAAAATGAAGGTGGAAGGGATCCCACAACGCCCAAATTCGAAGGGAGACAACTAGTACATCTTATCCTGACAAAAGGTGGTATGCGCCTGCAAAGCATCTGGTCATGACGTCGTGGTGGGCTCGGCGATGACCTCAGTCCTGTCGTCCTGCCGGTCTTGGTCTTGTAGCATAGAAATGAAAATCGTTGGTTGATTCCTCGAGACTCTGCGCGTGCGCTTGCCTCCTTAGCACCGAAGAGGAACCTTGCTGCACTGCGCCCGCTGGCGCCCGCCTGGCCTTGGTCGTCATGGCTTGCGTCATCTGAACCTCATGAGGTGAGGGATCGCATGGAAATCTCCACTCCTCAGGAGCCAGCCTAAAGAGGCCGCTCCTTCTGGAGGTCTTGGCGTCGCTCGCCTCGCGAGGGTCTTGTGCTGTTGATGCTGAAGATGGGCCGTACCAAGCCATCAATGGAGCCACACGCTGTGGGCCATAGGCAGGCAAGTCTGGGTACCCCGGTTCCCAGAACGCCGACAGTAGCCCCCGGGTCCAAGGCACGCTCGAACTTGGCTTCAAGGCGAAGCCAAAGGGCAAGGGCGAAGCGCCACGGGCCCCAACCTCCTGTGGACCCGGTCGACACATGGCGCTTGATGGGACGTGGGCGTCTCCGCTTCCCCATGATGCCTCGGCAACCGTCTCGGGCTGACAAAAGGCTGGCGCTTGCCGCCGAGCCTTCATTGCCTTCCCTTCGCCTTGCTCCAGATCCCTTTCTCTCCCTCCTCAGAGCGCCTCTAGATCTGCCGACCATCTTCCCGAGCTCGCTACCGATGGCAACTGAGAAGGTGAAGTCCGCCGCTCCTTTTGTGTGCCCATCCCCCTCGCTTGAGCCGGCCCTCAGTGCATCCACCATCACCGAGGAGAAGCACCTCGCCGTCGTGCTCCCACTGACGGCAAGCAATGACAACGAGGGGAGGGAGACGAATGTTCGTGTTGGCTCCGCTAGGTGGGATGCCTTGGGGGAAACCTTATGCCCCTTCTTCCTACATAACGTCTTCGTGGGCTCGTCCCCCCTTCCTCCAATTTAATCTTCGCCGTCCTCAACCATTATCAGATCCACGCCCTTCATCTTCATCCCAACTCCATCCTCCTCCTGTGGATCTTTGCCTTCTACCGCGAGGCATTTGTGGGGGTGGCGCCCTTTGTTGCGTTGCTCCGCCACTTCTTCTACCTCCGGATGCGCAACACCCAGTGCTCCGGGTGCGTCTGCTTCGCCGCATCTCACGGCAGCAACGCAATCTCGAGGGCCGGGAAGAAGGTGGAGGACTTCCGGCGCAAGTGGATCTTCATGGAAGCCAAGCGCTCTCACGCTCGGCTGGAGTTGTCGACCACGTTGCTGGCGAAGCTGGATGAGTGGGCTCACAAGAAGCTCACCGACCCTCGGGCAGAGTGCTGCAGGAGAAGATGACGGCAAACTTGGAGGTGGAGAAGCTGACAGGGGCCATGCTTGTAAGGGAGTTCCTAACGCAGCACCTGGTTCCGCTCCAGACGCACTCGCGTCCTCTTTGGAGCCTTAAGGGCGCGGAAGACGACCTCCGGCTGCTCCCAGACAACTTGACCGATGAAGAGCTTAGCAAGGTCATGCGCACCTTGCTTGATAAGGACCCAGGCGGCCTCCTAGAGGCCTATCTTCCACTATACCGCCGCGACAACGGGGCGAAGGTGGCCACTGCCATGCCCATCTTCAACGAGTGGGGGCTCGTGGCGCCGAAGCTTCGCTAGCCCCCAAACTCCCCGGTTCCGGTGTCCTCCGGTGAGAGCCCTGAGGAGGAGGGAAAGGAGGACTCGGAGGTGACCCTGGAGGGGGTGGGGAAGACCTCTCCCCGCGACAGAGCGATCTCCTCCGCGGCTTGTCCGATGATGACGACGCCGGCGAGTACCTGGTCGAGGGTTCGCCACGCTCCACCGGGGTTGCCACGAGGTCGGGGGGCACCCCTCTGAGGAGCCTAAAGCCGGGGACCCCGAAGAAGGGAAGGTCGGTGTCGCTTCCCCGAGGCGACGCCCTCGCCTCATCACCGACTGCCGCCGTCGTCGAGCCAGTCGTCGCGCGCTCGTCCGCTCCAGGGAGCGTGGCGAAGATCATGCCCAAGAAGCTCGGGGGTGCCGTGCTCCTGGCCAAGAGGAGGGCATACGTTGCTGATGATGAGTAATTATTTTATCTTGTTTCTACTCCCCATCCTGGATGCCGCACTCACGATACCCTCCTCATGGTGGCTAGGTTGCAGCCGGAGGTGAAGATGAAGAAGGAGGAGGCCAGGGCCTCCGAGGCCGCACGTCCTACTGTGGCCATGGCGACCCCGGTGCGGGAGGAAGAGGCTTCCTCGCGTCCACCCACGACAGGGCATGCCTCCCGAGGCTCAACGACCCAGCCTCAAGAGAAGACCGCCTCCGTGGCCACGCCGACTCCGGGGGCACCCATTTCCAGCGCACCCGCTGGGGGTCCGAGGGCTCCGGAGCCCCCTGCCATCCTTGCTGATGTTGCTTCGCTAGCTCGGGCGCCGGTGCCACCTCCTCCCCAAGCCGTCACGCTCATGGACCATGACTCCTCTACCATGCCCGGTGCTCTGGAGGAGGCCTTCACCGCGCATGGCGACGAGGCGTCTAGGGCTGGTCTCGGGGTGGCTCCAGGTCGACTCATCCGTCAGGACAGCCTGGGGCAGGCCGAGGCTGCCGCTGTCGAGGGCAGGAAGGTGGCCACCGAGGCTACAGCTGCTCGCGTCGCAGTGCTGACTGACGCAACGGCTGCCAAGGAATGCTGCCGCACGGTGGAGGCCGAGCTGAAGGCTCTCCACGACGAGCAGGCCGCCCACACTTGTCAGCTCGAGGAGCGGGAAGAGGAGATGAAGGCCCGGGAGGCTGTGCTCGCCAACCACAACGCCAAACTGGAGCAGGCAACCCATGAACAGGCTACAGAGCGGAGCCGCTTGGGGAAGTTGAAGGAGGAGCTGGAGGCGGCCCAGGCGTCCCACACCAAGCTTATTTCCGTGGATAAGGCCGGGCTGGAGGCCAGGGAGAAGCCCCTCGCTGCAGCTGAGAAGGTGGCCGCTACAGGGTGCGATGCCTTTGTCTCCCTCGATTCGAGGTCCCGCGCGGCGCTGCAGGACCTTTATGAGGAAGGGTACGAGAAGCCGCTGGCGACTCCGGAGGAAGGCCCCGCCGGGCTGCTCCCCAGCTTGCCGCGACGCTCAAGGGCATCGTTGTCTGAGTTCGCCCCATGGTGGAGGGAGAGGCTCGCGCGCTTTTTACCTCGGCCGTGATGCGCATCTTCATCCACCTTCACCTTCGGGACCCGTGGCTCCTGAGCTCCATGATGCTGCCGCCGAGGCCGTGAAGAAACAGGTGGAGGCCTACTGCAAAAGTTCCTTTGCGTCGACCCCATGAGCCGTGGCTGATGGCAAGGATGGCGGCGACGTAGTTGATGACGGGCCTCCATAGGCGGGCGACGACAGTGTCCAAGGCTGAGGAAGAGGCTCGGCGGTGCTTCCCCCTATTTTAATCCTGCAACATTTATTGTGCCTCGTGGAGGCATAAGAACTTATGCTTTGAGCTTTCAAGAGACAATATTTTTTTTGTAATAATTTTCTTAGGATTTCATGATTTCCTTTTCATTTGCTTTAGTGTTCTGCATCAGTAGGGCCCGGCCCCGTGCATACCTCAGCCACAGTTGGGTCGTCCGGATCACCAGGACGAGACCAAGGGGTGATGGGCTACGCGACCAGTGAAGCCACTGAGTCGCGATGCTCAGGGGTCCCCCTTGATGTACGAACAACCCTTAGGAAGGAGATGCGAGTGTAGGTTTTAGCGTTGTACGTCGGCAGGGCCCAACCCCACGCATACCTCAGCCACCGTTGGGGCGTCCGGATCACCAGGACGAGACCAAGGGGTGAGGGGCTACGTGACCAGTTAGGCCCTTGGGTCGCGATTCTGAAGGGTCCCCCTTGATGTACGGACAACTCTCCATACCTTTCCTCGATGGGCTCTTGCTCAGGAGGGGCGCGCGAAGACCAGGTCTGAGGGACCTGGTGAGGTGGCGTACGCCAGGCGTGACCTGAGCGTAGCCCCCGTGCCCGGCCCCTCGCGTGACTCTCCCGAGGGGAAAGCGGCGCAGTGAGGCTGAGCAGCGAGCCTGGTGACTCTCCTGAGGTTACTGCAACCGTTAGGTTGCCCTCAGTTGTTTATTTACTAGCATGGAGCATGGTGCTTTCGCTCTTGCACGGGCATAGCCGCTCCTCGACTGTGTCGTCTGCTAGCGCAGAGCACGGGGCTTCCACTAGTATGTGGGTGGGAGCTCCCTCTGAAGGGAGACTCCGGGGCGTGTACAACCCCGTCCTGACACGTGGCTTGCATGACAGGACTGGAGGAGGTGTGTATGGGCACTCGTGAGCCAGCGCGGGACTCACAAGGCCCTACCTCAAGGCGGTTTGCGCCTGAATTTGATTTGGAACACTTGTGATGGTCCTGTGATATGGTTAGGCAGCCTGCGCCGAGTGAATCTCCTGAGGATATCGCATGAGAAGGCCAAACACCAATGACCCCAGGAGGTGATGTGAACGGTGCCGGCCTTCCAGACAGAGCTCAGCCGCTGGGTTTGTCGACGCTGCAGGGACGGACCCGAGCACAGAAGCTGTGCCAAGTCCTCTCATGCGAAGGTCCTGAAGAAAGACAACCAGCACGCGGCTCCCGCAGCGGCGAGGCACCAGGTTGCACGCCCTAACTTATCCACTCCTGATTAGCTCATGCGAGAACAAGGCACCAAGGACCATGGGAGGTGATGTGCATGGGAGCAGGCCCGCGAGCCAGAGCTCAGCCACTTGGGTTTAGCGACGCTGCAGGGACGGACCCCGAGCACAAACACCATGCCATCCTTAATCATGAGGCGGTCGTGGGCGGGTTTGTAAGGGCGTACGACGTTCATGGTGACGAAGCGCCAGACAGACATGTGATAATCATAAAGCAACTCATGGAAGGGTAAGGCCGATTCTGATAGATGCAAAGAACGATACATGCCACAGGAACGGACCCACCCGGCTTGGGGATAATGCAGCCCGGGGGACGTCCTCAACTGAATAAACCAAACAGTGTCACCTGGCACCGTTGCGGCTCTGGAGGCCCGGGGGGCTCGCGAGGATCCAATGACACCTCCGATAGGATCTCCTGATGCCTAGCCCCGTGAGCCGCCAAGACACCCCGCATGTGGCGCTGGTGCGTGGCAGCCCTGTTCACCAAACCGAAAGGCATGCGAACGTAGCTGTGAGGGGGGCCTTCGCACCGGCCAACGTGGGACAGCCAGAAGAGCTCCTGAGACACAACTCTGTTGAGCCCTAGGATGTTGACGTAGACATGCGGCTCGCTGCCCTCATCAGGGAGGGAGCCACGCTGGATGGTGCAGGGCGACGCTCCCCTCGCATGGATCTTGCCTCCAGAAACTGTTTGGTTGCCCTTGTGATGAACTCAACCTTCTTCTTGTAGACGTTGTTGGGCCTCCAAGTGCAGAGGTTTGTAGGACAGTAGCAAATTTCCCTCAAGTGGATGACCTAAGGTTTATCAATCCGTGGGAGGCGTAGGATGAATATGGTCTCTCTCAAACAACCCTGCAACCAAATAACAAAGTGTCTCTTGTGTCCCCAACACACCCAATACAATGGTAAATTGTATATGTGCACTAGTTTGGCGAAGAGATGGTGATACAAGTGCAATATGGATGGTAGATATAGGTTTTTATAATCTGAAAATATAAAAACAGAAGGTAACTAATGATAAAAGTGAGCGAAAACAGTATTGCAATGCGTTGAAACAAGGCCTAGGGTTCATACTTTCACAAGTGCAAGTTCTCTCAACAAGGTTAACATAATTAGATCATATAACTATCCCTCAACATGAAACAAAGTGTCACTCCAAAGTCACTAATTGCGGAGAACAAACGAAGGGATTATTGTAGGGTACGAAACCACCTCAAAGTTATTCTTTCCGATCAATCCATTGGGCTATTCCTATAAGTGTCACAAACAGCCCTAGAGTTCGTAGTAAAATAACACCTTAAGACACAAATCAACCAAAACCCTAATGTCACCTAGATACTCAAATGTCACCTCAAGTATCCGCGGGTATGATTATACGATATGCATCACACAATCTCAGATTCATCTATTCAACCAACACAAAGAACTTCAAAGAGTGCCCCAAAGTTTCTACCGCAGAGTCAAGACGAAAACGTGTGCCAACCCCTATGCATAGATTCCCAAGGTCACGGAACCCGCAAGTTGATCACCAAAACATACATCAAGTGAATCAATAGAATACCCCATTGTCACCACAGGTATCCCACGCAACACATACAACAAGTGTTCTCAAATCCTTAAAGACTGAATCTGATAATATAACTTCAAAGGGAATACTCAATACATTAGAAGAAGCTAGAGGGGGAGAAACATCATAAGATCCAACTATAGTAGCAAAGCTCGCGGTACATCAAGATCATGCCAAATCACGAACACGAGAGAGAGAGAGAGGTCAAACACATAGCTACTGGTACATACCCTCAGCCCCGAGGGCAAACTACTCCCTCCTCGTCATGGAGAGCGCCGCGATGATGAAGATGGCCACCGGTGATGATTCCCCCCTCCGGCAGGGTGCATACACAGGGCCCCGATTGGTTTTTGGTGGCTATAGAGGCTTGCGGCGGCGGAACCCCCGATCTAGGTTTTTTTCGGGGGTTTCTGTATTTATAGGAATTTTTGGCGTCGGTCTCACGTCAGGGGGTCTCCGAGTCATCCACGAGGCAGGGGGGCGCACCCTCCACCCTCGTGGATGGCTCGGGACTCTTCTAGCCCAACTATTTTACTCCGGGGGCTTCTTTTGGTCCATAAAAAATCATCAAAAATTGGCACGTCAATTGGACTCCGTTTGGTATTCCTTTTCTCTAAAACTCAAAAACATGGAAAAAACAGAAACTGGCACTGGGCTCTAGGTTAATAGGTTACCAAAAATCATATAAATTAACATATAAATGCATATAAAACATCCAAGATGGATAATATAATAGCATGGAACAATAAAAAATTATAGATACGTTGGAGACGTATCACCCTGCACCCTCCTCGTGGAAACGTGCATTGAAGCAGGCCTCCACATGGTGCCCGAGCGCCTCCCTCGTGACATTGGCCAGGTTAGAGGCCCTCTAGAGGAGAGCCCCCGAGCCCAGCCCGAGAGGGGCGCCGGGCGCTCCTTCCTATGGAAGAGGGGAAGGCGCCCCGTCAGTGGGCGCAAATCCTGAAGCACGACCGTCAGTCGCCCCGTCCTCCTGAGGTCCTAGGTGGAGCAACTTCTTCTTCTTCTTGGGGACGACCTCAGGAGGGTAGACAATGCCCTCGTCTTCTGGGTTCTCGACCGCCACAGCCTGGTAGGCGTGCTCGAGGGAGCACACCACATCCTTTTCGTCGCAGGCGACTGTGATGATGCCTCCGCTCCTCGGCATTTTGACGACATTGTAGCCATGATGAGTCGCAACCATGAACTTGGCCAGGGCTGGATACCCAAGGATGGCATTGTACGGGAGGTGAATGTGGGCAACGTCGAAGTCGATGAGCTCAGTGCGGTACTTGTTACACTTGCCGAAGGTGATAGGGAGGCGGATCTGCCCTATCGGGGTAGTGGAGTCATCAGTCACCCCTGAGAAGGGCTTGGTAGGCTGAAGCTGTTCGTACGGCACCTAGAGACTGTCGAACATCTCGAGGGAGAGGACCTTGAGTCCCGCGCCGGCATCAATGAGTGTCTTGGTGACAAGGACGTTGCTGATGGTAGGCGAGCAAAGCATCGGGAGGGTGCCGACAGTGGCCGCGCACTTGAGCTGATCAGTAGAGTCGAAGGTGATGGCGTACTTGGACCACCTGAGCGGACGCGTCGCCTCGAGGTTGGGGAGGGCTTCGTTCACCTCATGAGCGAACTGCTTGAAGATGCGATGGGAGGCAGGGGCCTGAGCACCGCCTAAGATGCAAGCGATGTCACGAGGCTCTTGGAAGCCCCCGGCCCCGTCATCTTGGTGATGGTCATCGTAGTGTGGAGGCAAGTTTGGCTTGAACTTCCCAGGCCAGACGATGTGGCGAAGCTCTAGGTGAACGCCTGGCAGCCTGCCGCACTCACCAAAGCCCGTCGTGGAGGTGGGACCTGATCTTGGCACTCACGCACCACCGCCTGGGGCGGCATGCGGTCTTGACGTGGCGGTGCTGGGAGCGCATGCACTTCTCCTTGGGGCCGCAACACCACCTGGAAGCTTTCGTCGTCGCGTGCTGGCGCCCTGCGCGGCGGGTCGCGCCGAGGAGCCTCATGCCTTGGCTCGAGGACGACGTTTTGCCTGGGAGGTGGAGGAGGTGCACCGTGGGCCACATCGCCCGCCAGAGGCGGCGGGGGAGGCAGCGAGCGGGACGGCGCATGGGCCTCTCCCGCGGCGCTGATGAGCTCGGCGATGCGGTCTAGCCAGTCCTCGTAGAGGTCATTGGTCGGGCGATAGCGCAGGAGCTCACGTGCCATGAGCAACTCAACCTGCACGTTTGCGGGCCCGCGACGAGCATGAGAAGACGAAGCCGCCGCCGGAGTCAGCGATGGAGTGGCGATGCGTCCATCACGCCGCACAGAAGGCTGCAGCCACAAAGCCTGCTGCTCATGGGCCACGGGGCTGGTGGCGGTGTTGGCCGCAGGCGATGGGGAATGACAGGGACCGCCGTCGCCTGCAGGCGCTATCTGGGCGACGTGGGCGGCGAGGGCGGCCCGGCGCTCAGCACGAACTCGACGAGCATCTGCCATGGGAATGGCGAAATAGCGGCAAATCGGCCGGAGGAAGAGAGGCCGCGACGCACCCCTACCTGGCATGCAAAATTTTGGGATTCGGGGGTCCGCAGACCCAAGATAGATTCGAAGTCTTGGGTGCGTGCGAAGAACTCAACCTCCCCAGCCTGCCAACTCGTCGATCTTGCGGCCTAGGTCGATGAACTGAGGAAGAAAGGGACAAGGTAGTTTACCCAGGTTCGGGCCACCTTGCAGTGTAATACCCTACTCCTGCTTTGTGGTGGATTTGCCTCGAGGTGGGCTGAGGATGAACTGGTACAAGGGGAGAACAACCTCAGGAGGTGTGTTCTTGTGTTTGTGTGAGCTGGTGAGGGTGTGGATGGTCTCGATGATCCGTCCTCTGTCGCTATGATGGTGGCTAGGCTATATTTATAGTGGCCTTGGTCCTATTCCCAAAATGAAGGTGGTAAGGGATCCCACAACGGCCAAATTTGAAGGGAGACAACTAATACATCTTATCCTGACGAAAGGTGGTCTGCGCCTATCGGTGTCAAAACCGGAGGATCTCGAGTATGGGGTCCCGAACTGTGCGTCTAAGGCTGATGGTAACAGGAGGCGAGGGACACAATGTTTACCCAGGTTCGGGCCCTCTCGATGGAGGTAATACCCTACTTCCTGCTTGATTAATCTTGATGATATTAGTATTACAAGAGTTGATCTACCACGAGATCGTAGAGGCTAAACCCTAGAAGCTAGCCTATGATTATGATTGTTGTTATCCTACGGACTAAACCCTCCGGTTTATATAGACACTGGAGGGGGCTAGGGTTACACAGAGTCGGTTACAAGGGAGGAGATCTACATATCTGAATTTCCAAGCTTGCCTTCCACGCAAAGGAGAGTCCCACCCAGACACGGGACGAAGTCTTCAATCTTGTATCTTCATAGTCCAACAGTCCGGCCAAAGTATATAGTCTGGCTGTCCGAGGACCCCCTAATCCAGGACTCCCTCAGTAGCCCCTGAACTAGGTTTCAATGATGATGAGTCCAGCGTGCAGATTGTCTTCGGCATTGCAAGGCGGGTTCCTTCTCCGAATACTCCATAGAAGATTTTGAACACAAGGATCGTGTCCGGCTCTGCAAAACAAATTCCACATACCACCGTAGATAGTGTATTATTCCACAAATCTAATCTGCTGACAACTTTTCATAACGTGACGTCCTGCCGTGGCCCGGTCACCACGAACCGTTTTCCCTGCCTGCCACTGCACGTGTTGCGAGGTGGTTTTATTGGCACGTCTTGTCGAAGCAGAGATCGTGTTCCCCTTATCACGGGATTCTCATCAATACGGCTATGGGTAACCCAACCGCGCCATCAATCGCGGCGCTTGGGGAATAAGCGATTTTATGGGGCAAGTAGGGAGGCGCACAATTTCTACTGCCTTTATAAAGGGACAAGGACTCCTCTTTTTCACCCACGCCTTCTTCTTCCCCCTGCCCATCCATTCTCGCGCACTCGAGCTCCAGCGCCCAAGTTCTCATTTTCTCCACAAAGCCATTCCAAACATGTCCGGAGCGGGAGGCAAGTGGATGGTCTCCTCCATTACGGAGGAGAACATTACGAAGCTCCGGGAAGCCGGATACCTGGCCGCAGACATCGCACACCGGCTCCCAGACGCGGGGCAGATCATCCCTACTCCAGCACCCCATGAGAGGGTTGTATTCCTCACCCACTTCGTCCGCGGGCTGGGATTTCCCCTCCACCCGTTTGTCCACGGGCTCATCTTCTACTACGGGCTGGACTTCCATGATCTAGCCCCCAATTTCATCCTCAACATCTCGGCCTTTATCGTCGTGTGCGAGGCCTTCCTCCGCATCAAGCCCCACTTAGGCTTGTGGCTGAAGACCTTCAATGTGAAACCGAAGGTGGTGGTCAGCCAACAAGCGGAGTGCGGAGGCGCCATGGTGGGCAAAATGCCCAACGTCACCTGGCTCGAAGGCTCCTATGTGGAGACCGTGAAGGGGTGGCAATCAGGGTGGTTCTACATCACCGAGCCGCACGACACCAACTGGGTGGCGGCCCTCGAATTTCGATCTGGCATCCCCATGCGGCTCACCTCCTGGAAAGACAAGGGCCTATCCTGGGGCTCATCGGTGGAGCTGACCGGACTCCAGAACTGTGTTAAAAATATGATAAGCAAGAAAATCAAGCTTGTCAACGTGGTCCAGGTCATGCTCTTCCGCCGGATCCTTCCGTGTCAAAGACGGGCATTCAATATGTGGGAGTTCGACCCGGCCAAGCACCAGACGCTGCGAGAGCTTTTCGACACGACACACCAAGACGTCTGGAGGGTGCTGTTCAAGGCTGCCGAGGTACCTCCTCCCCTTACCGAGGATCGCGGACTCAGCGCAAAGCGCCCTGCCAATCTGGTAAGCTCTTTATATCTCATAAGATGTTCCTTTCCCCAGTATAATCATGTGAGGGGTCTAAGCCTCCACGCCATTTTAACAGGACTGGGTAGCGACAGCGGAGCAGATCGGTTGTTCGGCCCCACTGCCCGAAGATCCAGAAAGGGCTCTCTTAATGGAGATGCTGGTTCCGGCACCCTATGAGACACCGGAGAAGAAGGTCAAGAAGAAGGCCGCGGGGACCAGAAAAGGTCTCTGACGCAAGGTTATATCGAACTCATCGTCCGAAAACACTGAGGCGCACTCCTCCCACGAAAACGAGGAGGAGGAAGAGGAAAGTTCTCCCCCCAGCCGGGGGGTACAAGAAAAGGAAGGCCGCCTCATCTGGGGAGGCCGAAGGGTCCAAGAAGAGAAGGACCCTCCTTCCGGACTGCTCCACAATAACTGCTTACAGCGATGAGGAGTGGTTGCCCAGGGACAAGCCCCTGGCGAAGTCGTAAGTATCCGGATACTATAATAGTTTTGGTATGTTTTGTTTTATTACTTCTTATCATGTGAACCATGATCATGCAGTCCATCCAAAGCCCATACCGACGTATCCTCTTCGGATGAGTCTTTGGGCCAGTCGGCGATGAACAATGATTCACTCCAGACAGCCACCTCCCCCCGGCCTAGGGCGACATCGAGGTGTTGTCTCAAAGGGCACCGACTGGGCGCATGGGGGGCAAGACTCCCGTGGGCTCTAATGTTGAGGGCCGCAGCAAGTTTGGCCCCCACCCGGATACTGCGCCGGAACCTCTAGTGCTTCCGAATTTTTTCAGGCGACCCCTCGCTACGGGGGGCGAGCCATCTGTGCCGATGGCCTTTGTCCATCCAGAGGCGTCGGACAACTTGCTGGAGGCGCTTCGCGGCGCTTCCATTGACGAGGAGCACCACACTATCATGAGTGCGGTGGTCGAGAAGGTTTGGTCCGCCAAAAGCAGACTGACCGAAGCCTGTGCCAGCCTCCTAACAGGCTTTGAGGTAAGTAATCAAATTATGAGAAAATATCACAGTATAGACAGTAGCCCCTGATGCTCTGTTTGGTGTTCGTAAAGAAAGGCGGAACAAAGGATCAAATAAGAATCACAGGAGTCTAATCAGAATATGTCTATGTGAATAAGCAGGCTTCATTGCTGGCCGCTGCCGCTCGTACTACGGAGGTCTCCGGACTGAAGCGGGACCTTGAGCAGTCCGAGAAAGAGCCCGGCCTTACCAAGAGGCAGCTCGAAGAGAACAAAGGTAAGTGATACCCCGTCTGTATATTGATAAAAAAGAGAAAGTGGTTACTAAATCATGGGGTCATCATGAATTTTGCTAGGGGCCACGACCGAAGTGGCGGCCCTGAAGAAGGTGCTATCCGAGGCCGAAGACAGAGCGGCCCAGGAGCGCATCGAGCACGAGAAGCAAGAGGCCCGAGTCGGCGAGGTTCAGCAAGAGCTCCAGGATTACGTCAAAAAATACGAGTCCTTGGAGCGTGACTCTAAGACGCAGGGGTCTGAGCTTGCGAAGGCCCTCGAGAACGCACAAAATGCCAAGGCCAAAGCTTAAAAGGCCCTCCAGGAGATTCAGGCGGTCAAGAAGATAGCGGCGGGTAAGGCATTCATTATGCGAAGCAAGCATGTAAAGGAAACTTTCCTTTTACTTACCCGAATTCGAAGCTCTCCAGGAGCGTTCGCAGATCTACCCAGCAGTGTATCGGATGCCGTGGAGTTCTACCGGGCCGAGGAAGGGAGCTCGGCGGAAAAGTTGTTCTGGTCTCAATATACTGGGACTGAACATCCAGTGCCCTTGAGCGACCAGCTGAAGCAACTGGTCGAGCTTCGCAAGGCGTCCGAACTGGCCATGAAGGGTCTAATACTCTGGATGTGGCCTGGTGAGCCCCTGTCTGGCAGCTACTTCGGCCTAGTAAAGCGGCTTGTGAATGCCTGCCCATGGTTTGAAGTCATAAAGCGGTCTGTCTGCATTGAAGGTGCACGCAGGGCCTTTGCCCATGCGAAAGTGCACTGGGCGAAGATGGACGCCGAAAAGCTGGTGAAGGAGGGGCCACCGGAGGGCAAGGAGCATCGCCACCCCGAAAAGTATTAGGACAGTGTCCTGAAGGGTGTCCGCCTTGTGGCGGAGGAATGTGCTACGGATGTAATATTTGAATGAATGTACTCATGTGATCCTGTAATATGAAAACGAGTTCATGTGCGCTATATAACGCTTGTCGATTTAAAATATTACCTTCTGTGCGGCCGTTTATAAAATCTGAGAATTGGCCAGTCGTCGGCTTTTGCCCCCATGTAACTAGTACTGAGGTGTTCAGGATAAATCTGAAACACTCTTTATCCAAAAAAATTGGTCCTTTAAGGAGGTGTTTAGCACAGTGAACAAGGCAATCGGACTATACAGCTTTATTACTCTCACTTAGCCATAGAAGTCTACAATTTTAAATTTTGGCGAAGCCCCTAGTATTTGGAAGGCCGAACTTGGGGCGCTATATACGCCTAAATCGAACAAAGCCGATTCCTCACCCGAAGCAGAAAAAATCTTTAAGGATTTGAGACCTCTCGAACAGCGACCAGCTCTCGCCGCATCATGACAGTCAGTTTTCGGCTTTCTCTACTGAGGTGCTCGTCCGGAAGAACTGGGACACAATCGCAGTAGTTCTCCTAGTGCTACCTTAGCTGATATAGTGGAACGTAAGGTACCAAAACATGGGAGCCGGGCAAACCCAACTATTGACCCAAGACATGATTCGGAGCTGATGCATATAATGCTATAAGTTCGGGGTGCCGCACTGTCGAGAGTGTTCGGACTTTTCTTGCCGTGTTATGGGGTACACTGAAGCCCCTGGCGCACTGGACGTACCAGAATGTACGGGTGCAATTTGTCATAAATAAGCAGACATGAAAAAATATGAAGAAATGCAATAATAAGCTAACACTGTGCATTGTTATTTAAATGATATGTCAAAGCGTATGTATACAAGTAGTGCAATAAGAAAAAATAGGACTATTTGACATTTCCTATCCAAGGGCAGGCTGCGTGTGGGTATGTAAAATAGCTATAGCGATCGTTATCAGAGACCACCTGGGGATTCCCATGTACGTCAAAGCTTCTTGTTTCCTTGGTGTTTCCTTCCCGTGATAGGTCCGATAATCAGGGTATCGGAGAGGGCCTTCAGAGAATAGGGTCCTGAAAGGAAGAAAATGGTAAAGATATACGGGTCCTGAAGCGGTTGAGCCGCATTGTGGGCCGTGCCATAGCCGTGCCTCCGCCTATGCCCATGGTATCTTGAGTGCGTAATTATGGACGTGCAGCACAAATTTCGCCGCTTTACTGGGACTAGGACGGATGCCTAATTGCTAGGCGAGCTCAGAACACGCCGGGCGATCCTGTTGCAGAGTACCCTGGATTCGCTTGAAGGTGTACGGGGGATTTATCGCCGAATTGGCGGTTTGCCTCAGAAGGCTGCTTTGTACTTCTGCTGCGAGGGCTGCAGTGTGCTCCTCCGTATGGAGCGAGCGTTCTGTGTTTCCATTAACTGTTATAACCCCACGAGGTCCTGGCATTTTGAGCTTGAGGTATGCATAATGCAGTACCGCATTGAATCTGGCGAATGCGGTTCGTCTGAGTAGTGCGTGATAGCCACTGCGAAAGGGGACGATATCGAAGATCAACTCCTTGCTTCGGAAGTTGTCCGGGGATCCGAAGACCACTTCCAGTGTGATTGAGCCCATGCAACAGGCCTCTACACCTGGTATGACACCTTTAAAGGTGGTTTTTGTGGGTTTGATCCTTGAGGGGTCGATACCCATTTCGCGCACTGTATCCTCATAGAGCAGGTTCAGGCTGCTGCCACCGTCCATAAGGACTTGAGTGAGGTGAAATCCGTCGATGATGGGGTCAAGGACCAATGCGGCAGAACCGCCATGACGGATACTGGTAGGGTGGTCCCTGCGATCAAAAGTGATCGGACAAGAAGACCTTGGGTTGAACTTTGGGGCGACTGGCTCCATCACATAGATGTCCCTTAGTGCACGCTTCCATTCCCACTTGGGAATATGGGTTGCGTATATCATGTTCACTGTTTTCACTTGGGGAGGAAATTTCTTCTGTCCTCCTGTGTTCGGCGGCCGGGGCTCCTCCTCCTCGTCGCTACGCGACCCCTTTTCCTTGTTTTCGGCATTCAACTTGCCGGCCTGTTTGAACACCCAGCATTCTCTGTTGGTGTTGTTGGATGGTTTATTGGGGGTGCCATGAATTTGGCACGAGCGATCAATTATGCGGTCCAAATTGGACGGGCCCAGATTGCTTCTTTTGAATGACTTTTTCTGCTGACCGGATTTAGAGCCACTGAATCTTGCATTGACTGTCGTGTCTTCGGCGTTGTCACCGTTGTTGCGGCGCTTGTGTCTATTGCGACGTGGCTTGCCGTTGCTATCTCTGGCATCTGAATTGCCAGGATTTTTAGATGTGTTGTTGCTGCGAGCCAGCCAGCTGTCCTCGCCCGCACAAAAGCGGGTCATGAGTGTCGTGAGGGCTGCCATGGACTTCGTCTTCTCTTGGCTGAGGTGTCGGGCGAGCCACTCGTCACAGATGTGATGTTTAAATGCCGCTAAGGCCTCGGCATCCGGACAGTCGACAATTTGGTTCTTTTTAGTTAGGAACCGAGTCCAGAATTTCCTGGCTAACTCCCCGGGCTGTTGGGTTATGTGACTCAAGTCATCAGCATCCGGTGGTCGCACATAAGTGCCCTGGAAATTGTCAAGGAATGCGTCTTCCAAGTTCTCCCAACTGCCAATGGAGTTTGCTGACAGGCTATTCAGCCAATGCCGAGCTGGTCCTTTGAGTTTTAGTGGGAGGTACTTGATGGCATGTAGATCGTCACCGCGGGCCATGTGGATGTGGAGGAGGAAATCTTCAATCCATACCGTGGGGTCTGTTGTACCATCATATGATTCCATGTTTACGGGTTTAAACCCTTCTAGGAATTCGTGATCCATTACTTCGTTGGTGAAGCATAGGGGGTGTGTGGCACCTCTGTGCCGGGCTATGTCACGGTGCAGTGCGTACGAGTCTTGTCTGCTGTATTCGGCCCGGCCGGATTTGCTTTTAGTATATCCGGCGTGACGGTCGTCGTGACGCGTTGGGGCGCACCCCCGTGATCCGTAGATCGATCTTGTATGTCCTGCTTTGTTTTCCAATACGTCTCGCATGTCCTGCGTGTAGCCCCGAGCCTTGGTGTTTTTGTTTGACTGGCGACGGGGTGTGGGATGGACTTCGAGCTGATATGCCGCTTTGTCTCGGCCACGAGGTGGCCGGTCAGCCGCATCATACGCTGGTAGTGTAGGCGGCTTTAATGCTTCCTCCTCGAGTTGGGGTAGCAACCTGTGCTTTGGGTAACTTCTGGTTGGGCGCTCGGGTTCGTGTTCCTCGGCTGCCAGGACCTCGGTCCATCTATCCGCTAGCAGATCTTGATCAGCTTGAAGCTGCCGCTGCTTTTTCTTCAAACTTTTTGCTGTGGCTATAAGCCGACGCTTGAAGCTCTCCTGGTCGACGGGATCCTCATGCACGATGAATTCTTCGTCGCCGAGGCTCACCTCGTCTTCGGAGAGGGGCATGTAATTGTCATCCCCTGATTCTCCGTCTGTCGCCTGTTCCTTAGGGCTCGTATGCCCATCCTCCCGCTTGAAGCCTGGCTAGGGGGGATTGTCTTGCTTTTGATGTGGCGGGGCTTAGAGCGGCGTCGATGACGCCGGTTCTTAGATTGCTTCTCGAGGGGATTATCCTCCGTTGCCTTGTTGCCATTGCTTTGTTTGGGGGTGTCCACCATGTATATATCATATGATGAGGTGGCTGTCCAGCGCCCTGTGGGCGGTGGTTCCTGTTCTTCTCCTACATCGTCGTCCATACCGTCGATGTCTTCGGAGTCGAAATCAAGCATGTCGGTTAAGTCGTCGATAGTGGCTATTAAGTGGGTGGTGGGTGGGGACCAAATTCCTTCGTCGTCCGCTTCCCACTCGAGCCGGACATAGTTCGGCCGAGGATCTCCTGACAAGGAGAGAGACCTCAATGAATCTAGCACATCGCCCAAGGGCGAGTGCTGAAAAATATCTGCGGAGGTAAACTCCATGATCGGCGCCCAATCAGATTGGATAGGCAAGGATGCTAGCGGTTCGGAGCCTGTGGTCGGGGAAAAATCCAAGGGTCCGGTAACACAGGTCTCATAGGAGGTGAAGTCAGTATTTGGCTCTATCGCCGCTGAGTGTGCGGCTTCCGTGGCGGGGTCCAACCACCCGTCCTCGGACGGCACGATCTGCTCTAGATTGAGGGCCGGAGTGGCCACAGGTGTGATCTCCCGAACATCGTCCGATGGCAGAGCTAAGTCATGCTCGTCATGACTGTGTGGCGCACCTGACATGGGCTCGAATCCGTCGAAGATCAAGTCTCCGTGGATGTCGGCAGTATAGTTTACGCTTCCAAACCTGACCTGATGGCTAGGGGCGTAGCTCTCGATCTGCTCCAGATGGCCAAGCGAGTTGGCCCGAAGTACGAAGCCGCCGAATACGAAGATCTGCCCGGGGAGAAAAATCTCACCCTGGATCGCATCGTTCCCGATGATCGAAGGAGCCATCAAGCCTTTATCATGACGGCACAATGGAACTCTCAATGAAAGCACCAATGTCGGTGTCAAAACCGGCGGATCTCGGGTAGGGGGTCCCGAACTGTGCGTCTAAGGCTGATGGTAACAGGAGGCGGGGGACACAATGTTTACCTAGTTTCGGGCCCTCTTGATGGAGGTAATACCCTACTTCCTGCTTGATTGATCTTGATGATATGAGTATTACAAGAGTTGATCTACCACGAGATCGTAGAGGCTAAATCCTAGAAGCTAGCATATGATTATGATTGTTGTTGTCCTACGGACTAAACCCTCCGGTTTATATAGACACCGGAGGGGGCTAGGGTTACACAGAGTCGGTTACAAGGGAGGAGATCTACATATCCGAATTGCCAAGCTTTCCTTCCAGGCAAAGGAGAGTCCCACCCGGACACGAGACGAAGTCTTCAATCTTGTATCTTCACAGTCCAACAGTCTGGCCAAAGTATATAGTCCAGCTGTCCGAGGACCCCCTAATCCAGGACTCCCTCAGCGCCTGCAAAGCATCTGGTTGTGACGTCGTGGTGGGCTCTGTGATGACCTCTATCCTGCCGTCCTAGCGGTCTTGGTCTTGTAGCATAGAAATGGAAACCTTTGGTTGATTCCTTGGGACTCTGCGCCTGCGCTTGCCTCTTTAGAACCAAAGAGGAAACCTGCTACACTACGCCAGCTCGCCCGCCTGATCTTGGTCGTCATGGCTTGCGTCATCTGAACCTCACGAGGTGAGGGCTCGCATGGAAATCTCTGCTCCTCAGGAGCCAGCCTAAAGAGGCCGCTCCTTTTGGAGGTCTTGGCGTCGCCCGCCTCGCGAGGCTTGGCCCCTCGCGAGGGTCTTGTGTTGTTGGTGCTGAAGATGGGCCATACCAGGACGTCAATGGAGCCACGCCGTGGGCCGCAGGTAGGCAAGTCTGGGTACCCCGGTTCCCAGAATGCCGACAGGATCGATACTTTATGAAATAGTTCTTCACTTATTCAAATGTGTGCTAAACTTATGACTCAGATATATTTCTTCATGATTGAAGGACCTTTTATCTTTTGTCACAATGATTCTTAACTTCATTCTGAATTACTTTGAACCTTTCAAATATTTTAGACTTCCGTTTCATCAAGTGAATCATATTTTCTCAAAACATCAGTGAAGTATAAGTATTCACCGCGCCTTGGTTTGCTCATCGGACCACATGCATCACTATGTATTTTTTTCTATTGAATCTAAATCAAAAGACTTGAATACTCCATCTATATGAAGATTTTGCATACATTATTTTCTGAGATAACCAAGCACTGCAACTTTTATGTGGTGTTATCAGTCTTCTCAAGACGTTTAGCATTAATGTTATAGATATTCGAGATTCATCATGAACAAACTACTTAACAATATAGGCAAATCCAAAACCATATTTTTATAACAACTTGAACAACCATTGTTTAAAACTTATAAGAATATCCGTCTCCAAAGTATAATATTTTACACAACTTTAGAACAAAATAACTATTATTTAGTTCTAAGATAAACTAAAGACATGACTTTGGCAGCTTGAGTAGCGATCCCATCATCATTCCCGACATGCATCACGACTTCATTCCTTCTGAACTTGCGAGCTTTCTATAGTCCCTGCATTGGTTTGCAAATGAGAGCAACATATTGGTATCAAATACTCATGACTTACAGGAATTTAACATTGTATAACTTTTATACCTTTACCGGAAGAACCATTCTTCTTCTTAGCAGCCAAGTACTTCTTACAATTGTGCTTCTAGTGTACTTTCTACTAGCAGTAGAAACATTCAGTTTCCTTAGTGGCTCTCCCCTTGTACCTCTTTTGAGACACGCTTTTACCGGCACCAGTAGACTTCTTCTTGGACTTGCCCATCTTCTTGAAACTGGCGGTCTTATTGACCATGAACACTTGTTTGTTCTTCTGCATTCCATCTTATTCCGCAGTTTTGAGCATAGCAAATAACTCGTTTGCACTTTTATCCATCCCATTCATGTTGTAATTCATGATAAAACCATCATAAAATGGGGAGAGTGAAGCAAGCACAATAGTTGTACCGAGTGTTGGAGGATTTCCAAATTCTAGAGCAGCAAGTCTATCAACATAGCCAACCAACTTTACTATATGCTCACTCAATGAGGAACCTTCTGCCATCTTGCACTCAATCAAGGCCTTGGTTATTTCAATACGTTCGGTCCTTGCCTGCTTCTTGTATAGAGCATCTAGTGACCCAATTGTAAATTGAGTACTTGACCACTCTAAATGTTTATGTAGTTCAGGATCCAGGCAAGTCAACATGAGGCACTGGACTAACTCATAATCATCACTACGAACAGTGAAAGCATGTGGAACTTCTTGTGGTGCATCCTTTGCAGGAGGATCACCTAGGGGCTGATCCAACACATACTCCTTTGCAATCCTGAGAAGAAATCTTAGGTTCCGGATCCAATATGCATAGTTTCCACCATTTGCAGCCAACTTTTCTTTCTCTAACATATGTGCTAAGTTGAACATATTGTGAACCATTGATCTAAAATGATAATCACAAGATTCACTTTAGACATTGTTCATAATTAATTTGCACTAGTGTTTAAAAAAATTTAATATAAAGTGCGCTCCCACTCAAATAAATATCTGTCGGAGTAATGGGCCACGGGTAGCCTAACCCAAGCCCCCGAGCCTTTCAAAACATCGGGGCCGGCTGCGCCCCTCAAGACGGCAAGATGAAGCACCGCCTTCTGGTGGCCGGCTGGCTGAATGGCTGACTGCGAGAAGACGACCATGCTTAGGAAGGCGGCTTCAAGATGGGCTGACTCCTAGCAGGAAGCCACCAGAGAGGCCGGCTCCTAGCAGCCGGCCCATGGCGCCCTCAAAGTCTGTGCCCCCATTAAGAAGACAAGACGGGGTACGGCTACAGTGCAAGCCTTCCCCCCGGATCCAGGGACGGGCGTGGCCACAGTGCCCCGTACAGGCAGAGATCTCCGCACGACGCGGCACTGTTGCCTCTCCCCCCATACATCATACCCGCTTGTTCCCACGAAGGCCTATCAGGAACGGCTTGCAGACGGCGGGCCCTATCTGGCAGCCAGAGCCCTGAAGATGGAGGAGGATGGGGCAGCCGGACCTTGAAGGAGCCAGCTACCAGTAGGCAGCCGATCCCTCCCTCGAGCCCCATACACCATCAACTAGATGAGACATGGAGTGGCAACAGTGTTTGCCCACCAGGCGGCGGGACTGTAGCCACACTTCCCCGACCAAGCATGCGTCATTAGCGTTATGGCTACAGTGATCAGCAGCCGGCAAGACCCGCAAGCGGCGGGAGCGGATTGTCGGCTCCATACCAGACCAGACGGCGGGGCCCACCAGGCGGCAGGCCCCAGCTGTCGGCAAAGAGGCCGACAACCAGAGAGAAATCCGAGCGGGCCCTACGCCCGGTCAGATTACCATTGTACCCCTGGGGGGTAGGCCTGTATAAACCCCCCAGGGCACCCATGCAAAGGGTTCGGCCCTGTTAGGACTAGACTCATACCTAGAGGAGGAGAGAGCATGCCTGCCTTCTTCCACCTCTAGGAAACAGCTCGAGGAGCACCATTGTACCACTTACACATTAATGATCATGCGGAGACCCCACAGAGCAGGACTAGGGGTGTTATCTCCTAGGAGAGCCCCGAACCTGGGTAAACTACGCCGGCGTTCGTGTCTACACCTCATCCCGCTTCTAGGCACTGGCGACGTTCTACTCGCTCCCACCATGATAAGCCATCCTTTGGCATATGTCGCACCCAACCCCCGACATTTGGCGCCCACCGTGGGGCGAGGTGCACCGTCTCCCGAAGACCTATTATGGACGGGAACCCTGTTCCTTCCTGGCGAGCGCAGCGAGCCCGACACGCCAGACAGCGTCTGTGCCGAGGCACTGCACGGTGCGGAGATCGCCTGCGCAGCGAGCTGCCTTGTCGATCTTGTTGGTGAGATTTGCCTCTCCGACGAGCCCGCGTCCGACGTGGGCACCAATGGCCCCGAAGGCTGCCTCGTGGGCCTCCTCGATTAGCTCCACGTCGCCAGCGAGCCCGCTGCTGACTTGGAGTCGGTTGGCTCCACTGACCCGATGTTGGTCGACTCCGACACGGCTTCGCTTGACACGTTCCCCTCCAATGTGGTGGTCTACGATGAGCTGCTTCCTCACACGGACAGTGGTGGCAGCACCGTCACGGAGGTGCTCGTGATCAGCCACGACGAGCACTCTGGCAGGGGCGGTCAGGACCTGTTGCAGACGGCAATGCAAGACTTGGCTGCGCCAATCCCGGAAGACGCGACACCGAGACGCTGGAAGCGCGCCGCGTCCAGCTCAGCGAGAGGGCCAGCCGGCTGGCCAGCATGAGACGCCTTTTGGAGGCCTACCAGTGGGAGATGGACCGTGTTGTAGGCGGCACTCCGGCTCCTGGTGGGCCTAGCCGCGTTGGCTCGATCAGGTAGCGTGGCGCGGCCATCGCCAGCATGTTTGGGACAGACCGTCCCACCTATGCCACGCCTACAGAGAACATACGAGCTGCCCAGGCGGCAGCAGACGAGCTAGACAAGCTCGAGGGCGACGAGCGTCGCCACATGACGGAGCGAGTTCAGCAGATCCTTGACACGACTGCTGAGCAGCAAGATGCCGGGTGCCGCACTGAAGCGCCCAACCGGCGAAACAATGACCCACCACCTCACCGAGACCAAGGCGCGACATCCCGGACGCCGACTGGTGGCGTCCATGATATAAGAGACAAGGAGCCGGCTGCCAGCCGCAGCCGGACTCACATCACCATCGAGCGCGACCAAGACGGCCGCCCAAGAGCAGTGCGATGGCGAGACGACTGCCCGCCGCCTCCTTCCCGCAGGGAGAGGCGCATCTCGCCGCCGCCTGTTGACCACCCATCACTCGGCGACCGCCTTGGCCGCCGAGAAGGAATCGGAGAAAACGATGCCCGCCACCGGATCGACCGCCTTAATCGGTCACTGGCGCTGGAAGAGGAAGACGAGCTGGGTCCGCCTTGTTTTGGCCTCCGCATCCGAGATGAGCCCTTTCCCAAAGGGTTCACTCTCCCAAGAGATACCCCCAAGTACACCGGCTCCGTGAAGCCGGAGGACTGGCTGGTCGACTACTCCACAGCCGTCAGCATCGCCAACGGCAACAAGCGCGTTGTCATGAAGTACGTCCCCCTCATGCTCCAGGGCACGGCCCGGACATGGCTGAACAGCCTGAAACCCCGCAACGTCAACAGCTAGGTTGACTTTACTGAAGCATTCATCCGCAACTTCACCAGCACATACAAGCGGCCGCCCAAGCCTCGCCAGCTCTCCATGTGCGTCCAAGGCCCCAATGAGTCGACTCACGACTATCTCACACGCTGGGCCGAGCTGCGCAACTCTTGTGAGGGCGTGCATGAGGTGCAGGCCATCGAGTACTTCACTGCCGGGTGCCGAGAGGGCACCCTCCTCAAGCACTGGCTCCTCTGCGACGAGCCAGCGACCCTTGATGAGCTGCTAATCATAGCAGACAAGTATGCCACAGTCGACTCTTCCATGAAGGCGGAAATTCAAGTCAACGCGTCGGGCAAGGTGGCTCCCCAAGCCCCTCGGACCCCGGCTGGCGACGCCAGTCGACGGCAACAGCTGAACGACAACAAGTGCAAGGCCGTGCAGCCAGCTTCCACAAGCCGGCAAGTGGCGACAGTTGAAGATCGACAACCAGAAGGGCAGCCTCATCTCAAGCGTCAGAAGGGCGGCAAGCCTAACTGGCTGCCCGCCTTCTCGTATGAGCAGACTCTTGATGCCCCCTGCCAGTTCCACAGCGATGCAAAGCCATCCAATCACACCACTCGAAAGTGCCATTGGCTCACCCGGATTGCCAAGGGTGACGGACTCCAGCCCGCTCCCCCTGTCGGCCCGCCGCCTCGTACCCCGCAGCAGTCGGCGGCTCGGCCAGTCGGCGCCGTGCAAGATGATTATCCCGAGGAGCATGGGGCCTATGTCGTGTTCACCAGCGTGGCCGACGATAGGCGCAACAGGCGGCATTAGCGGCTGGAAGTGAATGCAGTAGCATCAGAGACCCCCGAGTTCATGCATTGGTCAGAAAAACCCATTAGCTGGAGCAGAGCTGACCACCCGGAAGTGATGCCAAGCACCGGCTCCTATGCCTTGGTGTTGGACGCCATGTTTGCCACAGAGAGGCGGGCTGCCTGTTTTTCCCGAGTCCTGATAGATGGCGGCAGCGGCATCAACATTCTGTACAAGGATACCATGCAGAAATTGGGAATCAAGTAGAGACACCTTCAGCCCAGTCGGACTGTTTTCCATGGCATAGTTCCTGGCCTTTCCTACTCACCAATCGGCAAGACTCAGATAGATGTCCTCTTCGGGGACAAAACTCATTTCCGCCGAGAGCCAGTCTGGTTTGAGGTGGTGGACCTTGAGAGCCCTTATCACGCATTGCTTGGCCGGCCTGCCTTAGCCAAGTTCATGGCGGTCCCCCACTATGCTTACCTAAAGATGAAGATGCCAAGCTCTAAGGGAATCCTGGCCGTAGCAGGAGACTACAAGAAGTCGTCCGCCCGCGCGGCGGAGAGCAGCCGGTTAGCCGAGTCCCTCGTGATCGCAGCGGAGAAACGGCTCCTTGACCGGGTTGTGGCGATGGCTGGCAAGCAGCCAGAAATGTCACCCGACCCCAAGGAGTCAGAAGCCGAGGGCTCATTTAAGCCGGCCAAAGAAACAAAGAAGATACCTTTGACCCGGAGCACCTAGAGAGGTATGTTGTCATTGGCGCAAACTTTGACAGTAAATAGGAAGGCGAGCTCGTCGATTTCCTCCATGAGAATCGGGACATATTCGCATGGTCCCCCAAAGACATGCCAGGTGTACCGACGGATTTCGCCGAGCACAAGTTACATGTCCGATCTGATGCCAAGCCAGTCCGGCAGCCCTTGCGCCGCCTGTCAGAAGAGAAAAGAAGAGTTGTTGGAGAAGAGATAGCCCGGCTCCTGGCAGCCGGCTTCATCATGGAGGTGTTCTTTCCAGAATGGTTAGCCAATCCAGTCCTAGTGCTGAAGAAGAACAAGCAGTGGCACATGTGCATTGATTATACCAGCCTCAACAAAGCATGCCCCAAAGATCCATTTGCTCTGCCCAGAATCGACCAAGTGATCGACTCTACAGCCGGATGCGAGCTGTTGAGTTTTTTGGATGCATACTCCGGGTATCACCAGATCAAGCTGGACCCGGCCGACAGGATGAAGACCGCCTTCATCATGCCATTTGGAGCATTCTGCTACCTGACCATGACGTTCGGCTTGAGAAATACCGGTGCCACCTTTCAGCGTTGCATACAGAAGTGTCTCCTCAAACAACTCGGCAGAAATGCTCATGTCTATGTAGACGATGTGGTGGTGAAGACAGAGAAGCGTGGGATGCTACTGGAGGATCTCAGGGAGACTTTCGAGAACCTGCGCCGATTTCAGATCAAGCTCAACCCGGAGAAGTGTGTCTTTGGGGTACCAGCCGGCCAGCTTCTTGGCTTTCTGGTCTCAGAGCGCGGCATAGAGTGCAACCCCGTGAAGATCAAGGCCATCGAAAGGATGGAAGTACCCACCCGACTACTGGATGTGCAAAAATGTACCGGCTGCTTGGCATCTATTAGACGTTTCATCAGTCGGCTAGGCGAGAAGGCTCTTCCCCTGTACCAGCTCATGAAGAAGACCACCTTTTTCGAGTGGAATGACAAGGCGGACGAAGCTTTTCTCTAGCTCAAGAAGATGTTGACCACCCCGCCTGTCTTGGCGGCCCCAACTCCTAAGGAACCAATGCTCCTCTACATTGCCGCTACCAGTCGGGTGGTTAGCACAGTCATAGTGGTGGAACGGAAAGAAGAAGGAAAAGCCCTACCAATCAAGAGGCCGGTGTATTACCTAAGCGAAGTACTGTCCGCCTCCAAGCAGAACTACCACCACTATCAGAAGATGTGTTATGGCGTACACTTTGCTGCCAAGAGACTGAAGCCATACTTCCAAGAGCACCCAATCACTATGGTCTGCATACCTCTGCTTGCTGAGATTATTGGAAGTCGAGATGCCTCAGGCCGAGTGGACAAGTGGGCCATAGATTTGGCCCCCTACACCATCTACTACCAGCCACGCACCGCCATCAAGTCACAAGCACTGGCCGAATTCCTCGTCGACTGGGTCGAGACCCAGTACTTGCCGCCAGCGCCAGATTCCACCCATTGGCAGATGCATTTTGATGGTTCAAAAATGCGCACCGGTTTGGGAGCCGGCATCGTTCTTACCTCCCCCAAGGGCGACAAGCTCAGATATGCACTGCAAATTCACTTTGCTGCCTCCAACAATGGCGCTGAATACGAAGCACTCATTCACGGGCTCCGGCTTGCCAAGGAACTCGACATTCGCCGGATCCTATGTTACGGAGACTCCGATTGGGTGGTCCAACAGTCATCAGGCGACTGGGACGCCAAGGATGCAAATATGGCCAGCTACCGCTTTCTCGTACAGCAATTCAGTGGATACTTCGAAGGGTGCGAGTTCCTTCATGTGCCAAGAAATGACAATGAGCAAGCCGACGCCTTGGCACGAATCGGCTCCACTCGGCAAGCAATACCAACCGGCGTTGCCTTGAAACAACTCCTCAAGCTGTCCGTCAAGACATCGCCAGAGTCAGATTCCATATTTGTGCTGGCTCCTCCTAAAGCAGTCGGATCCGACTTAAGAGCCCCACCAGCCGGCACGGGAACTTCGGCGGACAACCCGAGGACTGCAACAGTCGGCCCGCGGACTTCATCAACTCAGCAAGCGGCGGCCGACTCCAACCCACCGCCTCCTAGCCCAGCTGCCCCCGTACAAGTCGCAGTCCTGGCAGTCGAAGAAATTGCAGCACCTTCATGGGCCCAGCCCATCCTCAATTTTTTGGTGACAAAAGAGCTGCCAACCGACGAGATGTCGGCCCGTCAAGTGCAACGCCGGGCGGCAGCATATACCATAGTCAACAGAGAGCTTGTAAGGCGCAGTATCACTAGTGTTTACCAGCACTATGTCGAGCCTGAGCAAGGCCAGGCAATCCTCAAAGATATCCATCAGGGCGAGTGTGGTCGCCACGGGGCCTCAAGCGCTCTGCTGGCCAATGCTTTCCGCCATGGTTTTTTCTGGCCGACTGCCCTAGAAGACGCCAAGGACTTGGTCCAGAAATGCAAAGGGTGCCAGAAGTTTCGTTCGAAGCCTCACCAGCTGGCTTCTGCACTCAAGACTATTCCCATCAACTGGCCCTTTGCCGTCTGGGCCCTGGATATGGTGGACCATTCAAGACAACAAGAGGTGGCTTGACTCATCTGCTTGTCGCGGTGGACAAGTTCACCAAGTGGATAGAAGCAAAACCAATCAAGAAGTTGAATCGTACGACTGTTGTGAATTTCATCTCCAACATCACCATCCGGTACGGCATACCACATAGCATCATCACTGACAATGGCACGAACTTCGCCAAAGGTGCCTTGACCCGTTTCTGCGCGACGTAGGGCATCCGACTGGACCTAGCGTCCATTGCCCATCCACAGTCAAACGGCCAGGTGGAGCGAGCAAACGACCTCATTTTATCCGGCATCAAGCCCTGACTGGTCGAGCCTCTGGAGCGGTCGGTCGGCTGTTGGCTCGATGAGCTTCCGACCGTCCTCTGGAGCCTGCGCACAACTCCAAACAAGTCAACCGGCTTTACGCCTTTCTTTCTCGTCTACGGTGCCGAAGCCGTCATCCCGACGGACATAGAATTCGACTCCCCTTGAGTCACCATGTACACCGAAGAGGAGGCAGAAGAAGCACGACAAGACGGCATCGATCTGCTGGAAGAGGGCCGGCTGTTGGCACTCAGACGGTCCACCATCTACCAGCAGAGCCTGCGCCGATACTACAACCGGAAGGTCAAGCCAAGATCCTTCCAAGAAGGAGACCTTGTGCTCTGGATGATCCAGCGAACAGCCAGCCAACACAAGCTCTCGGCACCTTGGGAAGGCCCCTCCATCATCAGCAAGGTGTTGGGCAACGACTCCTACTACCTCATCGACGCTCAGAAACCTCGAGCACGCAAAAGGGATGACTCGGGCAAGGAGACGGAGTGACCATGGAATGTGAACCTCCTTCGAAGGTTTTACAGTTGATGCAGTATGTTCCACGCCAACTTTTGTATTAAGTACGAAGACTCCGGGTCCCCCGAGAAGAGCTCGGGGACTGCCCTCTTTTATCTATATGACAAGTATTATGCCTGTCATTTATGTTATTTGATTAGTCTGTCTGGCACGGGGTTCGACCCGTCGACCTGGGGACTTGCCACCTTATACTATGAAATGCTTCCTGCAGCCAGACAAGTAGTGTGTTGGCACCCTAGCTTTCTCCTGCCAGAGGCCGCAGTCTGCAGAGCAGTTGTTCGATCGGCAGGAGTCAAGGCGAAAAGGACGCCCACATGAAAAATGGCTAAGGACTTAAGGCATTTACATAGTCCAAGCCGGCTTCTCTCCTCACCAACCGGTTGCCGAGCAACCAGCCGGCCGGCTTCTACTTAACTTGCCAAGAAAACTCTAGCCGGCCAAGTACTTGCCTTCCCAAAAGTGGCTAAGTACTTGACCCAGCCACAGTCCGCAGAGCGGCTGTTCGGCTAGCAAGACGGCAACCAAGGGAAGGCGGCAAAGGAAAAAGCCAAAAGAGTATAAGGCAAGGAAAGGTAGAACTCGGATAAAATGTTTACGCATCAAAGGCCTTGGCCGACATTCAACATAAGTTCCAAATACACCCCGCGGGTGGAATTGTGCGAAGCTATCAAAGTTCAATGAGACTAATAAACATGGAGAAATAAAAAGTAAAGTTGCAGCCTAGGGATCGGCGGACGGGTTCGGCGGAGTAGTGGAGTCGGTGGCGCCGGCTGGTCGAGCGGCCGGCTGGTCGGTCCCCGCTTGGTCCCCTCCAGCGGCGTCCGGTTCATTCGGGTGCGCCTCGTTGCTGGAGGTGCGATCGAGTTGGGGCTGGCCGTCCGCTCTGACCTCTGGTGCCTCCTCTTCGCCTTCCTCCTCCTCCTCGTCTTCTCCCTCGTCACTAGAGTCGATCACCTCAACCGAGTCCTCGCCCTCCTCCGGGTTCAGCCCAAACGAATCTGGTGGCGCCTCGATGCCGTCCTAAGCCGGCTCCGGGATGAAGACTCTGGTGTCGGTGTACTCGGTGATGGCCGCCGCCCGCTTGACGAGTTCGCCCTCCACTGCCACCAGCTCCTCCTGGGCCTCCTGTCGGAACATGGTCAACTGGGCTAGATCTAGCCCAGGGTACCACGCCTTGATGAATTCCAAGGCCCGACGTGCTCCGGCCCGGGCCGAGGAGCCCTTCCACGCCTCAAGGCGGCTAGCCGCCACCTCCAGCCAGTCGGCAGTCCGGCTGGGGGTGCGCGGGGCCGGCCTATCGGGCCACAAGGCGGTGATCGCCTGGGCGCCGACACGCTGAAGGCGGCGCAACATCCAATGAGTCGGCCGAAGACGGGTCTGGATGCTGAGAAGCTGCTCGCGAAGGGTGTGAGGGGCATTGGCGGCGATCCTCTCGCCTTCCGCCCTTCCTTCTTCATGGTCGGCCTCGATAGCCTGATTGGCGGCACCAGAGTGGCCTGGAAAGAAGTCTGCCAGGACTAAGCAAAAGATTCAGAACAAGAAGAGAAGAAGTCGACTTGGCTAGAGGCCGGTGACTTAAAAGAAAAGTAAAGAAGGTCGCCTACCGTCAACCATATCCTCGATTTCACCAAAGCCGGCCGTCAGCATCGCCTCCTTGTCGGTCCAGGCGGAGCGTTCGATCTCGAACTCGGCGAGAAGACCCGCCTCCTTGTCCTCCGCCTCCTTCTGGGCCTTCTGGAGAAGCCCTGCTTGCTCCGCCAGCTGCGTGGTCAGCCGGTCACGTTCTTCAGCCAGCTTGCTGCAGTCCACCTCTTTGGCATGCAGCGCGGTGTTGGCTTCGCCCAGTTGCCGTTGAAGGATGGCGTTGGCCTCTGCAAAATCAGAAAAAGAAGGAAACGACAACAATCAGCAAAGAAAGATGTAGTGCAAGGAAGATCCGGCCTGACTGCTCAGCAGTCGGCCCGGATCTCGGGGACTACAGCCCGCGGGTGCGCCAGCGCATCCCTGTAGAAAGAAGAGGACTTACTCCGGCTCTCCTACAAGTCGGCGGCGCGTTGGTCCAACTCCTGGACTCTGGAGTTGAAGGCGGCCGCGTGGAGGTTATGATAGTCCCGTAGCAAATATAATAGTACTCGGAGCTTGCTAGTTAGAGTTCCGGACCACCTGCTCAGCAGTCGGCTCCGAACTCAGGGACTACACCCAGTGGGTGCGCTGGCGCGCCCCCATGAAGCAATACAAAAATTGAAAATAAAGGAGCAAGAGGTATACCCGGATGGCCTCTCGCGACTCCAGGAACGCCTTGTTGCAATGCTTAAGAGCATCGGCCTCGGCACGGAGTTTGGCTTGGACCTCCATGACCACCTTGTTCAGGTGGGTCATCCCGCCTCCCCGCGCCCATCCAGTGGGCGCGGTGCTGGTCGCCTCGATGTCCATCATGGAGGAGCTCGCGGCACCGACCTCCAGTGGGCGTGGCGCTGAGGCCGCCTTCACAGGCCGGCGGCGCAAGGGTGTGCGGGCCCCGGGAGTCAGGCCCGTCACCATCTCATTTCCGGCCGGCGGCACCGGTGGGTTGGCCGGCTGCTTATCCCGTGCCTCCTCAGAAGGTGATGGCGGGGGCACGATCACATCCAGAATGGCGGCGTCGCCGCCCTCCCTCTCCATGGTAGGGTGCTCGCCGCCGATTTCCCCAGTTTGCACCACGAACTCCGGTGGCGGCGACGCAGAGTTCAGGGGGACGACGAACGTCGCCTACTGACGGCGCGCGGCTTCCTCAGCCCGCTTCTTCGCCGCATCAGCGGCCTCGGCCTCCGCCTTGTCCGCCTCCGCCTTCTCGCGCGCGTTCCACTCCGTCGCTTCCCGGAGGTCGACGGCCGGATCGATCCGCCGGGTGGTGGTGGTGGTCTCCCCTGACCCCACGGTGGAGGCGGCGGCCGACTTCTCAAGAGTGAGCGGGGCCCTAAAATCAAGGGGAACAAAGTAGAGAAGACTCAGATGAGATCGCCAAGAAAGGAGAAAGTACGAAGGAAATCAGAGCTTACGCAGAAACCAGCGGCGGCGTCTTCACCACCTTGCGGAAGCGGTTGGCTTTCACGGTCGCTTCGTCCCGCTTGGTCACCACGGCCGAGCCCTTGGGTTTCTTCGGCCGGCTGCTAAACAGGCTCGGCGTGGCTCTGCATTTATGCGTGCCACCTCGGGCTGCCGGCGCGCCAGACGAGCTCGCGCCCTGCTGGTCGGAGCCCGGCTGGCGGCGCGGGACGACTTCCCATGCGTCGGCATCTGGCCAGTCCTCGAGGCTGGCTCCGAGCCCTGAGCCGCCTGTGGCGCCGCCTCCTCCCTCGGCGTCGTCCTCCAAAGCAGCCGCCCCCAAGTCAGAGTCATCTACATCGCTCTCCGCTCGGTCGGGGAGAAATCGACGCTCCAACCCTGCGGCACCGGCTGCCGGCTGGAGGAGGGCGCTCTGTCCAAAGAGCCGGCTGGTCAAATAAGACAAATGGAACCCGGCAAAGAGGAAGAACAATAGAAGGAAGGGAAAATTACCATAGGCGGTGGGTTGGCGCGGGAATACGAATCCTTGCCAAACTGCCACTCCTCCGTGAGCTTGTAGTCCATAAGGTAGTTCACCATGTGAGATACCTCTGCGTGAGGCATCTCTTTGGTGCACAGCCGGCTTGGATCCCGATGACCGCTCATCTGACTTATCATGTGACGGCGGCCCTGGAGTGGGAGCACCTGGCGCACCACGAAGGCGGACAGCAAGTCGGACCCGGCCAGGCCCTCCGACTGTACCAGCACCCGGAGCCGTGCGACGGCGGCAGCTCCAGAAGGCGACAGCGTCTTGGCCCAGTATGACTAGTTAGGCCGCTTCCCAGTCGGCGGGCCAACAACGTAAGCCGGCAGGTTGACCCAGTCACCCTCCGCGAAGATGCTCTTCACGTAAAAATACGACTGCTGCCACAACTTCACCGATTGGATCAGCGGGATGGAAGGAAATGGATTGTGGGCCCCCGGCCTCCGCACCGCGATGAAGGCGCCGCACTGAGCCGGCACCCCCGCGACGACGGTGCCGAGCTTGGAGTAGAAGAACTCCCCCCAGAGCTCGATGGTGGGGAGGACGCCGAGGTAGCCTTCGCATAAGGTGATGAAGGCGGACATCAGCACCATCGTGTTCGGGGTGAGGTGGTGCGGCTGGAGATTGTAGAATTCGAGGAAGGCTTGGAGAAAGCCGCTCGTCGGCAGGCCAAGGCCGCGCAGGCAATGCGAGCGGAAGATGACCCGCTCGCCCTCCTCCAGCGCCGTCAATATCTCCCCCTTCAGCGCGAGACGAACCCTCACGTAATCGCGCGGGGCAGCCACCGCGTCTGGCGGAGGAAGTCGATGTGGTCCTCATGAACTATGGAGCCGTCCCAGGCTCCGGCGCGCGCCATGAGGACGAGGGGCTGACGGACAAGATTGATGGAGACAAGCTGCGGCGCCGCTTCGGCAAGGCTCGGGCGTCGCGGCAAGGAGAAGGAGAAGTGGAAGAAAGAGTGGGCGGAGGGGCGCGCGTGCATTCCCGATTCCTCTCCTCTCCCTACTTATAGCCTACGGGCTACGAAGCCGAGGGGGTGGGTGTGGGAACGTGGGATTAACTGTGCCCACGACCCCACGCCCCCACCTTTACCGCGCGAATATTGTGCTTATTAACTCCACGGAGAAGCCCAACCGCCTACCTCGGCCGCCGCGGATCCGCTCACTGCCCGAGGCCCGATGGTGGCGGGCCTAGCCTGCGGTCGCATCCCGTCATGCACGTGGGCTGGCAGGCCGACCCGGCTAGCCAGCGCCACGTGGCATGCCAGCAATAGACGGCAGGCAGAGAAGCTTATCAAGCACGCCGCCTGATTCCCACCAACACATTCAAAATCCCAGAAGAATCCAACTGGACGCAGCCGATTCCCGCCGGCCGGCTCCTCATGAGTCAGACGAAGCCTCCTTCAGGGCACCCAGCAGAGGAAACTGTTGAGGCTCCCCGGATCCTCAACCGTGGCCCCTCACCAGCTTCGGGGAGTACTGTCGGAGTAATGGGCCACGGGTAGCCTAACCTGAGCCCCCGAGCCTTTCAAAACATCGGGGCCGGCTGCGCCCCTCAAGATGGCAAGATGAAGCGCCGCCTTCTGCTGGCCGGTTGGCTAAATGGCCGACTGCCAGAAGACGGCCATGCTTAGGAAGGCAGCTTCAAGATGGGCTGACTCCTAGCAGGCGGCCTCCAGAGAGGCCGGCTCCTAGCAGTCAGCCCATGGCGCCCTCAAAGTCTGTGCCCCCATTAAGAAGACAAGACGGGGTATGACTACAGTGCAAGCCTTCGCCCCAGATCCAGGGACGGGCGTGGCCACAGTGCCCCGTACAGGCAGAGATCTTCGCGCGACGCGGCACTATTGCCTCTCCCCCCATACGTCATACCTGACAGGTGGAGTCCTGTTCCCACGAAGGCCTGGCAGGTACGGCTTGCAGACATTGGGCCCTATCTGGCAGCCACAGCCTTGAAGACGGAGGAGGCTGGGGCAGCCGGACCTCAGAGGAGCCGGCTACCAGCAGGCGGCCGATCCCTCCCTCGGGCCCCATACGCCATCAACCAGATGAGACACGGAGTGGCAACAGTGATCGCCCACCAGGCAGCGGGACTATAGCCACGCTTCCCTGACCAAGCCCGCGTCATTAGCGTTATGGCTACAGTGATCAGCAGCCGGCAAGACCCGCAAGCGGCGGGAGCGGCCTGTCGGCTCCGTACCAGACCAGACGGCGGGGCCCACCAGGCGGCGGGCCCCAGCTGTCGGCAAAGAGGCCGGCGACCAGAGAGAATGACGACCGGACCCTACGCCCGGCCAAATTACCATTGTACCCCTGGGGGGTAGGCCTATATAAACCCCCCAGGTCACCCATGCAAAGGGTTCAGCCCTGTTAGGACTAGACTCATACCTAGAGGAGGAGAGAGAGTGCCTGCCTTCTTCCACCTCTAGCAAACAGCTCGGAGAGCACCATTGTACCACTTACACATTAGTGATCATGCGGAGACCCCGCAGAGCAGGACTAGGGGTGTTATCTCCTAGGAGAGCCCCGAACCTAGGTAAAGTACACCGGCGTTCGTGTCTACGCCTCATCCCGCTTCCAGGCACCGGCGACGTTCTACTCGCTCCCACCATGATAAGCCATCCTTTGGCATATGTCGCACCCAACCCCCGACAATATCTATCATAATTGAAAGTGGGTGATTCAAGATCTTGATCTTATTCACAACCACTGATGTGGACATCACTGATGACTTGAACTTCAACTGGTGGGCAAACTTGTCGATTATATCTTCATAATGACTCTTGTTCATCTTTCATGCTTTGTGCTCCGAGCTCAGAATGATTGTGCCAGAACTTCGAGATAATCGAGGGTTTATGTAATAAGGTTTGACCTTCACCCACCTTATACCCCACAATTCATTTGTACTCATCTGGACATGACGCACCCCGAAAAGCTACGTTTTGTAGACGGTTTCTACACTAGGAAGATCACCTTTTAACTTGATATTTTCTACAAGATATCGCCCTAGTAACGGAATACTACACAATCAAAGGGTGCAAACAATAAAGTGATAAACATCTCAGGAAATTCATAATAGCATGGTATGGTATAGCCCTGGGCGTTGGGAAGTCTTCATGATCTTCTTGAATCTTCAGTCAAAACGTCGCCGTTACGGCGAAAAAACCGTTGCCATGGCAATGGTTTCAAAAACGCTGTAGTGGCAACAATTTCAGAAATCATTGTTGTGGTGGCCATTTCAAAAACTTTGCCATGGCACCAATTTCAGAAAACGCTGTCGTGGCACAAAAGTTTCAGCCCCTCCTCCCTGCGCTTGGTACAACCTCCTTGTGCCGGGGTCCTCCATGCAAGCTTGTCACCATCGCCTATAACCTATAGGCTATCTCTACAACTATTCTATTGCATTAAAGTGACAATCCCTTTGCTCCAACCATCATGTGGTATTGTGACGTGCAAGTCACTTAATTAATTACATTACATTACCATCTCATACATAAACTCATTATCATGACGAAGGCTGTGCCACATCACATGCAACCTACAAAACCTAGTTAGACGTCCTCTAATCGGTTTGGCAAATTTTAATTATGTGGATTCTAGGGTTTCTGGATAACTAGCTACCTACGTCCACCATTAAGAAGATAATTCTTATTGCTAGATTAACTTTCGGGGTGTGTGAGGGAAGAGACTTAATTAAAAGTCTCCAGCTCCACACTAAACTTCATCAATACGCATGGTCCCCTAGAAGACCGAACATCCTCATCGTCCTCTCGTGTTTGCGATAGTTCACTACTCTTGACTATAACGAAGCCCAAAGAATTGTTAGCACATCATCGACAGCCAAAGCCGATAGATTGTCAGAACTTTGTACAAAGCTACATCATGCCGTCAATGAACTGAACCAAAGCAACACTCGAGGGAAGCATAGCAAGAACATCAAACCGTCACATCCACATGTGATCTAGATTGAAACCTGCATCTACTCATAGCACCGCTCATGATGCCACTATTGGGAATGTAGTGAAAACAAAAAATCGCCCCTACGATCACCCAGGAATACTATGAAGACGCCATAAATGGTTTGGATCAGATTGTTATCGAATCGTTGCAGCGGAAAAAGACGAGTCGGTGTAGATCATACTTGGAATCCCTCGAACCATAGATGAATGATCCCATGGATAGTCCATCGAACGGATGACCAAAAGCACAACATGTCTACAAGTTATAAGTGTATGGTCTTCACGATCCGGCAATGCTTCACCGTCCATATCTAATTGACACCGGAGAATTAGGGGGAGGAGATTAGAACCATACTCGACTTCTAATTTTGAGGATTAGAGGATCTAGGTTAGCTCTAATTAATCAACTAGGACCAACTAGAACTAGAACTAGAGAAATAGAGGAGGCTCCAAAACTAGTGTGTTTAAAAGTTCCCAAAACCTCTAGTATATATAGGTTGGAGGGGAAGAGGGCAGTGCCACACAAGGGGAAGGAATCCCCCCCCTTTGTGCTGGCCCTAGGGGGCGCGCCACCCCCTATTGTGCCCTTGTGGCCCAATTCTCCTTCCACCACTTGGCCTTTTAAGACTCATTGATATTAAATTGAATATAAAAGTCTCCTAACAATTAGTAGAGCTTTTATTATTAATTTAACATCGTCCAAAAAAATTTCCACCTATATATATATTATATATCGGAAATACCCTTCCCGTGACCCCGAAACGCTTCTGGTTCCCCTAGAAACTATTTAAAATATTAGTGAAACTATTTCATAAATATATTCTTATTATTCCAGTCCTAGTAACAATCAGTAGGTCATGATTACCTTAAGCTTGTGACCCTATAGGTTCGGTAAAACATAAACATGAATAAAACTCCATTCGTTCAATGACCGATAGCGGAACCGTGGACGTCCTTATCGATCCCTTTGACTACACAAAATGACATTCGAGTGACTTTTGGTTATCATGTGATATTCCTTTGCTTCACAATACTTTATAAAACTCGAGGTGATATATATCAATATCCTTTTGACTCATACACATGCTCACCATACCGGTCTGCTCATTACTGGTTTTGTTCTTCTTTCTCATTGATGTGTTCCGGCATCCCCGTGACATAGTCACATGTGTCTGGCCAGACGATGATGAATGCCGTCACACCAAGAGGGCCCTAAGAATATATCTTCATCGTCGGAGGAGCAAATTACACTCTCAATCTATCTAGTCCCTTGTCAAACTTTTGGATGAACCTGTAATTGTCGTTACGATCACAGTGTTATAGATGATGTATGAGCAACCCCAAAGTTCATCATACGGTAAGAAGTGACTATGATACTCTCATGGGCTAAGGAACTAAATCACACATTAACACTCCATGTTATAAGGATTGAGTTATGACGATATTATGTCAAAGTATGACAAACAAGTTTGGGTCGATTTTCTCCCGATGTCATATTCTCAGTGTTGTTTTAGGACAATCGTTACACTTAATGATATCCTAAGATCCGGAAAACATGATCACCAACAACACTTGAGCTAGTCTTAAAGGCGAGACTAGGAATCGTATTTTGGCGTGTATCATTCCATATGTGCATATGAATTTTCCACTGAATCACATATTCTAGGATCATAACAGTTATAACATAGAATATAAACTCTTAGTTATGAACAAGAAATATAATAATACAATATTATTGCCTCTAGGGCATATTTCCAATAATCCAGTTATCGAGACGTCGGTACCAGAATAAGGGATGATGGTACATACAACGTTAACGATGACTTTATGCACTCTGTTGGAAACACAAGATCTACGATCACACTATGTCGAAGCACGTCTGCGTCGTGTCCTTGTTGAAGGTGGTGGATTGAAGCTTGGCTTTGGGGATGAATCCAGAGTTCAACTTTGTGTGGGACTCGCCATCATTGGTGCGTGTGCAGTGATTCCTTCTTGAAGGCGTAGCGTGTATTTTTTGTTTTGTTGTCATCTTGTAACATAGGGTTAGTGATTATCTACTGGAGTTACTATCGGGTGGCATGCGACATTAGTTTTTCTTTTCTCTTTATTTTTGGGTCAATGTTGTTCGGTTGCTGGATTTTGCATTGTTAATAATATATGGATGTATGCATCATCCCGATGCAGAGTCCATGGGTTATCCATCTTTTCAAAAAATAAGCCGTTGGCTCAAGCTTGTTTTCCAAACTACTCTAGATTCCAAGCTACTGCCATTACATCTCCATGTCATATGCCAACTATGCTACACAACTTATCCAATCCCTTACTATGTGGCAAGTCTAGCAGAGTTGACATATTGGCCCAATCGCAATAATAGACATCAATATGATAATTTTGGGTCAAATTGATGCTCTAACAAATCGTCACATGGCCCATGTCGAAGTTAATTGCATGAAACAACCACATTTGCGACTAAGTTTACAGAAAATCACCTAGTCACTATTTTTTTCAAAAGCCATCGTGTTTTCAGTAATCTTTTTGCAGAAAATGCTAATGAAAGGATTTGTCCCGTTTGATCACTTTCTGACAAGTAGTACCACACTGTAAGGAGCTTACTTGGCAACAAATTGACATACAAACCACTCGATCTAAAAAAAACACAATCACCCCTGACAACTGCCAACGGCATCTACTTGTGTGTCGGCGGTCGATCGGGCGCCTGCATGTCCAGCCCAAGGGGCTAGAGCTTGGCTCCAATGCTCTAGTGAAGAGGCATTGATATCGCTTGAAGCTATGTCGGTATTTCCCCAAAGAGGAAGGGATGATGCAGCACAACGGCCGTAGGTATTTCCCTCAGATATGAAACCAAGGTTATTGATCCAGTAGGAGAACCAAGCAACACAACATAAACAACCCCTGCACACAGATAACAAATCCCCGCAACTCGACGTGTTAAAGGGGTTATCAATCCCTTTCGGGTAACGGTGCCAGAAATTGGTGTGATGACGGGAGAAAGTTGTAATAGATTGAATAAATAGATCACAAATAAAATAAAGTGCACCAAAGTATTTTTGGGTTTTTGGATTAATAGATCCGAAAATAAAAGCAAATAAAAATAGATCGCAAAGGCAAATATATGGGAAAGAAGACCCGGGGGCCGTAGGTTTCACTAGTGGCTTCTCTCGAGAAAAATAGCAAACGGTGGGTAAACAAATTACTGTTGGGCAATTGATAGAACCTCAAATAATTATGATGATATCCAGGCAATGATCATTATATAGGCATCACATCAAATATTAGTAAACCGACTCCTGCCTGCATCTACTACTATTACTCCACACATCGACCGCTATCCAGCATGCATCTGGTGTATTAAGTTCATGGAGAAACAGAGTAATGCAATAAGAATGATGACATGATGTAGCCAAGATCTATTTATGTAGAGATAGACCCCATCATTTTATCCTTAGTAGCAACGATACATACGTGTTGTTTCCCTTTCTGTCAGTAGGATCAAGCACCGTAAGATCGAACCCACTACAAAGCACCTCTTCCCATTGCAAGATAAATAGATCAAGTTGGCCAAACAAAACCCAAATATTGGAGAAGAAATACGAGGCTATAAGCAATCATGCATATAAGAGATCAAAGAAACTCAAATAACTTTCATGGATATGAAAAGATAGATCTGATCATAAACTCAAAGTTCATCGGATCCCAACAAACACACCGCAAAAGAGTTACATCATATGGATATCCAAGAGACCATTGTATTGAGAATCAAGAGAGAGAGAGAGATGAAGCCATCTAGCTACTAACTACGGACCCGAAGGTCTACAAAGAACTACTCACGTGTAACACCTCGGGTGTAACTTGCCATATTTGTAACTCCGACTCTGCCATTTTCGGCTTTAAGTTATGAGATTCCCTTCATGGTTGGGGTTTTTTCTTCGTTTTGAATTTTGTTCATGTCATGCATTTCATATCATGTCATCATATGCATCTCATTTGCATACGTGTTCATCTCATGCATCCGAGCATTTTCCCCGTTGTCCGTTTCGTGATCCGATAGTCCTACGTGCACCGGCGCACCCCTCTTGTCTCTTTTCGTGAGCGGGTGTTAAACGTTCTCAGAATGGACCGAGATTTGCCAGGTGGCCTTGGTACACAACCGGTAGACCGCCTGTCAAATTTCGTGCCATTTGGAGTCCGTTTGATACTCCAACGGTTAACCGGGGAACCGTAAAGGCCTCTTGTGTGTTGCAGCCCAAAACCCCTCCAAAACGGCCCAATAACCCTTCCAAACCATCTCCATGTCTTCCGCCGCCGGATCACGATCGCGTGGCCGAAAACTACACTCCATTTGGACACCCCTACCTCCTCCTAGGTATAAATAGGAGCACCCCTCTGTCAAATTCGCGGTCCAAAAACCCTAGATCCACCCTCATCCGCCGCCAGACATGTCCGGTCCAAGCCAGACGGAATCGCCGCCGCGCCCGGACGAATCGCACTGTGCCACGTGGCATGCCGCCACCCTTCGCCGCCGCGACCCGCGAGCCCACGGCAGGCCCGCGAGCCCAACTCCGCCGCCCCGCGCGCCTGAGCTCCTCCCGGTGCCGCCCCGTTCGTCCGCCGCTTCTCTGTCGTCGGCGCGCATCCGCCGTCGCCTCGCCGGCACGCCACCGCCCGCCGTCGCCAGTCGCCTCACCCATCGTGCCGCTCCGCCACCCGGGGTCAGCGCCCGACCCCGCTAGCTCCTCCGCCGGCCATCTCCGGCGAGCTCCACCACCGCGCCGCCCGGATCCGGCATCTCCGACGCTGCCCCGTCCTACTCCGGCCACCGCGAGGACGAAATCCGGCGAGATCCACAGCGAACCTCGAAGGACGTGCAGTCAACCCTAGATCTGTTTTCGGAGGGGTATATTTTTCCCAAGTCTTTTCCCCCTCACATTTTATGCCCCTGTTCTTCATGCCAAAACTCCATGACCGTAGCTTCGTTTCATGCGCATGATATATCAAAATGTTCGTTGGGAGATTCTCTTCATTTCATCCCATTGTGACATGCTTGTTTGCGTCCATATTGATGCCCAAATCATTGACGCAAGAGTGCTAGAAAATGTTTGCTCCTGTTACTTAGCAGATTATGATGTTTTGTCATTCTTGCCACATTTATTGTGTGCATCATATGGGAATGAGCTCTACATGTGTTTTGGTCTATGCCATGCCATCTTTACAGGGGTGCTTGCCATGTATTTTTGTGATCAATGTGGTGACTAGCACAAGCATGCAAAGTAGCGTTCGTGTTATTGCTGATTTCAGGGACTTAGGATTTTACTAAGTCATTTCCCTGCTGTTATTTTTATGCCATGTAAACATGATGCTACAGTGAGATCCATGCTTGTTTTGAGTAACTTCAGTAAGTATGTTATGAACACATGGTTATGCTCTATCGATACATGCCACTGTTTTCAATTATGGAGTGTCGTAGCATGTCTCAATCTTCCTCTACTTTTGCTATAAAATGTTCCTGGCAGATTGTTTATATGTTAATCAATTTTTCCATGGTTTTTGTAGTTGATCCATGCATGCTATGAACTTGCTCTTGCCATGGTTAGCTTCATGAACATGTCTTCTTTCTGGTAGTATGCTTATATTGTCAGGAAAGGCTTTGTGATGAGTTTTTTCAGCTCGCAAAGGTGCCTTCATAATTCTGTTTATGCCATGCTCTGTTTTTTGCTAAGTCTAAAACTGTTAATAAAACTTGCTATGTTTACATGGGTGCCATCATATCTTCTGTGCCTTTTTGGCTCATGATCAGTAAGGGACTTTTGGTCTATGCTTTTAGTAGATTCATGCCATGCCTTGTATTGCTATGATATGTTCCTGTAGCATGTTGTTTGCTTGCTCTAAACATTGCTTCCTGATGATATTCCTAGCATGTTAGTATTTTCACTAGAAGTCTGTGAAGCTGATATCTTTTGCATTTTTGCCATGCTTGTTTGAACCTGTTCTAGTGTGATTTAGCCGTAGCTTAGTGTTCATGTTTTGTCAAGCATCTTGAGTAGATCACTGCCATGTGCTTTGTTGCTATGTTGGAGTGCAGCAGCTTAGTTTCATGTTGCAGTCTAGATGGCATCGTGCTGTTAATCGCAGAATTGTGCCATTCTTCTTTTGCTTGCCATTTGCAAACCGTGCATCCGATTCCGGCGATCTTTATATCGATTTCGGCCGAAATCATCTCATCTTTCCAGCGACACACTTGGTTTGCCAAGTTGATGCCTTGTTCATCCTTTTCCTTCCGGAGCACGCATATGCATTGCATATCACATCCCGCATGTCATGCCATGTTTTGCATCATGTTGTTTGTGCATTGCACTGTGTTTGATTGTTGGTCCTTTGCTTGTATTCTTGCTTTGGGTAGAGCCGGGAGATGAGTACGTGATCGAGGAACCTGTTGAGTACGCTAGCGAGGATCAAGCTTTCGCCAACTCCGAGAACTTTGCAGGCAAGATGACCATACCCTCGAAATCACTTCTATCTTTGCTTGCTAGTTGTTCGCTCTATTGCTATGCTGCGATACCTACCACTTGCTTTATCATGCCTCCCATATTGCCATGTCAAGCCTCTAACCCACCTTACCTAGCAAACCATTGTTTGGCTATGTCACCGATTTTGCTTAGCCCCTCTTATAGCGTTGCTAGTTGCAGGTGAAGATGAAGTTTGTTCCATGTTGGAACATGGATATTGTTGGGATATAATTATTATATCTTGTTTAATTTAATGCATCTATATACTTGGTAAAGGGTGGAAGGCTCGGCCTTATGCCTAGTGTTTTGTTCCACTCTTGCCGCCCTAGTTTCCGTCATACTGGTGTTATGTTCCTTGATTTTGCGTTCCTTACGCGGTTGGGTGTTATGGGAACCCCTTGACAGTTTGCCTTGAATAAAACTCCTCCAGCAAGGCCCAACCTTGGTTTTACCATTTGCCTACCTACCACCACATACCTTCCCTTGGGTTCTGTAGACTCAAGTGTCATCTTTATTTTAATCCCCCCCCCGGGCCAGTGCTCCTCTGAGTGTTGGTCCGAACCGAGTAGACTGCGGGGCCACCTCGGGGCAACTTGAGGGTTGGTTTTACTCGTAGGATGTCTCATCTAGTGTGCCCTGAGAATGAGATACGTGCGACTCCTACCGGGATTTGTCAGCACATCGGGCGGCTTTGCTGGTCTTGTTTTACCATTGTCGAAATGTCTTGTAACTGGGATTCCGAGACTGACCGGGTCTTCCCGTGAGAAGGAATATCCTTCGTTGACCGCGAGAGCTTGTAATGGGCTAAGTTGGGACACCCCTGCAGGGTTTTGAACTTTTGAAATCCGTGCCCACGGTTATGGGCAGATGGGAATTTATTAATGTCCGGTTGTAGAGAACTTGACACTTAACTTAACTAAAATGAATCAACCGTGTGTGTAGCCATGATGGTCTCTTTTTGGCGGAGTCCGGGAAGAGAACACGGTCTCGTGTTATGCTTGAAAGTAAGTAGCTTCAGGATCACTTCCTGATCACTATTAGCTTCTCGACCGTGCTTTGCTTCTCTTCTCACTTATTTTGTGTAAGTTAGCCACCATATATGCTTAGTGCTTTGCTGCAGCTCCACCTCACTACCCTTCTCCTACCCTTAAGCCTAAATAGTCTTGATCTCGCGGGTGTGAGATTGCTGAGTCCACGTGACTCACAGATACTTCCATACAGATGCAGGTACCGATGATGCTAGTGCAGGGGACGCTACCGAACTCAAGTGGGAGTTCGATGAGGATTCGTGCCGTTACTATGTTTCTTTTCCAGACGATCAATAGAGGAGCCCAGTTGGGGCGATCGGGGATCTAGCATTTGGGGTTGTCTTTCTTTATTTTGGTTCCGTAGTCGGACCTTGATTGTATAATGGATGATGTATGATATATTTATGTATTGTGTGAAGTGGCGATTGTAAGCCGACTCTTTCTCCCTTCCTTATTCAGTACATGGGATGTGTAAAGATTACCCCTCTTACGACATGCCTACCATGCGGTTATGCCTCTAAGTCTTGCCCCGACACGTGGAAGATATAGCCGCATCGTGGGTGTTACATCACGCATCATCGGAGAGGCACCAATGGAGGTGGTGAACCCCATCCGAGATGGTGTCTAGATTGGATCTGGTGGTTATGGACTCTGCCGTGGCTGGATGAATATTTCATCGAATCCCCTAGGGTTCTGGGATTTTTGGGGTATTTATAGAGCAAAGAGGCGGTCCGGGGGTCACCCAAGGTGGGCACAACCCCACCAGGGCCCCCCTCGGGGCACCCCTCAAGCGCAGCCAAGGCCCGTTGTGTTCCTTCTGGCCCTTAAAAAAATCTCCCTAAAGTTTCGTGGCATTTGGACTCCATCTGATATTGATTTCATGCGATGTAAAAAACACGGAAAAAACAGGAACTGGCATTTGGCACTATGTCAATAGGTTAGTACCAAAAATGATATAAAATGACTATAAAATAATTATAAAACATCCAAGATTGATAATATAAGAGCATGGAACAATCAAAAATTATAGATACGTTGGAGACGTATCAGCATCCCCAAGCTTAACTCCTACTCATCCTCGAGTAGGTAAGTGATTAAAACATAATTTTTGATGTGGAATGCTGCCTATCATGTCCTGTCATATTCTTTCTTTATAGCATGGACAATTGGACTTTTAATTGTTCAAAGCAATAGTCTAGTTTTAGAATGATAATTTAAATACTCAAGCATATCAACAAGCAACCATGTCTTTCAAAATATCAATGCTAAAATAAGTTATCCCTAGCCCATCATGCTCAAACATTGACCCATTCATGAAACACAGTCGAATATTAGCTACACCCAATACTTAAGTACAATCATATTGCCTCCTAGTTGGTGCTTTTATAAGAGAAGATGGAGACTCAAAATAAAAATTGCATAAAGTAGAAGAAAGGCCCTTCGCAGAGGGAAGTAGGGATTTGTAGAGGTGCCAGAGCTCAAAGAAAAAAACTTAGAGATAATTTTTTTGAGAGGTGTATCCATCCCACCAACGAAAATGACTTAGAGTTCCCAATACTTTCCATGCATAGATATATCATAGGCGGTTCCCAAACAGAAAATAAAGTTTATTCCTTTTTCACCATACTTTTACTTTCCATGGCTAGTCGTATCCACGGTTGCCCTCCATAACAACACTTTTCAAGGAATTTATTATTTGACAACATAAACTAAATTCAATTTTTCTGCATTTCGGGACTGGGCATCCCTAATACATTTGCCTTACTCTCGTGCAATGACAAGTGAATAAACACTCATCTTGAAAATAACACATCTAGCATGGAAAATATTAGCCACCCCTCACCGCTCCGCGAGTGAAACAAACACAGAAAAGAGAAGTTTATTTTGAAAATTAGAGATGGCACATGCAAATTTTCTTAAAACGGCAAAATAATACGGCATATAGGTAGATATAGCGGACTCATGTGGCAAAACTGGGTTAAAGGTTTTTGGATGCACAAGTAGTGATCATACTTAGTGCAAAATGAAGGCTAGCAAAAGATTGGGAAGCGACCAACTAAGAAACGAATAATATCATAAGCAAGCATTAAGCATAATTAACACTGAATAATGCACCATAAGTAGGATATAATTTCATGCATGACCATTGACTTCCGTACTTGCATAGGGAATCACAAATCTTAACACCGATATTCTTACTGAAGCATAATTACTCACCAACATAACTCACATATCACATCATCATATCTCAAAACTATTACTAAGAATCAAGTTTATTTTGTCCAATGATCTTCGTGAAAGTTTTTATTATATCCTTCTAGGATATATATCACTTTGGTACTAATTTTCATGTATTGCTTTTGACAAGCTCAAACAAATATAAGTGAAGATCATGAGCATAATAAATTTTTCTTTCTCTCAAATTAATTTAAGTGAAGCAAGAGAGAATTTCTTGAAAATTTTACTAACTCTCAAATAAATCTAAGTGAAGCAAGAGAGCATTTCTTCAAAAATAATAAAGCACACCGTGCTCAAAAAGATATAAGTGAAGCGCTAGAGCAAGTCCAATGCTCATAAAAATTTAAGTGAAGCAAAGAGAGCAATTCTAACAAGTCATGACATAATTTTGGTTCTCTCAAATAGGTGTGTCCAGCAAGGATTGATGACTTAAAACACAAAACAAAACATGCAAAGACTCATATCATACAAGATGCTCCAAGCAAAAACACATATCATGTGATGAATAAAAATATAGTTTCAAGTAAAATACCGATGATCGTTGGAAGAAAGCGGGGATGCCACTCGGGGGCATCCCCAAGCTTAGTTGGTTGCTCATTTTTGGTTAATAGCTTGGGATGCCGGGGCATCCCCAAGCTTAGGCTCTTCCATCCTTCCTTCATCCATCGTAAGACAACCCAAAACTTGAAAACTTCAATCACACAAAACTCAACAAAACCTTCGTGAGATTCGTCAGTACAAGAATAATAAATCACTACTATAAGTACTGTATCAAACCAATTCATATTTTGTTTTTGTATTATATCTACTGTATTCCAACTCTATGGCAAAAACTCATCAAAGAAAATCATAGAGCCATCAAAATAAGCACACAACACAAAGAAAACAGAATATGTCAAAACAGAATAGTCTATAGCAATCTGACTATTTCGAATACTTATGTACCTCCAAAAATTCTGGAAAATTAGGGAGACCTGAGCAATTTGTATAATGATCTACTGCAAGTGGAATGGGTATTTTATCCCTCCCTGTTTAAAAATTAAAATTAATTTTGTGAGCGTAAAAGTTTCTGTTTTCTTCAGCACGATCAAACAACCATCACCCAAGAAGATCCTAAAGGCTTTACGTGGAACAAACACTAATTAAAACATAAAAAACACAATCATAACAGTAGCATAATTGTGCTAACACTCTAGAACAGAAAGCAAAAAGCAAAAATAAAATTTATTCATTGGGTTGCCTCCCAACAAGCGTTATAGTTTTACGCCCTTAGCTAGGCATAAAGTAAGGATCTAAATTTTGTCATCTTTGGTTCGAGATCCATAAGATGCCCTCATGATTGATTCATAAGGTGGCTTAATTCTAGTTCTAGGAAAGTGTTCCATACTCAAAGGAAATTGGAACTTAATATTGACTTCTTTCATATCAATCACGGCACCAATAGTGCGTAAATACGGTCTACCAAGAATAATTGGACAAGACGGATTGCAATCAATATCAAGAACAATAAAATCTATGGGCACATAATTCCTATTTCCAAGAATAAGAACATCATTAATTCTTCACATAGGCTTTTTAATAGTAGAATCCGCCAAGTGCAAATTCAAAGAACATTCTTCAAGATTAGTAAGACCAAGCACATCACATAAAGATTTCAGAATTGTAGAAACACTAGTACCCAAGTCACACAAAGCAAAACACTCATAATTTTTAATTTTGACTTTGATAGTGGGTTCCCATTCATCATGCAATTTTCTAGGAATTGAAACTTCTGATTCCAATTTTTCTTCAAGAGCTTTCATCATAACATCAACAATGTGTTTAGTAAAAGCTTTATTTTGTTAATAAGCATGGGGTGAATTTATCATGGAGTGCAACAAAGAAATACAATCAATCAAAAGCAACTTTCATAATTAAAATCTTTGTAATCCAAAAGAGTGGGTACATCACTAGCTAAAGTTTTGACCTCTCCAAACCCACTTTCATCAATTTTGTCAACAAGATTTTCACCCTCCGAAATATTGTGACGCCTTCTACCTAAAGTTGACCCTTCTCCAGTCCCTTTTTCATCAATCTTACCTTTACTAAACAAGGAATCAATTGAAGAAACACCAATCATTTTAAGGTCTTCATTACTTTTATCCTCTAGTGAGATTGGTTTAGCAGCCATTTGATTAACTAGAGTAGCTTGTGCATCGGATATTTTTCCTAGCAAACTTTCAACAAAAGCATACTTAGATTGGAGATTGCAAACTCTCTACTAATATCATCGAGTTGTTTTGTTATAGTATCAAGCACAACAGAGTGTTCCTTAAGTTCTTCAGTAAAATACTTATTATGCTCAAATTGTGTAGTCATATATTCCTTATTACTTTTCTCAATTTCAAGCAAAATATTTTGGTAAGGAACATCATAAAATTTTCTTTGAGGCATCATGACTATGCAAACAAGAGTGCACACGAAAACAGATCCGGCAAGAAAACGACGAACGAAAAAAGAGAGGCAAATAAAACGACAAATTTTTGTGAAGTGGGTGAGAGGAAAACGAGAGGCAAATGGCAAATAATGTAAATTGCGAGGAGATGAGATTTGTGATTAGGAACCTCGTATATGTTCAAGATCCTCCCCGGCAACGGCGCCAGAAATTCCTTTTGATGTCGCTTGAAGCTACGTCGGTATTTTCCCAAAGAGGAAGGGATGATGCAGCGCAACGACGGTAGGTATTTTCCTCAGATATGAAACCAAGGTTATCGAATGAGTAGGAGAACCAAGCAACACAACGTAAACAGCCCCAGCACACAGATAACAAATCCTTGCAACCCGACGTGTTAAAGGGGTTGTCAATCCCTTTCGGGTAACGGTGCCAGAAATTGGTGCGATGACGGGAGAAAGTTGTAATAGATTGAATAAATAGATCGTAAATAAAATAAAGTGCAGCAAAGTATTTTTGGGTTTTGGATTAATAGATCTGAAAATAAAAGTAGATAAAAATAGATCGCAAAGGAAAATATATGAGAAAGAAGACCTGGGGCCGTAGGTTTCACTAGTGGATTCTCTCGAGAAAAATAGCAAATAGTGGGTAAACAAATTACTGTTGGGCAATTGATAGAACCTCAAATAATTATGACGATATCTAGGCAATGATCATTATATAGGCATCACGTCCAAAATTAGTAGACCGACTCATGCCTGCATCTACTACTATTACTCCACACATCGACCGCTATCCAGCATGCATCTGGTGTATTAAGTTCACGGAGAAATGGAGTAATGCAATAAGAATGATGACATGATGTAGAAAAGATCTATCTACGTAGAGATAGACCCCATCATTTTATCCTTAGTAGCAACGATACACACATGTTGTTTCCCTTTCTCTCATTGGGATCAAGCACCGTAAGATCGAACCCACTACAAAGCACCTCTTCCCATTGCAAGATAAATAGATCAAGTTGGCCAAACAAAAACCCAAATATCGGAGAAGAAATACGAGGCTATAAGCAATCATGCATATAAGAGATCAAAGAAACTCAAATAACTTTCATGGATATAAAAGATAGATCTGATCATAAACTCAAAGTTCATCGGATCCCAACAAACACATCGCAAAAGAGTTACATCATATGGATCTCCAACAAACCATTGTATTGAGAATCAAGAGAGAGAGAGAGATGAAGCCATCTAGCTACTAACTACGGACCCAAAGGTCTACAAAGAACTACTCACGCATCATCGGAGAGGCACCAATGGAGGTGGTGAACCCCATCTGAGATGGTGTCTAGATTGTATCTGGTGGTTCTGGTCTCTGCGGCGGCTAGATGAATATTTCGTCGACTCCCATAGGGTTCTGGGATTTTTGGGGTATTTATAGAGCAAAGAGGCGGTCCGGGGGGCACCCGAGGTGGGCACAACCCATCAGGGCGCGCCTTGGTGGGTTGTGCCCCCCTTGGGGCACCCCTAGGCGCAGCCAGGCCTGTTGTGTTCCTTCTGGCCTATAAAAATTCTCCGTAAAGTTTCATGGCATTTGGACTCCGTCTGATATTGATTTTCTGTGATGTAAAAAACACGGAAAAAACAGGAACTGGCACTTGGCACTATGTCAATAGGTTAGTACAAAAAATGATATAAAATAACTATAAAATGATTATAAATATCCAAGATTGATAATATTACAGCATGGAACAATAAAAAATTATACATACGTTGGAGACGTATCGGGCATCTCGAGGTGGACCTCATCGACGCAGATGGCCGTGAAGCAGAGGATGCTGCCCGCTGGGAGCACCTTGATGGTGGGAATGCGGTAGAGGTTGCCCTAGTTGGCCCCATAGCTTGAGGACCCAAGCGTGGTCTATCTGTTGGAGAGGTGGCACATGATACGTCCATTTGCATCATGCTTTTATATTGATATTTATTGCATTATGGGCTATTATTACACGTTATGGTACAATACGTATGCCTTTTCTCTCTTATTTTACAAGGTTTACATGAAGAGGGAGAATGCCGACAGCTGGAATTCTGGACTAGAAAAGGAGAAAATCTAAGAGACCTATTCTACACAACTCCAAAAGTCCTGAAAATTTACAGACAATTATTTTGGAATATATAAAAAATATTGGGCGAAGAAAATACCAGAGGAGACCCACCAGGAGGCCACAAGCCTGGGGGTGCGCCCTACCCCCTGGGCGCGCCCCTATGGCTTGTGGGCCCCCTGGAAGGCCTCCGGTGTCCATCTTCTGCTATATGAAGGGTTTTGACCTAGAAAAAATCAAGAGGAAGCTTTCGATACGAAGCGCCGCTGTCTCGAGGCGGAACATGGGCAGAACCAATCTAGGGCTCCAGCGGAACTGTTCTGCCGGGGCCCTCCCGGAGGGGGAAATCATCGTCATCGCCATCACGAACGATCCTCTCATCGAGAGGGGGTCAATCTCCATCAACATATTCACCAACACCATCTCCTCTCAAACCCTAGTTCATCTCTTGTATCTGATCGTTGTCCCAAAACCTCGGATTGGTACTTGTGGGTTGCTAGTAGTGTTGATTACTCCTTGTAGTTGATGCTAGTTGGTTTATTCGGTGAAAGATCATATGTTCAAATCCTTAATGATAATTAATACTCCTCTGATTATGAGCATGAATATGCATTGTGAGTAGTTACGTTTGTTCTTGAGGACATGGGAGAAGTCTTGTTATAAGTAATCATGTGAATTTGGTATTCGTTTGATATTCTGATGAGATGTATGTTGTCTTTCCTCTACTGGTGTTATGTGAACGTCGACTACATGACACTTCACCATTGTTTGGGCCTAGGGGAAGGCATTGGGAAGTAATAAGTAGATGATGGGTTGCTAGAGTGACAGAAGCTTAAATCCTAGTTTATGCGTTGCTTCGTAAGGGGCTGATTTGGATCCATATGTTTCATGCTATGGTTAGATTTATCTTAATTCTTCTTTCGTAGTTGCAGATGCTTGCAAGAGGGGTTAATCATAAGTGGGAGGCTAGTCCAAGTAAGGACAGCACCCAAGCACTGGTCCACACACATATCAAATTATCGAAGTAACGAACGCGAATCATATGAGCATGATGAAAACTAACTTGACACTAATTTCCACGTGTCCTCGGAAGCGCTTTACTTTATATAAGAGTTCGCCCAGGCTTGTCCTTTGCTACAAAAAGGATTGGGCCACCTTGCTGCACCTTTGTTATACTTGTTACGAATTATCTTATCACAAAACTATCTGTTACCGATAATTTCAGTGCTTGCAGAGAATACCTTACTGAAAATCGCTTGTCATTTCCTTTTGATCCTCGTTGGGTTCGACACTCTTACTTATCGAAAGGACTACGATAGACCCCTATACTTGTGGGTCATCAGCACACAGAGGGGAGCCAGGTCCGGTTGGCAAAGACGACCTCGTGGGCCATCAGGCACACCTCGATAGCGGCCGGGTTGGAGATGTGGAGCACATGGAGGGAGTCGAAGTGAAGGAGCAACACTGGCCCATGCGCCTCCACGAGGTTTGCCAGGGCGCGATGGAGGGTTTTCTTGAAGAGCTATAGGTAGGAGAGCGTCGCTCATCCTCCATGGATAGATCCTGGAGGTCCACTGGCATGATCTCGCTGGCGAGCACCAGTAGGAACGACGACATCCACCCCAGGCTGTGTTGAAGTAGCACTCCTTGCTGGCGGCAAGGTCGGCGATGTGGAGCACGCGGCGGGAACCGAAGCGGAGGAGCATCACCGGCCCGTGCACGACCATGAGGTTGACCAGCGCACGATGGAGGGTCTTCTTGAAGAGATGCATGTACGAGAGCATCGCTCGTCCGCCATGGATAGATGGAGGTCCACCGGCATGATCTCAACAGCTAGCACTAGCCCGTGCTCCGCGACAAGGTTGGCCAGTGCGTGGTGGAGGGTCTTCTTGAAGAGGTGCGGGTAGAAGAGCGTCACTCGTCTGCCATGGATAGATGTTGGAGGTCCACCGGCGTGATCTAGCCGGCCAGCACCAATAGGAATGGCGGCATTGACCCCAGGCTGTGTTGAAGTAGCAGTGCGGTTGGGTCGGCGATGTGGAGCACACGGTGGGAGCCAAAGCGGAGGAGTAGAACCTGCCCGTGCACCCCACGAGGTTAGACAACACGCAGTGGAGGGGCTAATTGAAGAGGTGCAGGTAGAAAAGTGTCGTGACATCTGCCATGGATAGATCTGGGAGGTCCAGCGACATGATCTCGCTAGCAAGCACCTACAGGAATAGCGACATCGACCCCAAGATGTGTTGAAGTAGCACGACCACCGGCGCTAGTGAGGCCCATGCCGGAATGATGCGGGAACTACTAAAATCGATCTTTCACAGTCCCAAACAATTCACAAGCAGCAACAACTATCTCTCTCAAGTGGCAAAGAACAACAAGAAACACTCTCACATGAATTACAGCGACAACTAGCTTGGTTTACAAGGATGCAACCCAAACCATGAAACTTGTGAACCTATGTAGAATCACAGGAGAGAACCACAAGGATCCTATATGATTTGAGGACAGGCCCTCCAATCCACCAACACGAGCTAACAGTCAACGATACTAGTGCTCACAGCACACCACAACCTCGTCGGTTGTCTACAAACATAAACTCAGAAATCTCATCCCCCTTCACATGGAACAACTGGGGAGTACTTATATTAGAAGAACCTATTATTTAGGTGTGAAAACAACTCAAAATGAAGGGTAAATTCATGAGCCCCAAGTTGTAGCTCGAGCAAACTTGTCGAGCCTCGTGCTATAATTAATTCCTGACAACTTGCATGGGAACTTGCACAACTTTTGACTCAAGACCTTAAATGATGCACCATTTTTTTGAATGAAAGCTGACTTCAAACACCATCTCATGCAGGGGGAAATATCAGGTGATACCATGTCTTAGGTGATACCATGATACGGGCTTCTGGGATCTGAGATCCAACGGCTCCCGAGAGCTCTTGAATATTTTACAAAAAAATCACCCAAGAGTCTCAAAATTACGGCAGCTACTAGAGCTCCCCAGACACCCTAGGATCTGAGATCCAACGGACCAGAATCCTGTATCATGGTATCACCTAAGACTTGGTATCACCTCAAACTTTCCCTCTCATGCAGCCACTAAAACGTGCTAGGACCATCTAGAATTAATTAGGTTTATGTGAGAAGTTGCAGCTGGAAATCTGATGTGTCATTTCTCCCAAAATAGGCATCAGAAACTTTCCAACTAAGATAATGGTTTCGCCCATGTCTTCCTTTGGCTGCTCTAATGGTTTAACATTTGTGCTAGCATGAACCTCACTATTTGATTCCTTGGTCATGATCTGGTTCACATCATGAAATGTGGTGCTGAGCTGTGGGTGGCTGCCAACGTGGATCTCCATGCAGGCGAGCGCCGTGATGGCCCAGGCCACGAGCGTCGAGGACACGCTGGCGGAGACCGGAGAGGCATCCCGGCGGACGACAGGGCCAGTGCACCACGGTTGGGCCTTGAGGCGATATCCCAGCGGACTTGGTCAACTCGCTCCCGCCTGGCAGTTGTCCACACAACGGGTGGGCGGGGGAGGAGCTAACTGGAAGAAGGAGGATCTCATTGATAGCTAACTCGGAGAAGGAATGCTCAAATTGTTGTAAATTTCATCTATTTTCACTTTTAACAATTTATTTAATAGCATTATTTGTTGTATTTTAATAAATGGTTTATAGTAATATTTGTTGAATTAAAGCATTTACAACCGGGTTTCTTAAACCCTCCTCAAACATCCGCGGACGTGATCAGTCAGTGATCGAACATGAGAGACAAGAAAAAGTGACGCAACTGAAACTCTCATATCATCCCTATACGCCCGGGCTGTCCGTGAACCCTTGAGGACAAAGGTAGGCAGGATGTGTGGGTTCGTGGACGCGCCCGGTTAGTCTGCCACGATAGGTATCCGAACCACCCTTTATCTTTCTTTATTCATTATTTTATTTCTCTCTTCATCTTTATCAATCATATACAGGTGTCCGGACATATAAGAGAGAAAATGAGAAGTATGACTGTATGGACGAACAAATATAAGCTCAAAATGGACACGGCCCGGACGCATTCACAGCCGTTTAGAGGACCAAATTTGCTAAGTCTGGTTGTGGATGCTGTTTATAGATATTGTATCCAATGCCAGACGGCTCCTATCGTGCAAGACAAATATGAAGATTGCATTATGACGGCTTTGTGATTGCGCACAATAGTGACGCCCTCCATCCATAGCACGCTTCATATGTCGGATGTCGGTCGCTGATATAATAATTCAACTAGAGTTGCTCTTAATCCACGCTTCCCCATCTCTGTTCTCTGCTTGCTTGCCCGACGCAGACGAACAACCTCAAATGTTGTTTGGTGCAACCTCATAGTGCTTGTCTTGGTTCCTTGAAGTGCGTGAGGAGATTGTCCCCTTGCATCATGGAATCTGCAAGTGTTGATTTCACGAGACATGGGCAGTCGTTAGGACGAGGTGCGGGGGGCACTCAGGTCTCTGGTGCCAGCATTTTATTTCAGCTTTTGATTTTTACAGTTCTATATCTTTCAAAAAAATTAAGTTAAGTTCTGTTTTCATATTCGCGTTTCTCGTGGCCAGCACTTTCAATAAGATCCATTTTGTATATATATTGATGACTTTTGATTTATTTTTTAAGTTTCAGTGTTTGAAACTTAGTCGAGATACCCCCAAAAAAAGAAATTATCTTGTGTCTAACAGAAAAAATTTCTTAAAGTTTTATCTGTGAAATTTGTTGAAACTGGGCATTTTTTGACGCAAAAACGGTAGTTTCATTGTTGAAACTTAAAGTCTTTGGAGGGATTTTTTTTTACTCTACGCTCGTGTTGGATTCATCTACTTCACGAATCGTGAGGCAAATCGAGCGAACGGCAAAGCTTGGCAGGTGATTGACCCCGCATTTTCATGCCTCTGCGAATTTCCATCCTTATTGTTTCATTTTATTGCAGAAGGAATAACAAATTTGATCACTAACCTGCACATATTAAAAAACATGCAAAATCATGAGATTGATGATATTCATAGGGTGTGGCTAGATATCAGTCGACCGAGACTTAATCAAGTCTTAGTCAAGTGATATACTCCCTCTGTCTCGTAATATAAGGGTGTTTTTGACATTAGTGTAGCGTCAAAACGCTTTTATATTATGAGACGAAGGGAGTAGCATATAAAAAGAAAAAGGAAAAAAATAAAAAAAAGAATTGCACGGATGTTCATGGAAGATCAAAGGAATATAGCATCGTCTGAGACGTAAGCAAGTCTCGATCGACTGAGACTTAGCAAAACTGATATCCATATTATTAGGGTATCTTCAAGGCAGACCCACAAACCACCCGCATTCGTCCGAATCGCGGAAGCCATCCAACGCGGACCGGTCTGCAGCGCAGTTCAGACGCGTTTCTCCTGCAAATTGGAGACGAAGTGGGTGGGGGGAGGTTTGCGGGAGTCGGGGCAGCAGAAACGTAGGACTTCGGCACCCCCGACCCACGCAATCCCCCTCCCGGTTACATTTCCTTCCAGACCGCCACTCCCCCCTTACATTACATCCGCACTCTCCACTTCTGTCGCCACTGTTGTACGTCTCCCACCGCCACAGAGGTATTGTCAGACGTCTTCAAGCAGCACTGACTTGCTTGCTCGCCTTTACGACGGAGCTGTCCATCCTATAGCAGTTTGTACCCAGGTACACTCCGCCCCCTGTTGACGACCTCCATGGAGGACACCACGTCCGATAGGTGTTTGGTCAAATGTCATTGAGCTTATTTTCAAATGTTATGTTGTTTTTTAGAGTACGAAGGATGGTGATCTACTCGACCATGAAGGATGAGTTGTTGTGCGATGCGTGGTTGGCCGTATCCGCGGATTTCATAGGTAGGAGCAGAGAGGAAGCCTTTTGGCAGCAAGTGCATGCAATGTTTCACGCAGAAAGCATATTGCACCTACGACATGTACACCATGCAACAACGCAATATGAGGTCGTTATCGTATCGCTAGTACACTATCCATACCAACGTCATCAAGTTTTGCGATGTGGTTCGTCAGCTTGAGGTAAGGTGGCCATTGCGCGCGGTAGAGGACGAGATAGTAAGTTTTGCTTCCTCTTGCTCAACTTGTTGATTGATTCATTCACTCAATGTTGGTCTACACATTATATGTAGCCCGCATGCGCTGCCGTGGTGTACCACAGGACAGGGCGACGACCATTTACGTGCACACACTTTTGGATGAAGCTGAAGGAAAAGTATGTGTGAAACAACATGATTTGTTGATTAAAAACTTGTTGGACATCCGGAATCTAGTCGAATTTGAGATATTGTTGTACTAGACTTAATTTGCATACTATGTATAGATGATTCGTGCTATTTTATGTTCGAACTTCGATAAATATCGGCTGGTTTGCATGAATTTCTATATCTTTTCTAAACGCAGGTTGAAATATATGCGCCTACGATTGAATGGCAGCCTCCTATATCCGTGTTCATGGACCGAAGCAGAAGAAAATTTGCGGGTTGATCTGGGATGCCCTCGTAGCCTAAACACGATACAGGATGAAACAATAGTTTGACATGGACGTCAGGGTCCGCCCGGAATGGAGACGTCGACCGGGCAAGGCTGAAGGTTTCTGCTGATAGTCATGTTGTTGGTGGCGTGTGGCATGGCCTCCATGCATGCTTCACGAACAGTCAGTCCAAAGCCGGTCCCTGCCCCTGCCACAAATTTTGGCAGTTGCTGTCGGCTTGCCTGCCACCTGATATATGCGCGCGGGCCTGGATCCATATGCATGCGTAGCTGAGCTAAGCTAAGCCACGTAGCCGTCCAAGCCGACCCGATTGGTACCGGCGGCCGCTGCAGTAGCTATTGGCTTTGGCCACTCCCACGGGAAGTACCTTGACGCGACGCTTCCACTATGCAAACGCCTTTAAATGATTCCGCTGCACAGTCTAGTGCAGTGCATTCAAGCCCCCTTGCAGCAGCAAGTACGTACAGTACCACGCTCCTGCAGTAGGATCACCATGCTGGTACTCCGGCTCGACGTGGCCACCGTGCGCGCCGCTTACGTCTGTCCACTCCGCCGGCCGGGGGCCCCGTGCGACGGTGCTTGACTGCGTGCGTACCGCAGGCGCACGCGCGCCCACGTGCATCGGCGTACCCCATGCGCAGCGCGGTCGCTCGTACTGCTATACGCGATGCATGCGGGGCACCCGCGCGCGCCCATGGCGCTGCAAGTTTCGATCGGGCTGCTGCTGGTGGTGGGGGTGGTGGCCGGGAGATGTCTTGCTTGGCAGCTAAGTTAGCATCGTCATCCACCACAGGAGAAGGGGTTTGTTCGACGTTCGACGACGATGATGGGGGCCCGGCTGGTCTCAAGTTGGACTAGTGCGTGATGGGAGGAAGAACCCATGTCCAATATGAAATGCCGCATTAATGTTGTTGTTTTGTTTTGGAGGGTCATGACACGCCCAGTCTTATTGCACACACAAGCCTACGCTGTAGTATGTTTTTTTTTTTGTGAGTATGGTGTCGTTTCTGCTGTCCCGAAGATACAAATGACCAAGATTATGTTGGATTATAAGTTTTAAAAAATAATATGTTGGATTATATATGGGCTTTGGTCCATATAAAACAATTATATCTGGTAAATCTCTAAGTCCCATATAGGCGCATGTCAAATGGTGGGAAGTTTAGTACCGTATTGCTAGTGTAGTAAGAGTGAGACCCCTTTATAAGAACTGCTCTATCACATGTCATTGGTAGCTTGAAAAGAGGAGTTGTACAAGCGTGCTCCTCAACTGCGGCCCGCCAAGCCATGCCTCGATGCACGCACACCCTGGGTTGCGGGAATGAACGGAGCCGAGCTCACACCTATGCGTTTTATTTTTAACAGAAGTGCCACTGTCCAAGATGTCGGACCGTGGGCTGTTTGCGGACTCGTGGGCCTAAGCCCAAGCCTACTACCCGACAGCCTATACATTGGAGGAGTTGGCCAGTGCGGCTGACAGAGACTCACTCCCTCCTTGCGCAACCCTAGCCATCATCTAGAGTTTCTCTCACCTTGTTACTTCTGACGATCTCATCCCGACGACCGCGTGCACGGTTGGTCGGGAGAGTGTACCACCGGAACCCCGTCCTTCGATATACAGCCCGGAAGAAGGGCGATAAGGTTTTTGGGGAGCGTCTTGGCGCGACTGCTCCCGATCCGTCCCCATCTCCGTCCTCTTCTGCTTCGACTACTTCCTTTGCATTGACTCCATGGCCGCCGCCGCCGAGAAGAAAGCCGCGGACAATGCCGAGGCTGCCGCTACCGCCGTGTCTAGACCCAAATCTGGTATGTTAAAAAGTTCACAAGGAATTAAAATTTTCCTAGGAAAAAATCTAGGAATCAATAGAATTGCTTGTAATAGACCTTGATTGCTTGATTATTTGATTGAATGTTTCTTAGGAAAGGTGAAAACCCAATGTCACTAGAGGAAACCTAGCTAGCCTTGATAGAAATCAAACCAAGTTTAAATATTATTTGGGCATAAGGCTACCCTTAAAACGATCCAAATGATATTCAAGGGCAAAGAAAATTTTCCTAAAAGAAAATTGAATTGGTTCTGTCCTGGAATCAGTTCAAAATCAAAGGAAAATTATTTAGAAATGGCTTTGCATTTTATTTGGCAGGAAATTGAATTTCATAAGTCCAACTGATGAATTGACCTTCTGCAAATTTTCTAAAATGGATTTGAAACACTTTTGGTTTTGATACCAGATTCAAATTCAAATGGGAAATGTAACTTGCAGAAATTATTTGTCCAAAATGCCCCAACAAAAAGTTCACATGGTCACAAATATTCCATTTGAATTTAGAAAAGATACACTGTTGGAAGAAAATTCAAATTCAAAACAGAATTGAATTTAGAAAGAAAACATAAAAAAGAAAAGAGAAAACATATAAGGGGAAAAAAAACCAGCGGCCCAGCCAGGCCAGGCTGGCCCCTAGCAGCCTCCCACGCGCCACACTCTCCCCCCTGAGCCACTGCTAGAAGGGACCCACCAGGCAGGGTCGTCCCCAACCTCCCGGCAACCACTCGCTCCCATGTTCTCCACGAGCCTGAACACGTTGTGCACGTCCACGCGTCCACAGCCATGCCCACGCCTGAGAACCCTGCCCTACATAAACCCCCTACCCGCTCGTCATTTCTCCCCATTCAGCAACGCCTCTTGCCGCCAGGTTGCCGCTTCATCGACCCCTCCCCGCCGCTTTTACCTAGTTCATCTCCGGTGTAATGCCCACTCCAGGTCCCCTCCCGACTAACCCATGCCAGCACCGCACTCCCTGCACGTAGGCGCACCCTGGGACACCCTCACGGCGAGTGGAGCTTCCTGAAACCCCAAGTTCCTCGGAGGTCGAAGCTCTCCGTCGGCCCTCGTCATCTCCGGCGAGGTGAGCTTGCCCCGAACCCAGGCACTGTGTCCATCAACTTCGCGGTGATCGATCACACCCCCTAACCCCATTGTCTTGCCGAGGCGTGCTCAAATTTGAGCAAACACTTCACACCGAAGCTCGCCGGCGCACGTGCATGATACGTCTCAAACATATCTACTTTTCCAAACACGTTTGCTCTTGTTTTGGACTCTAGTTTGCATAATTTGAATGGAACTAACCCGGACTGACGTTGTTTTCAGTAGAACTACCTTGTTGTTATTTTTTTGCAAAAATAAAAGTCATTGGACTTGGCTGAAAATTTATGAAGAATTTTTCTAAAATTAATAAAAAAATACTGGCGGAAAGATCTACTAGTGGGGAGGGGGCACTACAGAGCCATAAGCTTAGGTGGCGCGCCCCCCATAAGGCGTGCCACCTGACCTTGTGGGTCCCTCGAGCCTCCATTTTCCCTATCTCTGGTCATATAAGTTTGGTCTCATGGAGAAAAAAAACTCAGAGAGAAAGTTCCATCGCGTTTTACGATACAGAACTGCCTTCACCTCCTGTTCTTCATCGGGAGTGCTAATTTGGAGTCCGTTTGCGGTTCCGGAGAGGGGGATTCGTCACCATCATCATCAACAACCTTTCTCCGTCAACAATTCCATAATGCTCACCACCGGGAGTGAGTAATTCGTTCGTAGGCTTGCTGGACCGTGATGAAGATGGATGAGATTTTTCATGTAATCGAGTCAATTTGTTAGGGCTTGATCCCCAGTATCCACTATGTTCTGAGATTGATGTTGCTATGACTTTGTTATGCTTAATGCTTGTCTCTAGGGCCCGAGTGCCAAGATTTCAGATCTGAACCCTTTACGTTTTCATGAATATATTTGTGTTCTTGATCATATCTACTAGTTATATGCACTTGATATTGTTCTAGACCGTAGACCCCAAGGTGACAATAATTGGGATACTCCCTAGGGATGACCGCAATTCAAGAAGTTCATGTATTCACCATGTATTCGAGGAGTTCATGTATTCACCATGTGTTAATGCAAGATCAAATCAACTATCATCGTAGATCATCCCAAAGGTCTTACTTGGCTCAAATACTAATGAAAACACCAAAATAAATTACTACAAAGGTAATAATGTGTATTTATTGAAAAACAGAAGCAAAAACATAAAAATAAAAATAAAATTGGGTTGCCTCCCAACAAGCGCTATTGTTTAACGCCCCTGGCTAGGCATAAAACATAGATCTATGTATTGTCATCTTTGGTATGGAATCCATAAGTAGCCCTCATAATAGATTCATATGGCAACTTAATTTTCTTTCTTGGAAAGTGTTCCATGCCCTTCCTTAATGGAAATTGAAATCTAATGTTTCCTTCTTTCATGTCAATAATTGCACTAATAGTTCTAAGGAAAGGTCTACCAAGAATAATAGGACATGTAGGATTGCAATCTATCAAGCACAATAAAAATCTACGGGCACAAAATTCATATTTGCAACAATAAGAACATCATTAATCCTTCTCATAGGTTTCTTAATAGTGGAATCTGCTAGATGCAAATTGAAAGAACACTCATCAAATTTATGGAAACCTACCGCATCACATAAAGTTTTTGGAATCGTGGAAACACTGGCACCCAAATCCCACAAAGAATTGCACTCATAATCTTTAATTTTAATCTTGATAGTAGGTTCCCACTCATCATAAAGCTTTCTAGGGATAGAAACTTCCAACTCAAGTTTTTCTTCAAACGATTGCATCATAGCATAAACGATATGTTTAGTAAAAGCTTTATTTTGATTATAAGCATGAGGTGGATTCAACATGGATTGCAACAAGGAAATACAATCTATCAAAGAACAATTATCATAATTGAAGTCCTTGAAATCCAAAAAAGTGGGTTCAATTTTTCTATCAAAGAACAATTATCATAATTGAAGTACTTAAAGTCTTGACCTCTCCAATCTCACTTTTATCAATTTTTCTTAAGATCTTTAAACTCCAAGTTATTGGGACGCCTTCTAGCTAAAGTTGACTCATCTCCAGTCCCATCTTTATCAAGGTTTATATTAGAAAACAAAGATTCAATAGGAGACACACCAATCACTTTAAGATCTTCATCATTATTATCACAAGAAATAGAAGAACACACTTTTACAAACCAATCTCGCTTAGCATGCATCCTAGCGGTTCTTTCTTTACATTCATCCATAGAAATTTTAATAGCTTTTAGGGATTCACTAATATCATGCTTGGGTGGCATACATCTCATCTTAAAAGGATGAATCTCAAGAGAAATTTTATCAACGTTCCTAGCCAAATCATCCATCTTAAGCAAATTTTCTTCTACCATAGCATTGAAATTCTTTTGAGAATTAATGAAATCTTTAATATTATTCTTAACATCAGAGGGTATTTTATTATAAGTTTTATAAGAATTGTTGTAGGAATTACCATAATTAGAGGAATTACTAGGAAACGGCCTAGGGTTGAAATTACCTGTATATGTGTTATTACCTAAATTGTTCCTACCAACAAAATTCACATCCATAGATTCATTACTATTCTCAGTCAAAGTGGACAAAGGCATATCATTAGGATCAATAGGAACACTCTTACTAGCAAACAATTTCATAAGTTCGCCCATCTTCCACTCAAAGTATTAATTTCTTCAATCGCATGCACTTTTTTACTAGTGGAATATCTTTCAGTATGCCATTGAGAGTAATTTGCCATAATATTATCGAGGAATGTAGTAGCTTCTCCTAATGTTATTTCCATAAAAGTACCTCCCGCGGCGGAATCTAAAGGATTTCTAGAAGAAAAATTCAATCCGACATAAATTTTTTGTATGATCATACATAAACTTAAACCATGCGTAGGGTAATTTCTTATCATCAATTTCATCCTCTCCCAAGATTGTGCAACATGCTCATGATCAAGTTGCTTAAAATTCATTATATCGTTCCTAAGGGAAATGATCTTAGCCGGAGGAAAATACTTGGAAATAAAAGCATCTTTACACTTATTCCATGAATCAATACTATTTTTAGGCAAAGATGAAAACCAAGTTTTAGCACGATCTCGTAGTGAGAACAGAAATAGCTTCAATTTAACAATATCATTGTCCACACCCTTTTTCTTTTGCATATCACACAACTCAATGAAAGTATTTAGATGGGATGCAGCATCTTCACTAGTAAGGCCGGAAAATTGTTCTTTCATAACAAGATTCAAAAAGCGACATTAATTTCATAAGATTCTGCACTAGTGGCGGGAGCAATCGGAGTACTAATAAAATCATTATTATTAGTGTTGGAAAAGTCACACAACTTGGTATTTTCTTGAGACATCGTGACAAAGCAAGCAATCTAGCACACAAACAACCAAAAAGCAAACGAAAAGATGAACGAAAGAAGGGTGAATAAAAAGGAAAATAATTTTGTGTTTTTCTGAAAACGTTTTAGAAGTGAGGGAGAGGAAAACGAGAGGCAAATGGAAAATAATGTAATGCGAGAGATGAGAGTTTATGGTGCGTACTCGGTAGGCTTGATGTAGAACCTCCCTGGCAACGGCGCCAGAAATTCTTCCTGCTACTTCTTGAGCTTGCGTTGGTTTTTCCCTTGAAGAGGAAAGGGTGATGCAGCAAAGTAGAGGTAAGTATTTCCCTTAGTTTGAGAACCAAGGTATCAATCCAGTAGGAGGTACAAGAAAGTCTCCAATCTATGCACCTGCACAAGCAATCAAACACTTGCATCCAACGCGATAAAGGGGTTGTTAATGCCTTCACGGTCACTTGCAAGGATGTGATCTGATAGAGATGGATATAAAATATTGCTAAAACATAAAACAAAGTAAAAGTAAATAAATTGCAGCAAGGTATTTTGGGGTTTTTGGTCTATAGATCTGAAAATATATGATGGAAAATAGACCCAGGGCCATAGGTTTCACTAGAGGCTTCTCTCTTGAAGAAAGGTGGGTAAACAAATTACTATTGAGCAATTGATAGAAAAGCGCAAAGTTATGACGATATCTAAGGCAATGATCATGAATATAGGCATCACGTCCGTAATAAGTAGACCGACTCCTACCTGCATCTACTACTATTACTCCACACATCGACCACTATCCAACATGCATCTAGAGTATTAAGTTCATAAGAACTGAGTAATGCCTTAAGTAAGATGACGTGATGCAGAGGGATAAACTCAAGCAATATGATATAAACCCCATCTTTTTATCCTTGATGGCAACAATGCAATACGTTCCTCGCTATCCCTACTATGTCACTGGGTGAGGACACCGCAAGATTGAACCCAAAACTAAGCACATGTCCCATTGCAAGAAAAACCAATCTAGTTGGCCAAAACAAATCGATAGTTTGAAGAGATTTACAAAGATATCTTAATCATGCATAAAAGAGTTCAAAGAAGACTTAAATAATATTCATAGATAATCTGATCATAAATCCACAATTCATGGATCTCAAAAAATACACCGCAAAAAAGTATTACATCGAGGAGAACATTGTATTGAGGATCAAAGAGAGAGAAAAGGCTATCTAGCTACTAGCTATGGAACTGTAGGTCTGTGGTAAATGATACATCTCCAATGTATCTATAATTTTTGATTGTTCCATTCTGTTATATTATCATTCTTGGATATTTTACAATCATTTTATAGTCATTTTATATAAGTTTTTGGTACTAACCTATTGACATAGTGCCAAGTGCCACTTGGTGTTTTCTGCATGTTTTTTACATCACAGGAAATCAATACCAAACGGAGTCCAAACGTAGTGAAACTTTTTGTGGATTTTTTGGACCAGAAGACATCCAGTGGGTCGAAGAAGCACCTGGGGTGCTCCGAGGGGAGAACAACCCACCAGGGCGCACCTGGAGGCCCAGGCGCGCCCTGGTGGGTTGTGCCTACCTCGGTTGCCTCCCAAACCGCCTCTTTACTCTATAAATACCCCAATATTCCAGAAACCCTAGTGGAGTCGACGAAAATCAATTCCAGCCGACGCAAGTTCCAGACCCACCAGATCCAATCTAGACACCATCACGGAGGGGTTCATCATGTCCATTGGTGCATCTCTGATGATGCGTGAGTAGTTCTTTGTAGACCAACGGGTCCGTTGTTAGTAGCTAGATGGCTTCCTCTCTCTCGTTTGATTCTCAATACAATGGTCTCTTGGAGATCCATATGATGTAACTCTTTTTGCGATGTGTTTGTTGGGATCAGATGAACTTTGAGTTTATGATCAGATCTATCTTTTTATCCATGAAAGTTATTTGAGTCTTCTTGATCTATTATATGCATGAGTTCTTATAGCCTTGTATTTCTTCTATGATATTTAGGTTTTGTTTGACCAACTTGATCTATTTATCTTGCAATGGGAAGAGGTGCTTTGTGATGGGTTTGATCTTACGGTGCTTGATCCCAGTGTCAGAAGGGGAACCGACTCGTATGTATCGTTGTTATTAAGGATAACAAGATGGGATCTATTTCTACATAAAGATCTTGTCTACATCATGTCATCGTTCTTATTGCATTACTCCATTTCTCCATGAACTTAATACACTAGATGCATGCTGGATAGCGATCGATGTGTGGAGTAATAGTACTAGATGCAGGTAGGAGTCGGTCTACTAATCTTGGATGTGATGCCTATATAATGATCATTGCCTGGATATCATCATGACTATTTGAAGTTCTATCAATTGCCCAACAGTAATTCGTTTACCCACCGTTTGCTATTTTTCTCGAGAGAAGCCACGAGTGAAAACTATGGCCCCTGGTCTCTTCTTTATTATATTTGCCTTTGTGATCTATTTTCCTTTGATTTTATTTTCAGATCTATTAAGCTAAAAAATACAAAAATACCTTGTTGTATTTTATTTTATTTGGCATTCAATCTATCAATTTATTACAACTCTCTCACGTCCTTTGCCAATTTCTCGCGCCGTTACCCGAAAGGGATTGACAACCCCTTTAATATGTCGGGTTCCGAGTATTTGTTATTTTTGTGCAGGTGTCATTCACGTAGTGTTGCGTAGTTCTCCTACTGAGGGAAGTACCTACCGTTGTTGTGCTGCATCATCCTTCCTCTTTGGGAAATATCGACGTAGTTCTAGCAGACGTATGTAAACTACTCACGCATCTTTGGTAGGGCAACAAGGTTGATGTAGAGGCCCTCCGTGATCAAATCCTCCTCCGGCAGATCGCCGGAAAAGGCCCTTGATCTCATGGGAACGGAGGCTTGTGGCGGCGGAAAAGTATTTTTGTGGATGCCTCTGATGGTTTGGGAATATTTGGGAATTTATAGTGCAAAGATTAGGGTTGGAGGACTCCTGAGGGGACCACAAGCCCTCAAGGCGCCCCTCCGGGGTGCTCTTAGGAGGCGTGTGGCCTCATCGAGAACCTTCTGGCCCCTTCTCCAAGCTTCATGGATGGCCTATGGTTCAAGAAAAATCATCAGAAAGTTTTATTCTGCTTGGACTCTGTTTGATATTCCTTTTCTGTAAAATTCAAAAACAAGGAAAAAACAAAAACTGGCACTGGGCTCTAGGTTAATAGGTTAGTCCCAAAAATAATATAAAATAGCATATTAATGCATATAAAACATCCTAAACAGATAATATAATAGCGTGGAACAATAAAAAATTATAGATACGTTGGAGACGTATCAATTGGCAACTACCAATTTTTAACTTTTCTTAACAAACTAGGGTTTGCAACAAATAGGTTGTCTAGATATGCAACTAGGTGGTAAACCTATATGCTGCAAGCAACACAAGCAACACAAGCAAGCAACAGATATAACACAAGTAAAGCTTGCACAAAGTAAAGGCAAGAAATAACCACAAGTGGAGCCGAGGAGATGAGGATGTGTTACTGAAGTTCCTTCCCTTTGAGGGGAAGTACGTCTCTGTTGGAGCGGTGTGGAGGCACAATGCTACCCAAGAAGCCACTGGGGCCACCGTATTCTCCTCACGCCCTCACACAATGCGAGATGTCGTGATTCCACTAGTTGTGCCCTTGAAGGTGATGATTGAACCTTTACAAACAAGGTTGGGGCAATCTCCACAACTTAATTGGAGGCTCCCAACAACCCCACGAAGCTTCACCATAATGGAATGTGGCTCCGAGGTGACCTCAACCATCTAGGGTGCTGAAACACCCAAGAGTTACAAGATCCAAGCGATTAGTGGGGGGAATCAAATTTCTCTTGGTGGAAGTGTAGATCGGGGCCTTCTCAATCAATCCCTAGAAAATCAACAAGTTTTATTTTCTAGGGAGAGAGATCGGGCAAAAATGAGCTTTGGAGCAACAACGGAGTTCGGGGGAGGAATAGGTAGTTCTTCATGAGGAAGAAGACCCCCTTTATAGTGGGGAACGAATCCAACCGTTATGCTCTTATCAGCCCTCACACAAGCGGTACTACCACTCCAGGAGTGGTACTACCACTTCCTACAGAGGGCCAAGGAGAATATTTAATAAAAATCTAAGACCATTGCATATTAAGGTCAAAATAGTGCTACCAATATACGAGTGTCATACGATGCCATTTAAAAGATTGTATCACAAAAGCTCGAAATATTACAAGGCTCAAATTCCAGAGTTATATGGCTCAAATTCGAATATTATAAGGTTCAAACTAATATTAGAAATGAAATTTGGCTCATCAGCTGCAAACGCTCGCTCCGATCCGCTAAACATGGATATCGGTCTGGTTTTGAAACCTCATAATTTATGCAAAGGGGCCAGCCACTGAGAATTCATGTATGGGGTTGACACGATGACTTCCGATTACTCTGTTATCTGAAGTTCCAGAATGAAATTCAGCATTTTCGGAGCCTATTCCATTCTGCCGCAGCTGCCAACACTGATCAACAAACCAATCATTTTTGTGAAATAAATGTAGGGCAAACCTCATTACCTTTAGCACCCTTGCTCTGACAACAAAGAAGCTGGCAAATATAATCTCCGGTAAGGTCCCTCGGAGTTCAAAGTAATTTCTAAGAGATGAAGATCTAGGCATTCAACGTGATTGTTATATTGTATCACATTATCCACCACTGGGCCTAATCTTATCCGCAAAAGAAGAAAACGTGTTAGTGCCTACATGCAGTTTTGAACACTACTACAGGCCTATTTGGTTTGCAGGATTTGTAAAAGGGATGCACTAACATGCCATCTTCGATCTAACATGATTAACATGGGCATTTGATTACAATCTAGAAAAATGTAGCCTTCTTCACAAGAGGTTGGAGTGGATGAAAAGTTCCCTAAGAAAACTAGTACAGATGAATCCAAAGGAGAAATGCTTATGGATTGTAACCATATGGATCAAGCAACCAATATGGGGGGGGGGGGAACATGTATGTACTGAAATCCTCCAAAAGAATCCTTCAGAAATCGTAGTACATTGTCATTGTAAACTTGGAAAAAGGTGTCACAAATTGAACTCCCTTATGGTTAAAATTTAACATGAAAGGAACATGACCTCGATATATAGCTTCTGCAGGCACGGAAAGCATCTCAGGAAACTGACAACTTACTATAGGTTGGGGCCGATAGATTCTAGTGCCAAGACCTTCACTCTGCGCAGTTTCGGGGTCAAGCTTGTTGGAATCATTTTCTGGATGACAGATGAACATACATCCTCAAAATTAGAAATAATGTTAATTTGTAGAAGGAGAGGTAGAAGGCGGCTGTTGTACCTAAACATGTGTGGATCCGATAACAAGTTCGGAGTATTTGTCAGACGAGTAGTCCACCATTGTCAATTTCGGTGCAGAAATGACATTGATTCTTCTTGGACCTTCTTGATCAACTAAAAGTAATCTCTCAAGTGCAGGTGTGTCCTCAGTGACCATACTGTGGTACACATCTTGTGATGTCTTCTTGCCGCGCCAGCAACACACATAAATAGTCCGAAGAGTCATGGAGGTGATGTGGAAGCTATTCAACCCATTGATCACCTGAAGATGAGTTCAACCATGGAGCAGGTGCTCCATGTCACCGTTGGGAGGCAGACGGCAATGAGCTCGAGGTACTTCAGTCGTGGTAGAATAAGAGCAGGCGCATCATTAAGCGCGCGCGGGGGGGGGGGGGTGGCAGTTCCTCAACTTGGCGACGCGCAGCATAGGCGCGAGGCGGAGCGCGGTTGGCAGCAAGTGCATATGCCCATCATCAAAAGTGAGCTCCTCGAGCTGATCTAGGGCGGGGGATCGAAACTAGTTGTCAAGCTTGGCTCGGTCCTTGCCGTTGGAACTGAACTTGCCCATTCGAAGGCCTCTGGTTGGGCCAAGGTGGCTGCCGAGGATCTTGGAGAACGCATCCAAGCTTTTGTGATAGCCATGGAAGAGCTCGTGGGTGTCGATGAGGTCGAGAGGGGTGGAGTTCCATAGGGGGCACCACCATCGGGAAAGGACAGTTGTCCACGCCCCATATTTGATTGGGAGCAGGGAGATGATGACTATCAACATATCATCGGGGAGGCTCCTGATGAAGTCTAGGCTTGCTGAGTCGCTTGCGGTTCTTGCTCGCCCCGCCTCTGCCTGTTGGCAGCCCCGTTCTCCACCTCCGGAGTCTCCTTGTCAGCGGTGTTTTCTGATAGAAGTGGGAGTATAGGGAATATTTAGTTAAAATAGGGCAATAGAAAAGTGTATTGGTAAGTAGAAGTTATTAGGTAGGAATATAGTAAGAAAATGGAATAACAATTGGTTTCTTAAATACTACACAATTCATTTGATATTGTTGGGTAAGTCAACATGAAGATATTTGAAAAGAAAATTTACTTCGAACAAAGTCTGGACAGATGATATCGTCTGGGAAGTTAGTATATATCTCATGACCAGGCTCTTTTATGTGCAGTGCAATTTTAGTGCCAACTTTCTGTACATAAAACTTGAAAATTTCTTTCCAAAGGCCAGTGCCAAAATAGGAGTCACCATGTTCATCAAGTCTTACAGTAGCAACGATTGTAAATCCATCGTTTGTGTTCAGTATGATATCCCTGCAGTCTTGATTTATGTAAAGCGAAAGATTGTGCACTACAGATTCCGTTGCATAGCAAGGGACACGCTGCAGAAAATGGTAGGATTGTCAAAGAACATATGGTAACATGCAAATATGGGCCCAAATTGAAATAATTGTACAGTAATTGAAATCGAAGGACAAAAATCTATAATTAAACAGATAGGGTAAATATGATGTCATGGAAATATTGGAGTAATCGAAAGAATAATACATCATTAATTTGCCTAATATAGAAAGAAGAGGGGAAAAAATCCCCTTTGACGTATATGGTGCATGTGGCATCTTTTATCCAAATGTAGCAATATTTAGTATATGTTCAGGAAAGTAGGCCATGCCAACCGATTTAGGGTGAGATTGAACATACCGCGTGCATCCTCAAGTCATCTGGTATGGTGAGATGGAACTCCATGGATGTCGGGCAGAGGTCGCAAAGTCCTGATGTATCCGTGCACTGTACACTCTATGAATGAAAGAAAACCCTCAAATCAGCTTGAATAAAAATGAATTCACGGCGATTTTGGCCGGGTGATTAAAGGAGGCAGATGAACTGGGATAAGAGATGAGATAATATCTCATTAAATTAGTTACCTTGTTGTCCATGAGAAAGAACCCTTAGTACGGCGGATTCCCCAACAGAGCGGAGCTAGGTCGACCACGAGCAGCATCGAGAAAGTTGATGGCGATAGGCGGTGGTAAGCGGAAGTGGCGAAATGTGGTGGGGTTTGCCGGCAGCCTGGCGGCGACGCTAGACGGCGAGCTAAGTGGTTGCGGCCGCGATAGGCGGTGCCATGCATAGATGCGGAGGAGCTTGTGCAGGTGTGAATGGGGACCAGAGGGGGTGGCGGGTGAGGTGAGGGTTTTTGTGACATGGGGATGGTGAGGATTTTCTTTTTTATTTTTTGAATTGGGTCGTGAGGATTTTCTGTCCCACAAAGAATTTCGGAGGCAACAGTTTGCTAGAGCCAACCGTGTGTGATTTATGCAACAGGTAAAATGAAAGTCATTGCACATGGTTTCAACTTTGGGAACCGTGTGTGATTGATGTATGACCTCCGTCCTGGTTTATTGGGACCCTTTGTAATTTGTACCAAAATTTGACCAAATAATTAACTAAGAAATGTTTATGCATGTCACCAAAAATTATATCATTGAACACTATGTTCAAATACGCATCCAACGATATAATTTTTGCTGACCTGCACTAACATTTTGTCAGTTAAATCTTTGGTCAAAATTTAACACAAATTACAAAGGGGACCAATAAACCAGGACGGAGGTAGATTCAATCAACCGAACTGATTGCATCCATATCCCACATTTAGACATAAGTAAACATAGATTAAACATACTTAGACATAGATAATAAGCGTACACAAGCATAGTTTAACCATAAGTACACAGTTCAACGGTCATTAAGCATACTCAAGCGTACATAGTTTGATCCCACATCTCATCTCATCTGTCGGCACGATCCCGAAGCTTCTCCAGGTACTCGGTGTACGCGGCGCAGCCACCCCGCGAGAATACTTCTACTTGAAGGAGCCAACAGCTCGTCCTCTTGCATGCGCCAGAACACTTTCATACTTGTCATGAAGCTTTTGGTTGCAAAATGGGCATCGCTAGCCGTCGTCCCAGGTCCTAATACGCCTATTATGCATTCCCGCATAAAGCTCCCTCAAAATTTGCCTCTTGTACCTCCTCTGGCCATCTTCATCCTCGCTGTCCACATCGTAAGACAACGCCTATACAAATAGTTAAAAAAATGTGGCATCAAATTAATGTTTACAAACTAATCTCGAGCGAACATTTGGTAGTTGCCAAAATTTGGCATCAAATCAATGTTTGCATGTCGTGAAGTAGGCTTAGAAATTTATGGCTATATTTTTCATACATATCCAGAGATTATGGTTTGATTTTTAAGCACAATCGTCTATGTACAGACCAATCTTGAAGAAAATAATGGCACAAGCATATATGTAGGTCATTCAAAATCAACTATCAAGTCCTGGCTAGAAATTATTAGCACGAACACTAACCCTAGTCGGATTACTAGCAGAAATCATTTGCATAGATGAAACAACTAATCACTTATCACTTGTACCATTCAAACAATCAACACACTACAAGGATCTAACGAAACTTACTCAGGTTTCATGGATTGGGAGAACATAACCATAGGATTTCTATTCCAAAAAGGGGGAGGCAGGAGTAACCAGATAAACCCTAGGATCTATTTGACACATAAATGGGTATAGATGACTAACCAGTTGTCAGTCGTCGTCGGAGTCGTCGCCCGAGTGGTCGTCGGAGTCGTCGCCCGAGTCGTCACCAGAGTCGTTGTGGAACTCCGCCTCCGGCTTTGGAAGCTCGATGCCGTCGACAACGTCAGGGTGCTGCGATACCTTGTCGGAGGTGATTGCAACCTATGTCTTCATCTCCATGCCGTGCTCTGGTGCTTCAGCAGCCCTGGCATCGCCACTTCCTCTGATGGGGCGCTTCGGCAGTATCCTCATTCAATGACGGCTTTGAGGACTGAGAGCGGCATCGAGGATGCAAGTGGAGAGAGAGGATTGTGTGTGTGGCGAGGATGGGGGGTGCGGCCGCTCAGGCGCACCATTAATATAGAGTTGTGGGAGAGAGGTTGGCGGCGGTCAAACCGCTGGCTCACCTCCCCGTGAGCCTGCGCACTGGACTGCTGGCATGCCTACCGTCATTTCACACAGCTACTCGCATGCCTCCCAATGACACTATGCAGCGAGCACGCCTCCGTCAATTCACACACCTGCACACACACCTCCCGGTCTGCCTGCGCGGCAGACTGCTCGCATGCGTCCCGTGAACTCACGCCTGCTCGCACGGCACACGGGTCGCGTGGCAGCACGTATATTGTTTTTCTATTCGGATGATTAATGCTGCCACTTTATTGCTTAACTGATGCATGCCACGTATCCATTGTTAGTCTAACGTTCGTGGTTCGAAGAAATAATCTGTTTGGGATATTGGTTCCCAATTATTAATAATCTCCCGTTTGTAAGAAGATAAAGATTACATCAAAACTGGTCTCAAATTTGACAAAAAAAAGTACAATGCCACTTTGTATTGGTGTCCATATGACAACACGATAAGTTTCATGAACTTCAAATAGGTTTTGGATGTACTAGAATTTAAAAATCAAGATTCTCAATGTTTGAAATTTCTTGCATGGGGAGTAAACATGCACCCAGTGAGACACATGTGTTTTTGCAATCCATTTAGGTGCACTATCACGTGTGCATGAAGCTCAAATTTGATTTTTGCACATTATACCCATAGAAAATCAACCAATGTACTAAAACATCTAAATGATCTCTATTTTTCGAAATTAAAACATCCCTCCTTTGGTAACATATGTTCACCACGGGATAATTTAACATGCATCGTAGTTGTGGTGGATTCGCAATGTGTGTGTGGGTGTGTGCGTCTAGGGGGTGGCGGGTGGCTCCCAGTACACTACGAGTTGTGAGCCACCGTGTGGGTTGGCCGTTTTGTTAGGCAGGTGCCACATCAGAGTTGTGAATTCGTTATTTAAGACATTACACAACCCTTTCGTACATACATGTTTTGGCCACATGTAGTCGATGGTTGTCCTACACGACACTCGATACATGCGTGTGACGCTTTCTGTGGGCCCATGAGGTCGCCGTCCATCACTTTGAGGAACAGCCGATAGTGAGGTTAATTAGACCGGCAAGGTATAATCTTTTTTGTTTGTGTTATGGTGGAATTATATGTATAGTACGCGTCGAAGAGGTGGGAGGGGACTAGCATATATACTATACATACGCATCCGTGAACAAGTACACCTCACTTGGTGACGGGACTTTTCGGTTTCCATGGCACGTGCCATATCAAAGTTGTGAAATTGGCTATTCAAACATCACACAACACCTGTTTGGGCCACATGCATGCAGGCGGTGGTTATCCTAGCTAGGACACTCATGTGTGACGCTTCCATCTATGGGCCCACGAGGCCATCGTCGATGCATGCTTCACTTTGACCTACATCTGGAGAGGTTAATTAATTTCACCACCGAGGAGGATTCTTTTTGGGTTGTATTATGGTAGGAGCATATAGTATGTGTCGAAGAGGGGAAGGGGACCATCATATGTAGTACGCTTCATGAACCTCGCTATGTGTGGGGACTTTACGGCTTTTGAGGCATGTGGCACATCAAAGTTGTGCATATTGGGTATTCAATGCAAAGCGATGGTGGTTGTCCTCTCGCACCCACTTAAGCGGTTATCAGCGATATCGATGCTTTCCATCTGTGGGCCGGCTTGGTCCATCACTACTTTTTGCCTAACAACGAGAGAGGTTAATTTAACTTAGGAGGGGATTATTTTCATTTGTTTGTAATATGGTATATATACAGGTCATGCTCTGGGATGACATGATATAGTTTGAGCACACAGACGTGCATGTGTATGCATGAATCCCTCCCATTGAGTCGAAGTGGCTAGTACAACGACACGTCATGAACCGATCTCGCTCTGTGTGGGGATTGTACGATTTTCGACGCACGCGCCACATCAATGTTGTGAAATGGTATTCAAAGATGCATGCACGCATCACCTCCATACATATGCATGTAGTGGTTGTGTTTGAACGATACACTCCCCCGCGTGGTTATCGGTGACAAGCCTATATGTTCCTGGGCCCGTGTGGACATACGTGATCACCTTGATCGACAACAAGATAGGTTACCAATGGAAGATTTTTCCTCTGGTTCGTGTTATCGTAGTATAGGTCATGGTGAGATTCAGACCTAATTAAGTTTGAGCGCATACTATGCACGCATGCATGCATGAATCCCCGTCATCGGCTTGAAGTGTGGTGTGACATACATATGCATCGTGAACCTAACCCTCACTCAGTGTGGTGATTTCTGGTTCAAAAGCATGGTGCCACATCAAAGTTGTTCCATTGTGTATTCAAAACAGACCTCTCCATACATATGTTTGGGCCACACGGATGCAATGGTTGTCTTCAGGGACTAGCTACTTGTGTGATTATTGGCGAGCTATCCCATCTCCGGAGTCGCATGGACGGACATCACATTGACCAACAACAAGAGAGAGGTTGTACGACCAAGGTGGATTATTCTTGCTCCGTTTTATGATCCATCTTCGTGAGATGCCTCTCTGGCCCGCCGACTGAAAGTGGGTGTGTGGGGGGGGACTGCTACTTCGCACTTTGGTAGGTGAACCTCGGTTGGGGGGGGCATGCATCCATAGCTTAGGATTCCCTTCGTGCCGACACGAGGGGGCAAGCAATATCGTGCGCTTTGCGAGATAGGTGCCACATCCAAGTTGCATTTGGTATTTGAACATCAACCCACCCTTTTCATACATAAATTTGGTCCACATGCAAGTGTGTTCGTGTTCTGACCCTCTCCCGCATCATTTTTCGCTAAATTTATGAACATTAGACAAGTCGGATGACGCAACAGACACGGTTCACTCACACTAATCGTGTGCAACGTCGGTGCCCCTGTCACGCACATCCGCACAGTACATTGGGATCCATGAGGCTTCCCCTCTCAAAAATATCTACCCGCCTGCAACTTTTTCTGTTTGATAACACATGGTTATTATGTTTCGGCCGTGTGTGATGTTTCTTGTTCCAAATCCCGCCTGCATCACTCGAAAATATCCGCTCGCCTCGAGGGTTTTTCTGTTTCATAACACACGGTTGTTATCTCCGGACCGTGTGCGATGCACCATCATCCAAATTTTCAATAGCCCCGACATTTCACTCCCGCATAGTAAAATTTTCAGTAGCCGAGTAATTTTCTCAAACACACCCCCGCCCTCCCCCCTCCACACACACACCAAAACCTCCTCGGGCGTGCGCACGCGCGCGCGCACACCCACGCCCTCCCTCGCTTACCCTAGCAAGGTTGCCGCCACCGCAAGGCCTCCATTGTCAACATCTGCCGATTTGCCCGTGCAGCTTACCCACCGATCTCCATACCCAGCCGCCCTGAGTTTCCTAGATGACGCCTTCCAAATTCCCCCTTTCCCACAGATCCCCATCCCCATCCCCCACTCCAGAGCAGCGCAGCCTAAGTCAGGCTACGCTTCCCGTGGAGCTTGAGGAGTGACTAGCCCAAAAGAGGTGTATCACGGTCTCTTCGCCTGACGTCATCAAGGAAGCTGATGACCATTACTGGCCGCAGGCATTCAATCGGAGGGCTAGAGTATGCGGGTATGTCGTGGATGCCAGCTATGACATCGAGGTCGTCGACAGCGACGACTTGAGGCGGGCTATGTCACAGGTTAAGTGGCCCACCCCAACCCCTCGGGTTCAACGACCGTCGATCTCATCCATGGCCCCGCTGCTGATCTCCTCTGGCTCGCTGTCAAGAATTTGCTATCCTACATGGCCATCGAGCCCCTTTTGTCATTTCTGAAGGACACGTTCTGCGACGCTGGCTTGGGATCCAGAGCTTCCAAGTTAGACCTCATCAACGACGACCACGAGGAGGGCACCCTCTCCGGCTCTTCCAAGGGGAAAGAGCTCGTCTGCGACATCAGGGAGGGCACCCTACAGCTGTTCTCTTCCAAGGGGAAGGAGCCCATCTACGACAACATGGAGCGCATCCAGGGTCCGTGCTCTTCCCACGAGAACGAGCCCATCTGTGACAAGTGAGGAAATCCATGATTTGTTTTGCCATGCCTCTTCACAGGGGGGAACCCATGATTTGTTTTGTCGAGCTCCTTTTGTAGTGTAGTGAGAATATGTCCAATTTTAATTGCTATATTTAGTTGTTTGCAGTATGCCTTGTTTATTTCAGTTGTTCACAATTTGATGCTCTATATGTGCAATTATTTACTGTGCAGTACATTTCATCAATCCATTTTTAAACATACCGATAGGAATGCATATATTTGCTTTGCTGTTAAGCCTGTTATAGCTAGCATATGCCTCTTTTAAAGGTTTTTGAATGTTCGGTTGTTTGTAGTTAGCATATGTCCAGTTTCAAATGCTATCTTTGGTTGTTCGTAGTATGCCTAGTTTATTCTAGTTATTCACAACGTGATGTTCTATATGTGCACGTATGGACTGTGCAGTTCAATTTCATCAATACCAGTTTCAACAACACCACTATGAATGACTACATTTGGTTACTGCATCTTGTAGTTAACACGCCTTTCCATTTTTATTTAACAATAACCAGTGTACTTAGACCAGCACAATACCAGTTTGAATGACTATGTTTGCTTGTTGTTAAATGTTAGGCCGGTTGCAGTTAACACACCTTTCCACTTGTTTTGCTTTACTAGCGTGCTTAAACCTGCACACTGAAGCTATCTTTTGGAGATTATTTTGTCTTCCATGGATAATTTTGGTTGATATTTAGCCTATTGTGCTTAACATGCCTCTCGATGTACCTACACAGGACAATTTTGGGAACGATTGCTTCTTTCCATCGAGGTTAGTTTCATCCCATGGCTTATATACACTCACTGTTCAGGATATCAGTGGCTGGTACCATATAGGTCGGGGGCTGATAAGGGACTAATTAGTGAATCGGACTTTTAACTGAATATATCTGTAACCCATTTATTGTTAGGTTAACTAGGGTCATATGTAATATATATGAGGTTACATATCAACATGCACTGTACTTAATGTCTAAATATGCAATCCTAGGCTACATAGCAACAAGGAAGAGTGTTACCTTAATGTTCTGTTGATGTCTAGATGTACGTAGAAGAGCAGCAGCAACAACAACAACAACACAATCCTATTTGGATACTCAACTTAGCTAGAGGTTAGAGTTAGTTTCTAGCTCATGACTAACCCTGAACTAACTCCATCCAAAGAGGTGTTTGGATGACAGGGTTAGATTGACAATAAATGCACTAGGAGAACTAGCTCCAATTAGCACCTCTTGGGTTGGATAGTTTTTGGGGTGAGTTAGATGCAACTAGCTCAAACTAGACCTCATGTTTGGATATACTTTAGGGGTATTTGAGCCCGAACTAGCTCAATCTAAATCTAACCCATGGATACAACAACAGTTAATCAGCCGATAATTTGTAAGAATATAATAAACTCCTTCCGGTCCAAAATATAAGATGATAATTCATCTAATATTTGACTATATTGGATGTTATAAGATATTGTAAAAGAGTGTTGTACTACATCATTGTGCAATTGTTGTTTAGCTTCTAATATTAACTTGGTGCTTTTAGGTACATATGACATTGGTAAAGATCCGCGCTTCAACCCTTTCTGTGTGTGGGGCAATGAGATATCGATGAACCAGCATCAAGTGAGGAAGCAGATAAAGATTGTTAGTAAAATGGGTCAAAAGATGGCAATTAAACTATTTGTTTACACTTTATCCAAGACAACAGCAAACTGCAAGATGGTAAGTAAGAACTCTACATCCTTCTTTTTACTGCCCATAATGAGTTGTGTTAGATAACAATGTCTGAATATTTTTCCTTTGCAGTGGTTCCCAAAGCAGTTTACTCAAGATTACCTCTCAAACTACATGATTGGTGGGCATGCAAAGGTTAAAGTATTTCTACCAGAACACAATGATTATCTATATGTTTTCATGAAGACCATGAAGGATGCGTGGGCAGTCGGCCATCACAAGGGGTTGGACTAGAGTCGTGCATGCCTTCTGCATGGAGGAGGGCACAATATGGGCATTCCGCTTCACCTTGTTCAGCAACCAGAATATATTTCGCATCTTTCTTTCCCGTCTTTTATAGTACAAGTATACAACTGTGGTTCATCATTCTTTATTTGGTTCTTATGTAATTCTTGAACATATGTACCTATGAATCGAATAATGCATTGGTTGTTTGAACCTGATGGATATGAATAAAGCTATAGCATACGTTCAAATTCAAATTCAAGTCTAGTACAGTTTGAAATAGCAGCAATTAAATTACGCTGAAATTATGCTGTCGAGGTCATTACGGCACACACGGTTGGTAAAACACAAATGTTTGTGATATACACCATAACCCGACATGGTTCGCAGAGAGGAAACGTGTGCAAGCATGCACACAGTTGCCATTTGCAAAGCGTGTGTGATGTCATACAATATCACAAACGGTGCGGGGAAAATAAACTTTTGTGATAGTTGCCTTATCGTACACGATTCGCAACCATGAACTGTTTCTGATGAAGTATGCATCGTAAATGTTGCACCACATAATATCATGTGCGATAGTTGTCGTGTACGATGATGTTACGATCGTCCGACGTTTCGTAATCTTGTCTGACACTCGTACGACGATTAGCTAATCTTCTTAATTAGTTATCGCATATGGTTTGGGAAAAGTGAATGTGTCTGATTGTCTGTTTATCATACACGTTCTATAATAGTGAACCGTTTGTGATGGCCCGCGCATCATAAACGTAGCACCGCAGAATACCGAATGTGATGGCAATGCGAGCACAAACGAGTAGGAGTACTGTATATGCATCTTGGCTCCCTATCCCGATGGTTTTTGGGTTGTGTGGGAAGGACCCTGATACGTCTCTACGTATCTATAATTTTTTATTGTTCCATGCTGTTATATTATCAATCTTGAATGTTTTATAATCATTTTATAGTCATTTTATATCATTTTTTGGGTACTAACCTATTGACATAGTGCCAAGTGTCAGTTCCTGTTTTTCTGTGTTTTTTACATCATAGAAAATCAATATCAGACGGAGTTCAAATGCCACGAAACTTTATAGAGATTTTTTATGGACCAGAAGGAACATGTTGGGCCCTTGTTGCACCTGGGGGGAGTCCCGAGGAGGGGACAACCCACCAGGGCACACCAAGAGGTCCAGGCGCGCCCTGGTGGGTTCTGCCTACCTCGCGTGCCCCCCGCTTCGTCTCTTTGCTCTATAAATACCCCAAAAATCCCAGAACCCTAGGGGAGTCCACGAAATATTCATCCAGCCACCGCAGAGTCCAGAACCACCAAATCCAATCTAGACACCATCTCGGATGGGGTTCACCACCTCCATTGGTGCCTCTCCGATGATGTGTGAGTAGTTCTTTGTAGACCTTCGGGTCCGTAGTTAGTAGCTAGATGGCTTCATCTCTCTCTCTTGGTTCTCAATACAATGGTCTCTTGGAGATCCATATGATGTAACTCTTTTGCGGTGTGTTTGTTGGGATCCGATGAACTTCGAGTTTATGACCAGATCTATCTTTTTATATCCATGAAAGTTATTTGATTTTCTTTGATCTCTTATATGCATGATTACTTATAGCCTCGTATTTCTTCTCCGATATTTGGGTTTTGTTTGGACAACTTGATCTATTTATCTTGCAATGGGAAGAGGTGCTTTGTAGTTGGTTCGATCTTACGGTGCTTGATCCTAGTGACAAAAGGGGAACCAACACATATGTATCGTTTCTACTAAGGATAAAACGATGGGGTCTATCTCCACATAGATAGATCTTGTCTACATCATGTCATCGTTCTTATTGCATTACTCCGTTTCTCCATGAACTTAATACACTAGATGCATGTTGGATAGTCGATGTGTGGAGGAATAGTAGTAGATGCAGGCAGGAGTCGGTCTACTAATCTTGGATGTATGCCTATATAATGATCATTGCCTGGACATCATCATAATTATTTGAAGTTCTATCAATTTCCCAACAGTAATTTGTTCACCCACCGCTTTGCTATTTTTCTCGACGCCACTAGTGAAACCTACGGCCCCCGGGTCTTCTTTCTCATATATTTGCCTTTGCGATCTATTTTTATTTGCTTTTATTTTAAGATCTATTAATCTAAAAACCCAAAAATACCTTGCTGCAATTTATTTTATTTCGCGTTCGATCTATCAATATTTACAACTTTCTCCCGTCCGCGCACCGTTTCTGGCGCCGTTACCCGAAAGAGATTGACAACCCCTTTAACACATCGGGTTGCGAGTGGTTGTTACTTGTGTGTATGGGCTGTTTATGTTGTGTTGCTTGGTTCTCCTACTGGTTCGATAACCTTGGTTTCATATCTGAGGGAAATACCTACCGCCGCTGTGCTGCATCATCCCTTCCTCTTTGGGGAAATATTGAGGTAGCTTCAAGCGACATCAAAAGGAATTTCTGGCGCCGTTGCCGGGGAGGATCTTCAACATATACCAGGTTCCTAATGACAAATCTCATCTCCTTGCAATTTACATTATTTTCCATTTGCCTCTCATTTTCCTCTCCCCCACTTCACAAAAAATTTCCGTTTTATTCGACTCTCTTTTTCGTTCGCCATTTTCTTGCCGGATCTGTTTTTGAGTGCAATCTTGTTATGTAGTCATCATGACTCAAGAGAACACCTAGTTATGTGATTTCTCAAATACCAACAACAATGATTTTATTGGCACTCCGCTTGCTCCTCCCGCCACTAGTGTGGAGACTTGTGATATTAATACTGCTTTGGTGAATCTTGTTATGAAAGACCAATTTTCCGGTACTCCTAATGAGGATGCCGCGTCCCATCTTAATACCTTCATGGAATTATGCGATATGCTAAATAAAAAATATGTGGACAATGATGTGGTCAAGATGAAATTATTTCCGTTTTCCTTGCGTGATTCTGCAAAAATTTGGTTCTCTTCTTTTCCTCGCAATAGTATCAATTCTTGGAATAAGTGCAAAGATGCTTTTATCACTAAGTATTTTCCTCCGGCAAAAATTATTTCCCTTAGAACCCACATCATGAATTTCAAGCAACTTGAACATGAGCATGTTGCACAATCTTGGGAAAGGATGAAAATGATGCTAAGGAATTTCCCAACTCATGGGTTAAATCTTTGGATGATCATACAAAATTTTTATGCGGGGTTGAATTTTGTTTCTCGTAATCTTTTAGATTCCATAGTGGGTGGCACTTTTATGGAAATTACTTTGGGTGAAGCTACCAAATTTCTTGATAATATTATGGCAAATTATTCGCAATGGCATACCGAAAGAGCTCCTACTAGTAAAAAAGTTAATTCAGTTGAAGAAATTTCTTCTTTGAGTGAAAAAGTTGATGCTCTTGTGAAATTGGTTGCTAGGAGAAGTGCTCCTATTGATATTAATATTATTCCTTTGTCTATTTTGATTGAGAAAAATAGTGATGCCATAGATGTGAATTTTATCTCTCGAAATAATTTCGACAACAATGCTTATTGAGGTATTTTTAATCCTAGGCCTTTTCCTAGCAATTCCTCTAATAATTATGGTAATTCGTATGGAAATCAATATTATAATAATAGGAACACCTCTGATCTTGAGAACAATATTAAAGAATTTATCAACACTCAAAATGTTTTCAACACTTCCATAGAAGAAAAGTTGAGTAAGATTGATGATTTGTCTAGAAGTGTTGATAGAATTGCTCATGATGTGGAAAATCTCAATATGAAAAATTTTTGTGCCTAAAGAAGATGTATCAATTAAAGCTCTTTATGTTTCTATGGATGAAAGTAAGAAAAGAACCGCTATGCTTAGAGCTAAAAGAGAATTTTTAGAAAAAAGCATTTTCTAGCGGGTTTTTTTCGCAAAAGTGATGAAGATCTTAAAATGATTGGTGTTTCTTATATTGATTCCTTGTTTAGTAAAGTTAATATTGATGAAAAAGGGACTGGAGAAGAGTCAACTTTAGGTAGAAGGCGTCCCAATATTTCGGAGGGTGAAAATCTTGTTGAAAAAATTGATGAAAGTGGGTTTGGAGAGGTCAAAACTTTAGCTAGTGATGTGCCCACTCTTTTGGATTACAAAGACTCCAATTATGATAGTTGCTCTTTAATTGATTGTATTTCTTTGTTGCAATCCATGATAAATTCACCCCATGCTTATGCACAAAAAAAAGCTTTTACTAAACATATTGTTGATGCTATGATGAAATCTGTTGAAGAAAAAAATGGAATTAGAAGTTTCAATTCCTAGAAAATTGCAGGATGAATGGGAACCTACTATCAAAGTCAAGATTAAAAATGATGAGTGTTTTGCTTTGTGTGACTTGGGTGCTAGTATTTCTACAATTCCGAAATCTTTATGTGATGTGCTTGGTCTTACTAATCTTGAAGAATGTTCTTTGAATTTACACTTGGAGGATTATACTATTAAAAAGCCCATGGGAAGAATTAATGATGGTCTTATTCTTGCAAATAGGAATTATTTTCCCATAGATTTTATTGTTCTTGATATTGATTGCAATCCGTCTTGTCCAATTATTCTTGGTAAACTATTTTTACGCACTATTGGTGCCATGATTGATATGAAAGAAGGCAATATTAAGTTCCAATTGCCTTTGAGGAAGGGTATGGAACACTTTCCTAGAACTATAATTAAGCCACCTTATGAATCAACCATGAGGGCATCTTATGGATCTCGAACCAAAGATGACAAAAGTTAGATCCTTGCTTTATGCCTGGCTAAGGGCGTAAAATTATAGCACTTGTTGGGAGGCAACCCAATGAATAAATTTTATTTTTGCTTTTTGCTTCCTGTTTTTGTGTGTTAACACAATTATGCTAATGTTATGCTTGTGTTTTTTATGTTTCAATTAATGTTTGTGCCAAGTAAAGCCTTTAGGATCTTCTTGGGTGATAGTTGTTTGATCTTACTGAAAAAAACAGAAATTTTTACGCTCACGAAATTAATTTTCTTTTTTTTACCAGAGAGCGATAAAGTAACCTTTCCAATTGAATTAGATCAATATACAAATTTCTCAGGTAGTCCTAATTTTTCAGAATTTTTGGAGTTACAAAAGTATTCAAAATAGTCAAATTGCTACATACTATTCTGTTTTGACAGATTCTGTTTTCTTTGTGTTGTGTGCTTATTTTGATGGCTCTATGGTTTTATTTGATGAAGTTGTTGCCATAGAAAAGTTGTAATATAGTAGATATAATACAAAAACAAAATATGAATTGGTTTGATACATTACTTATAATAGTGATTTATTATTCTTATACTAACGGATCTCACGAAGGTAGTGATTTATTATTCTTATACTAACGGATCTCACGAAGGTTTTGTTGAGTTTTGTGTGATTGAAGTTTTCAAGTTTTAGGTTATCTTACGATGGATGAAGGAAGGATGGAAGAGCCTAAGTTTGGGGATGCCCCGGCATCCCATGCTATTATCCAAAAATGAGCAACCAACTAAGCTTGGGGATGCCCTCGAGTGGCATCCCCGCTTTCTTCCAACGATTATCGGTATTTTACTTGAAACTATATTTTTATTCGTCACATGATATGTGTTTTTCTTGGAGCATCTTGTATGATATGAGTCTTTGCTTGTTTTATTTTGTGTTTTAAGTCATGAATCCTTGCTGGACACACCTATTTGAGAGAGCCAAAATTATGTCATGACTTGTTAGAATTGCTCTCTATGCTTCACTTAAATTTTTATGAGCAATGGACTTGCTCTAGTGCTTCTCTTATATCTTTTGAGCACGGTGTGCTTTAGTATTTTCGAAGAAATTGTCTCTTGCTTCACTTAAATTAATTTGAGAGAAAGAAAAATACATTATGTTCATGATCTTCACTTATATTTGTTGGAGCTTGTCCAAAGCAATACATGAAATTAGTCCCAAAGTGATAGATATCCAAGGATATAATAAAAACTTTCATGAAGATCATTGGACAAAATAAACTTGATTCTTAGTAATAGTTTTGAGATATGATTATGTGATATGTGAGTCATTTTAATGAGTAATTATGCTTTAGTAGGAATATTGGTGTTAAGATTTGTGATTCCCTATGCAAGTACAAAAGTCAATAGTCATGCAATGAAATTACACCCTACTTGTGGTGCATTATTCGGTGTTATTTATGCTTAATGCTTGCTTATGAGATTATTCATTTCTTAGTTGGTTGCTTCCCAATCTTTTGCTAGCCTTCATTTTGCACTAAGTATGATCACTACTTGTGCATCCAAAAACCTTTAAACTAGTTTTGCCACATGAGTCCACTATATCTACCTACATGTGGTATTCTTTTGCCGTTCTAAGAAAATTTGCATGTGCCATCTCTAATTTTCAAAATAAACTTCTCTTTTGTGTGTTCGTTTTGCTCGCGGAGCGGTGAGGGTTGCCTAATATTTTCCATGCTAGATGTGTTATTCTCAAGACGAGTGTTTATTCACTTATCATGCAACAAAGTAAGACAAAGGTATTAGGGATGCCCAGTCCCGAAATGCAAAAAATTGAATTTACTTTATGTTGTCAAATAACAAATTCCTTGGAAAGTGTTGGCATGGAGGGCACCCGTGGATACGGTTAGCCATGGAAAGTGAAAGTTATGGTGGAAAAAGGAATAAACTTTATTTTCTGTTTGGGAACCGCCTATGATATATCTATGGATGGAAAGTATTGGGAACTCTAAGTCGTTTTCGTTGGTGGGATGGATACACCTCCCAAAATGTTTTTATCTCTAATTTTTTTCTCTTAGAGCTCTGGCACCTCTACAAATCCCTACTTCCCTCTGCAAAGGGCCTTTCTTTTACTTTATGCAATTTTTATTTTTTGAGTCTCCATCTTCTCTTATAAAAGCTACAACTAGGAGGCAATATAATTGTACATAAGTATTGGGTGTAGATAATATTTGAGTGTGTTTCATGAATGGATCAATGTTTGAGCATGATGGGCTAGGGATAGCTTATTTTAGCATTAATATTCTGAAATACATAGTTGCTTGTTGATATGCTTGAGTATCTAAATTATCATGTCAAAACTAGACTATTGCTTTGAACAACTAAAAGACCAATTGTCCATGCTATAAATAAAAGAATGATATGACATCATAGGCAGCTTTCCATATGAATTTTTTTGTTTTTGTTACTTACCTACTCGAGGACGAGTAGGAGTTAAGCTTGGGGATGCTGATACGTCTCCAACGTATCTATAATTTTTTATTGTTCCATGTTGTTATATTATCAATCTTGGATGTATTATAACCATTTTATAGTCATTTTATATCATTTTTTGGTACTAACCTATTCACGTAGTGCCAAGTGCAAGTTCCTGGTTTTTCTGTGTTTTTTACATCGCAGAAAATCAATATCAGACAGAGTACAAATGCCAAGAAACTTTACGGAGATTTTTTATGGACCAGAAGGAACATGTTGGGCCCTGATTGCACCTGGGGGAGTCCCGAGGAGGGGACATGTAACGCCCCGGACACACCCGCCAGTGGTCGTTACTCCTGGCGGGATCTAGAGTGGCCCCACAGATCAATACTACTCTTTTCTGCACACTTTGTCCTCACTCGTGCGGACCCGGGAGCAACTTCCCGGTCGGTCACCCATCCTGGCACTACTCCAAGCTGAGCATGCTTAACTTTGGAGTTCTGTCCGAATGGGCTCTCGGAAAAGAAGGAATTCCTTATTGATATGAGTAGTCTATCATCCCTAATAAGCCAGGCCATCACATACACCCCACTCAGAGGAACCGACGTCCTCGTCAGGCCACAGGAACATTCCCTCTTGGCACATACGTCTGTGCTTCCAGTCCGGTACATGTGCCATGCCGGGTGCCACGACGGGTCACAAACGTCATGAACAACATGACCACGCACCTGTCCGCAACCATCCGTGTAACCGCGAGGGTCGGCTCTGATACCAACTTGTAACGCCCCGGACACACCCGCCGGTGGTCGTTACTCCTGGCGAGATCTAGACTGGCCCCACAGATCAATACTAGTCTTTTCTGCGCACTTTGTCCTCACTCGTGCGCACCCGGGAGCAACTTCCCGGTCGGTCACCCATCCTGGCACTACTCCAAGCTGAGCATGCTTAACTTTGGAGTTCTGTCCGAATGGGCTCCCGGAAAAGAAGGAATTCCTTATTGATATGAGTAGTCTATCATCCATAATAAGCCAGGCCATCACATACACCCCCACTCAGAGGAACCGACGTCCTCGTCGGGCCACAAGAACGTTCCCTCTTGGCACATACGTCTGTGCTTCCAGTCCGGTACATGTGCCATGTCGGGTGCCACGACGGGTCACAAACGTCATGAACAACATGACCACGCACCTATCCGCAACCATCCGTGTAACCGCGAGGGTCGGCTCTTATACCAACTTGTAACGCCCCGGACACACCCACCGGTGGTCGTTACTCCTGGCGGGATCTAGACTGGCCCCACAGATCAATACTAGTCTTTTCTGCGCACTTTGTCCTCACTCGTGCGCACCCGGGAGCAACTTCCCGGTCGGTCACCCATCCTGGCACTACTCCAAGCTGAGCATGCTTAACTTTGGAGTTCTGTCCGAATGGGCTCCCGGAAAAGAAGGAATTCCTTATTGATATGAGTAGTCTATCATCCATAATAAGCCAGGCCATCACATACACCCCCACTCAGAGGAACCGACGTCCTCATCGGGCCACAGGAACGTTCCCTCTTGGCACATACGTCTGTGCTTCCAGTCCGGTACATGTGCCATGTCGGGTGCCACGACGGGTCACAAACGTCATGAACAACATGACCACGCACCTATCCGCAACCATCCGTGTAACCGCGAGGGTCGGCTCTGATACCAACTTGTAACGCCCCGGACACACCCGCCGGTGGTCGTTACTCCTGGCGAGATCTAGACTGGCCCCACAGATCAATACTAGTCTTTTCTGCGCACTTTGTCCTCACTCGTGCGCACCCGGGAGCAACTTCCCGGTCGGTCACCCATCCTGGCACTACTCCAAGCTGAGCATGCTTAACTTTGGAGTTCTGTCCGAATGGGCTCCCGGAAAAGAAGGAATTCCTTATTGATATGAGTAGTCTATCATCCATAATAAGCCAGGCCATCACATACACCCCCACTCAGAGGAACCGACGTCCTCATCGGGCCACAGGAACGTTCCCTCTTGGCACATACGTCTGTGCTTCCAGTCCGGTACATGTGCCATGTCGGGTGCCACGACGGGTCACAAACGTCATGAACAACATGACCACGCACCTATCCGCAACCATCCGTGTAACCGCGAGGGTCGGCTCTGATACCAACTTGTAACGCCCCGGACACACCCGCCGGTGGTCGTTACCCCTGGCGGGATCTAGACTGGCCCCACAGATCAATACTAGTCTTTTCTGCGCACTTTGTCCTCACTCGTGCGCACCCGGGAGCAACTTCCCGGTCGGTCACCCATCCTGGCACTACTCCAAGCTGAGCATGCTTAACTTTGGAGTTCTGTCCGAATGGGCTCCCGGAAAAGAAGGAATTCCTTATTGATATGAGTAGTCTATCATCCATAATAAGCCAGGCCATCACATACACCCCCACTCAGAGGAACCGACGTCCTCGTCGGGCCACAAGAACGTTCCCTCTTGGCACATACGTCTGTGCTTCCAGTCCGGTACATGTGCCATGTCGGGTGCCACGACGGGTCACAAACGTCATGAACAACATGACCACGCACCTATCCGCAACCATCCGTGTAACCGCGAGGGTCGGCTCTTATACCAACTTGTAACGCCCCGGACACACCCACCGGTGGTCGTTACTCCTGGCGGGATCTAGACTGGCCCCACAGATCAATACTAGTCTTTTCTGCGCACTTTGTCCTCACTCGTGCGCACCCGGGAGCAACTTCCCGGTCGGTCACCCATCCTGGCACTACTCCAAGCTGAGCATGCTTAACTTTGGAGTTCTGTCCGAATGGGCTCCCGGAAAAGAAGGAATTCCTTATTGATATGAGTAGTCTATCATCCATAATAAGCCAGGCCATCACATACACCCCCACTCAGAGGAACCGACGTCCTCATCGGGCCACAGGAACGTTCCCTCTTGGCACATACGTCTGTGCTTCCAGTCCGGTACATGTGCCATGTCGGGTGCCACGACGGGTCACAAACGTCATGAACAACATGACCACGCACCTATCCGCAACCATCCGTGTAACCGCGAGGGTCGGCTCTGATACCAACTTGTAACGCCCCGGACACACCCGTCGGTGGTCGTTACTCCTGGCGGGATCTAGACTGGCCCCACAGATCAATACTAGTCTTTTCTGCGCACTTTGTCCTCACTCGTGCGCACCCGGGAGCAACTTCCCGGCCGGTCACCCATCCTGGCACTACTCCAAGCTGAGCATGCTTAACTTTGGAGTTCTATCCCAATGGGCTCCTGGAAAAGAAGGAATTCCTTATTGATATGAGTAGTCTATCATCCCTAATAATCCATGCCATCACATACACCCCCACTCAGAGGAACCGACGTCCTCGTCGGGCCACAGGAACGTTCCCTCTTGGCACATACGTATGTGCTTCCAGTCCGGTACATGTGCCATGCCGGGTGCCACGACGGGTCACAAACGTCATGAACAACATGACCACGCACCTGTCGCAACCATCCATGTAACCGCGAGGGTCGGCTCTGATACCAACTTGTAACGCCCCGGACACACCCGCCGGTGGTCGTTACTCCTGGCGGGATCTAGACTGGCCCCACAGATCAATACTAGTCTTTTCTGCGCACTTTGTCCTCACTCGTGCGCACCTGGGAGCAACTTCCCGGTCGGTCACCCATCCTGACACTACTCCAAGCTGAGCACGCTTAACTTTGGAGTTCTGTCCGAATGGGCTCCCGAAAAAGAAGGAATTCCTTATTGATATGAGTAGTCTATCATCCCTAATAAGCCAGGCCATCACAGGACAACCCACCAGGGCGTGCCAGGAGGCCCAGGCGCGCCCTAGTGGGTTCTGCCCACGTCGGGTGCCCCACGGACCGCCTCTTTGCTCAATAAATACCCCAAAAGTCCCAGAACCCTAAGGGAGTCGACGAAATATTCATCCAGCCGCCGCAGAGTCCAGAACCACCAAATCCAATCTAGACATCATCTCGAATGGGGTTCAGCACCACCATTGGTGCCTCTTCGATGATGCGTGAGTAGTTCTTTGTAGACCTTCGGTATGTAGTTAGTAGATAGATGGCTTCATCTCTCTCTCTCTCTCTTGATTCTCAATACAATGGTTTCTTGGAGATCTATATGATGTAACTCTTTTGCAGTGTGTTTGTTGGGATCCGATGAACTTCGAGTTTATGATCAGATCTATCTTTTTATATACATGAAAGTTATTTGAGTTTCTTTGATCTCTTATATGCATGATTGCTTATAGGCTCGTATTTCTTCTCCGATATTTGGGTTTTGTTTGGCCAACTTGATCTATTTATCTTGCAATGGGAAGAGGTGCTTTGTAGTGGGTTCGATCTTACGGTGCATGATCCCAGTGACAGAAGAGGAACTGACACGCATGTATCGTTGCTACTAACGATAAAACGATTGGGTCTATCTCTACATAGATAGATCTTGTCTACATCATGTCATCATTCTTATTTCATTACTCTGTTTCTCCATGGACTTAATACACTAGATGCATGCTGGATAGCGGTCGATGTGTGGAGTAATAGTAGTAGATGCAGGCAGGAGTCGGTCTACTAATGTTGGACGTGATGCATATATAATGATCATTTCCTGGATATCATCATAATTATTTGAAGTTCTATCAATTGCCCAACAGTAATTTTTTCACCCACCGCTTTGCTATTTTTCTCGAGAGAAGCCACTAGTGAAACCTACGGCCCCCAGGTCTTCTTTCTCATATATTTGCCTTTATTTCCAGATCTATTAATCTAAAAACCCAAAAATACCTTGCTGCAATTTATTTTATTTGGCGTTCGATCTATCAATATTTACAACTTTCTCCCGCCCGTGCACCGGTTCTGGCACCATTACCCGAAAGGGATTGACAACCCCTTTAACACGTCGGGTTGCGAGTGGTTGTTATTTGTGTGCAGGGGCTGTTTACGTTGTGTTGCTTGGTTCTCCTACTGGTTTGATAACCTTGGTTTCATATCTGAGGGAAATACCTACCACCATTGTGCTGCATAATCCCTTCCTCTTTTGGGAAATACCGACGTAGCTTCAAGCGACATCAGACCCCCCCCCTATCGCCCACACTCACTTGGCGACAGTTCCAAATGTCGTCGTGGGAAGGGGTTAAAAACCGTTTGTATAGAAACTCGTTGTACCAGTGTGAAGATCCGATGCATGATATCCTGAAATGATCCTCTTGATGTCAAGCTCCTCGCACCTCTGCAAAGCAGACCCAAAGTAAGCCAAGTCCTCCATGTGAGTGAGATCAACTGACTTGTCTTTCACATATAGATTCGTGTTCGCCTTCAACATGTCATGATAGATGGACTATTGAAACTTGTTCCAAAACGGGCGACTGACAAGCGATGGATCCTGAGGCACCCGGAAGGGATTGTGCTTGCGCGCTAGATAGAAATCCATGGCAGACATATCATGAGCACCCTTCGTCCCCTCGCCCTTGGAAGCAATCACTTTCACTCTCTATCTTGACTGCTCACTTGAGCCACTCATGAGCTTGGAGCCACTCTCTGGCAAGGGCCACTCAATGGCACATCGACAAAACGGTAATGCTTGGAGCCACCGGTACGTGCGGGATTCTTGCGACAAGCCTGGTGCCTGGAGCTACTGCCACCTGGAACACACACACACACACACAAACACAAAAAGTACGAAGGAACACAGGAGTAAACACATTGCATACTCCAAATAAAAAAGAGATACACAAGTGTGAAGGTTGAACTGTAAACACTTGAAGTTGGAAGCTCGAAGCGGTAGTATTGCACCTCCGGGCGAAAGTACCATGCACAAGTGATAGTACCGCTCTGGTGGAGCAGTAGTACTGCTCGAGGCAGATGTCAATGGGGCTGACAATAGCCGCGGGGAGATCTAGCAGTACCGGAGATGACAATTTAAAATATTCATGGTTAAACCTTAAATCTACCTACTCTAGCAGTCTCCCAAGTCCTACTCATGCCTTGATTTGACCAAAAATTGATGAAACCAACAGATAGAGCCCTAGACCTAGATCCAAGAAATAGAATCCTAGGAGGGAAGAACGGGGGCAATACCGGGTTCCATGGCACGAGGAGATGATGGGGATCGATCCCATCGGTCGGAATTGAGGGAGAGGCTCAGACCCGACGGGCCGGAGGCGGCCCTCCGGTGCTTGCTTCATCACCTGAGAGAGAGATGGGAGAAGAGGCGAGAGTGAATGGGTATGGGGGAGTGGAAACTCCCGCTTCCCCGACTCATAACCCCCACTCCCGGTCACTAAGCGGTAGTACCGCTTTGAAAGCAGTAGTACCGCCCCGGTACTAACCCACGACAGGAGGCTTGGTAGTACCGCTCAGGCGGTAGTACCGAGGAGCAAGGCGGTAGTACCGCTAACAAGCGGTAGTACCGCCCGGACTCTGCATAGTACCTCGCAAGGGATAGCAGGCAGGAGCAAAGATGGAGAAAGAGAGGCTTATGCAAAACAAAGATAAGAACAAGGAAAGGTTAGGGAGAGACACGAAACCACAACAAACGAAAAATACGCCCCAAGCACAAAAGCAAGAGAAAGAAGATGCAAACTACAAGCGACTCAAAACACACACAAAGTCCTCAAGACTAGATACAACAAAGAGCTAACTCGAGGAGAAGCCTCTAAAAGAGAGGGTGGTGGCCGAAGCCACCTATGTTTCAGTCAATTGGCATGGCACCGTGAAGATTTCAACCTTCGGTCCATGACCAAAACTCATTTTTTAAGCATAAGTACCATCAAAAATGGCTAATGTGAAAGACTTGATCGATTTATGCATAATGGGTGGAGAGAGAGTTCATTGATTGAACAACACTCCCGCTATGTCCATGCCTACATCTAGAACAAGAAAAAAAATGATGAGTGCACTGGGGTGTGCCTAGATTCAAGCCACATTGCTCGAATCAATGATATTTAGCTCAGGCCTTTACTTGTGAAATCTTGCTTCATCTAGAGGCTTGGTCAAAATATCCGCTAGTTGATCTTGAGTGTTGATGTAGATGATCTCAATATCCCCACGCTTGATGTGATCTCGAATGAAATGATAACGAATATCAATATGCTTTGTCCTGCTATGTTGCACCGGATTGTGTGAAATCTTGATAGCACTTTCATTGTCACATAGAAGAGGCACTTTGTCACAAAGTGACATAGTAATCCTTTAAAGTTTGCCTCATCCATAGCAATTGTGCACAACAACTTGCGGCGGCTACATACTCGGCCTCGGTGGAGGAGAGAGACACACAATTTTTCTTCTTAGAAGACCAACTCGCCAAAGAGCGACCAAGTAATTGGCAGCCTTCGGAAGTTGACTTCCTCTCCACACAATCTCCCACCCAATCCGATTCCGAATAACCCATGAGATCAAAGCTTGCTCCCTTGGGGTACCATAAGCCAAAGTTTGGAGTATGAGCCAAATATCGAAAGATTCCCTTGACCGCCACATAGTGGTTTTCCTTAGGTGCGGCTTGAAACCGTGCACAAATTCCCACACTCAACATGATATCCGGTCTATATGCACAAAGGTAAAGCAAGGATCCAATCATGGAGCGATATACCATTTGATCCACCGCTTTACCATTGGGATCACTGTCAAGCTTGCATTTGGTGGGCATGGGAAACTTGACGGGCTTGACATCATCTAGCTTGAATCTCTTGAGCATGTCTTGGGTATACTTGGCCTCAATGATGAATGTTCCTTCTCTTCTTTGCTTGACTTCGAACCCAAGGAAGAACTTCAACTCTCCCATCATCAACATCTCAAACTTCTCGGTCATTAGTGCGGCAAACTCATCATTGAAAGACTTGTTAGGAGAACCAAATATAATATCATCAACATATAGTTGGCATATGAACAAACTCCCTTTGACCCTCTTAGTAAAACAGAGTGGGATCAATTTTCCCAATTTCAAACCCATAATCTTTCAACAACTCGGTAAGGTTCTCATACCATGCACGTGGGGCTTGTTTAAAGCCATAGAGGACCTTCTTGAGTTTGTATACATGATTGGGGAGCTTGGAATCCTCAAATCTCGGGGGTTGTTTGACATATACCAACTCATTCAACGGACCATTAAGAAAAGCACTCTTCACATCCATTTGTTCCAACTTAAAATTATGATGAGATGCATATGCTAGCAACATGAGAATAGATTCAAGACGAGTAACGGGGGCAAAGGTTTCACCGTAATCGATACCCTCGACTTGGGAGTAGTGTTGTGCCACAAATCTTGCCTTGTTTTGAACCACCACACTGTTTGCATCTTGCTTGTTCTTGAAAATCCATTTGTGACATTGTGTTCCTCTATTGGCCTTGGCACAAATTCCCAAACTTGGTTGCGCTCAAAGTTGTTGAGTTCATCATGCATGGCTTCAAGCCAATGCTCATCATCGCGCGCCTCATGTACCTTTTGGGGTTCAACACACGAAACAAATGTGTGATTCTCACAAAAGTTTGATAATTTTTTGCGAATAGTTACCCCTTTTCTCAAGCTTCCAAGCTTATTATCCATGACATGTTGTTGACGCTCAAGCTAGGAAGCCACCTTGGCGGCACGACGCTCCAAAAGTTCCTCAATAGGCATTTGAGGATCATCATCTTGATCATCTAGAGCACCATCTTGAGCTTACTCTCGATCTTGAGAAGCCTCTTGATCTTGAGCTTGCTCGGTATCATGAACTTGATCTTGGGCATCACTTGGTGCAACACCATCATCATGAGGTTGATCTCGCCTTTGATCTTGTTCACTTGGTTGAGGGTCTTCACTTTGTTCTTTGGAAGCATGTGGGTCTAGCGTTGGTGATGGCTCCAATTGAGTAGAGCATTGTCCTTCTCCTTCGGCCACAAGGGGTTCGTCAATGGGGAGTATTTGACCAATCCACATTCTTCTTATGGCTTGGGGAGGAATTTCATTACCTACATCACAAAAACCACTTTTACTCTATGTGGGAGCCATTATTTTCATCAAACTGAACATTACTCATCTCCTCAATGAGTCTGATGGACTTGTTGAGGACACGGTAAGCATGAGAGTTTGTAGCATAACCAACAAACATGCCCTCTTGAGCTCTAGGTTCAAATTTAGACAAATGAACACCTTTCTTGAGAATGAAACACTTACACCCGAACACCCAGAAGTACTTGAGGTTGGGGTTGTTACCGGTAAATACCTCATATGGAGTCTTGATTAGGCCTTTGCGGAGGCAGAGCCGATTGGATGCATGATATGTGGTGTTGATGGCTTCAGCCCAAAAGTTGTGCGGAGATTTGAATTCCGCCATCATGGTTCTTGCCACGTCCATCAACGTTTGGTTCTTCCTCTCTGCAACACCATTTTGTTGAGGGGTATATGGTGCGGCATATTGATGCTTGATCCCCTCATCACTAAGAAACTCATCCAAGGTATAGTTCTTGAACTCAGTGCCGTTGTCACTTCGGATCATCAAGATCTTTGCTTCATATTGGCGTTGAGCTTCATTTGCAAAGTTGATGATGGTTTGTTGAGTCTCACTCTTCCTCTTGAATAAGTACACCCAAGTGCATCTTGAGTAATCATTCACAATCACCAAGCAATACTTTCTTCCCCCAAGACTATCAAAGGATGGAGGACCGAAGAGATCCATGTGAAGGAGCTCCAAGGGTCTCTTCGAGTAGATGACAGTCGTGGGTCGGTGAGCCGTTTCATGAAGCTTTCCTTTGATACAAGCACTTCAAGCAAGGTCTTTGGTAAAACTCACATTCGTTAGTCCACAAACGTGGTCCCCTTTAAGGAGATTTTGCAAAGATCTCATATTGACATGTGGGCTAGTCGGCGATGCCACAGCCATCCCACATCAACTTTAGCCATTAGCAAGTCACGGTCTTAGTGGGTCACTCTGAAAAGTTCACCACATAGAGACCATTACATGCCCAACAAAGGCTACTTTAAGAGTCTTGCTCCACAAAAGGGCCACGGTATCAAGATCAAAGAATGTTGCAAAGCCCATAAGTGTAAGTTGGCGAACGGAAAGCAAATTGTATGCAAGTGACTCAACAAGCATGACCTTCTCAATAGATAAATCTTGAGAGATGACCACCTTGCCAAGTCCCAATACCTTGGATGTTGAAGCATCACCGAAATAGACATGGGTGGGCATAGATGGAATTGGATGCACATCCACCACCAGGTCCTTGCTCCTGGTCAAATGATTTGTTGCTCCATTATCGAGCAACCATGACACCCTACCGTAAGTAAACTCTTACAAGAGATTAATGCTTGGATTTAGGTACCCATTTTCGAATGGGTCCTTTGATGTTAGTAACAAGGGTCTTAGGAACCCAAATAGACCATTCAATGTACTCATAAGAAGAACCAACAAATTTCGCATAAACATGCCCATCACTAGCGCGACACAAAACATACGAGGGGTTAAAGTCGTCGGCTTTGTTGGTAGGGAGGTTTTGCCCTCCTTGGAATTACCACCCACTTCCTTGTTCTTCTTCTTCTCATGAGTACCCTCACCCACCTTGACAAAGTCTCCCTTGAGCCATAGAGGTTGCTTGGTCTTGTACTCTTGTTCTTTTTCTTCTTCTTCTTCTTCTTCTTCTTTGACTTGGGTACAAACCCAAGTCCTTCCTTTCCCACAACTTCCTTTTGATTACTCAAAAGGTCATTTAGGTTCTTCTCACCTTGTATGCATGTCACAAGGCCCTTCTCAAGTTTCTCTTTCAACGTTGCATTATCCTCCACAAGATGCACATGCTCACAACAAGGGTTAGTAGCATGGGCATTATCAATTAGAACGAAAGGAGGACATGTGGAAATTTCCTTGGTTAGCTTCACTTGGAGTTGATCATGAGACTCCTTGAGAGAGGCATGAACACCCTTCAAGACCTTGTGAGCCTTGTCGAGAGTGTCAAACTCTTCCTTGAGTCTATCAGCAACTTTCTCAGATTTAAGCACACGAGCAAGAACAATAGCATGACCAACATCTTTTTGCAATTTGGCATGATCAACGTTGTGTGACTCCTCAAGAGTCAGACAAAGACCTTCCTCTTCCTCTAGAGCAATGGAAAGATCCACAATCTCATCAACATAGTCACGACTATGTACCTCCAACTTGGAGATCGTATCCTCTTGAGACTCAATGATATCATTGGCCTCACCAAGTTGTTCCAAGAGAGCAATAAAGTGCTGCTTGGATTCACCCTGGAGCTTACTAGAGAATTTGTCAAACCCATTCTCATCAACTTTTTGCACCTTACTATCATCAACACAATCTAACAATGAAGAAGGAGTAGTAGTGATGGTGGTTTTGGTGTTGGGAGTTACCTTATTGATACCTTTGGTCATTAGGCACTTGGCAATGAGGTTCTCATTGGGGGAGCCAAAGAGATACACCTTGGAGGGGCAGAGGTGGAAATATCCACGATTGCCATTGCCATCCCTCACCACTTGTATCTTCATCATCATCATCAGAGGTGTATTCTTCATGTGCCACCAATGTTGGGGAACACAGTATTTCAAAAAAATTCCTATGATCACGCAAGATCTATCTAGGAGATGCATAGCAATGAGACAGGAGAGTGTGTCCACATACCCTCGTAGACCGAAAGCGGAAGCGTTTAGTAACGCGGTTGATGTAGTCGAACGTCTTTGTGATTCAACCGATCCAAGCACTGAACATACGGCACCTCCGCGTTCTGCACACGTTCAGCTTGATGACGTCCCTCGATCTCTTGATCCGGTTGAGGAAGAGGGAGAGTTTCGTCAGCACGACGGCGTGGCGACGGTGATGATGAAGTTACCGGCGCAGGGCTTCGTCTAAGCACTACGACGATATAACCGAGGTGTGTAACTGTGGAGGGGGGCACCGCACACGGCTAAGAGAAACTTTGGTGTATATTTGGGGTGCCCCCCTCCCACATATATAAAGGGGGAGGAGAGGAGGTCGGCCATAGGGGGGCGAGCCATAGAGAGGAGTCCTACATGAACTCCCGGTCCAAGTACGATTCGCCCCCTCCCTTCTTATTTCAACTAGGAGAAGGAGGGAAGGGGAAGCAGGGGAGAAGGAAGGAAGGGGCGCTGCCCCTCCTAGTCCAATTCGGACCAGCCCATGGGGGCGCGCGGCCACCCCTTGAGGCCCCTCTCTCCTTTCCTCTAAAGCCCATTAAGGCCCAATACTCTCCCAGGGGGTTCCAGTAACCTCCCGGTACTCCAGAAAATACCCGAAACACTTCGGAGCCATTCCGGTGTCTGAATATAACCTTCCAATATATCGATCTTTATGTCTCGGCCATTTCGAGAATCCTCGTCATGTCCGTGATCTCATCCGGGACTCCAAACAAACTTCGGTGCATCAAATCACATAACTCATAATACAAATCGTCATCGAGCGTTAAACGTGCGGACCCTACATGTTCGAGAACTATGTAGACATGACCGAGACACATCTTCGGTCAATAACCAATAGCGGAACCTGGATGCTCATATTGGCTCCTACATATACCACGAAGATCTTTATCGGTCAAACCTTATAACAACATACATCATTCCCTTTATCATCGGCATGTTACTTGCCCGAGATTCGATCATCGGTATCATCATACCTAGTTCAATCTCGTTACCGGCAAGTCTCTTTACTCGGTCTGTAACGCATCATCCCGTAACTAACTCATTAGTCAGGAATAATAAACATTTATCATGATATAAGGAAATATAAATAACATCTTTATTATTGCCTCTAGGGCATATTTCCTTCAGTCTCCCACTTGCACTAGAGTCAATAATCTAGTTCACATCGCCATGTGATTTAGCACTAATAGTTCAAATCGTCATGTGATTTAACACTCTATAGTTCACATCGCCATGTGACCAATACCCAAAGGGTTTACTAGAGTCAATAATCTATTTCACATCGCCATGTGATTAACACCCAAAGAGTACTAAGTTGTGATCATTTTTGCTTGTGAGAGAAGTTTAGTCAATGGGTCTACCACATTCAGATCCGTATGTAGCAAATTTCTATGTCTACAATGCTCTGCATGGATCTACTCTAGTTAATTGCTCCCACTTTCTATATGTATCCCGATTGAGACTTAGAGTCATCTGGATCTATGTCAAAGCTTGCATCGACGTAACCCTTTACGATTAACTTTTTGTCACCTCCATAACCGAGAAACATATCCTTATTCCACTAAGGATAATTTTGACCGCTGTCCAGTGATCTACTCCTAGATCACTATTGTACTCCCTTGCCAAAAACATGCTAAGGTATACAATAGGTCTGGTACACAGCATAGCATACTTTATAGAACCTATGACTAAGTCATAGGGAATGACTTCTCATTCTCTTTCTATTTTCTGTGGTGGTCGGTGTCGGTGTCAAAACCGACGGATCTCGGGTAGGGGCCCCCGAACTGTGCGTCTAAGGCGGATGGTAACAGGAGGCAGGGGACACGATGTTTTACCCAGGTTCGGGCCCTCTTGATGGAGGTAAAACCCTACGTCCTGCTTGATTTATTCTTGATGATATGGGTATTACAAGAGTTGATCTACCACGAGATCGGAGAGGCTAAACCCCAGAAGCTAGCCTATGGTATGATTGTATGTATATATGATCTATCGACTAGCCTGGCCCTGGTTTATATAATGCACCAGAGGCCTAGGGTAACAAGAGTCCTAGCCGAATACGCCGGTGGGGGAGGAGTCCTTGTCTTGATCACCAAGTCTTGTGGAATCTTCCATGTATGCGGCAGCTGTCCGAACTGGCCCATGAGTATACGGCCATGGGGGTCCTCGGCCCAATCCAACTGATCGGGAGATGACGTGATGAGTACCCCCTAGTCTAGGACACCGTCAGTAGCCCCCTGAACCGGTCTTAAAGTTAGGGACGCTCCTCAATTCTTCCGAACTGCTCTTCATCTTCGGTCGTCGGTCTTGAAAACGGGTTCAACAAATCTTCTCATCTTCGATCTTGAGGATCACCGAAGTGCATCTGGCGAGTTTACACGTCGGGTATCCGAGGAGCCCCTTTAAGTTTCCGGCCTTTATCAATGCCTTGTCATTTTTATGCCACACCTCGGGTTTGAAGTTGTTCCCGGGAGGCAGTGTCCTCTTGCGTCCGAGCTCTAACGCCGGACTGCATTCAAGGTATCTTTTGCAGTCGAGCACCAATGCCGGACTGCTTCCGAGCTCCAACGCCGAAATGTATCCGAGCTCCAACGCCGGACTGTGTCCAAGCTCCAACGCCGGACTATATCCAAGATGTCATAGATCATCTTGGTCCAAAAAAGTTGAAGGAGTTTAGCCGAGCTTAATGCCGGAAATGCCCTCTAAGCAGCCAGCGGCTAGCGCCCGAGCTTTATGTCGGACTGGTTCCGAGGTGGTGCACCACCCCGACTGTGGGCCGATTTTTTATCAATATTTTTTTATTGGTGCAATTTATTCTCTACCGAGATATATAGCCAGTAGCCCTCAAGGTGTGTATCGGTCTAAAACCCGAGATGCACCTGAAGGATGATGTAAGACCGTTGATCCCAGTAGCCGCTGAGACTCAGGTTGATTTGCAAAATCGGCCTGAGGATCAAGTCCTAGCTCGGCAGAATACTTCGGGACACAAAAAGCGGTGTGCTTAGTTCTCGGTACTCAGGTTGGGTGCGGCCGACCAACCTGAGGATCAAAATCTCCTCGGAAACCGTATTGCACTTAAAACTTTCTGCATTGAACAGGCAATGCAGTAGCCCCCGAGACACTGGTTAGGTGGCAACACCAGATCAGGGGATCGATGTGCCCCTTTAATATTTGTAAATAATAAGCCTGAAGCCCAGTAGCCCCGAGCCTTAATGCGGGCACGGGTGGCCGAATCAAGGATCGATATCCATATTAAAATCACAAATTATGTGTAATGACTCTATGTATCCAAGTACTTTACGTCATTTAATGCTCGGATCCGCATTGTACAAAACTTTGTTGACCGAGCATCGGCTTCCACCTCCTCGGCCAGTAGCCGAGGAGTGTTTGTCTTAATTTACAAAGCCTTTATGAGGGCAAAGATTTACGACAAACAAGGCAATCTGGCCATACGGTTTTATAAACAAAGGTACGCAGAGAGATATGTTATGTTACTGTTTAACATAAGAAATGTCTTCCAAAGAAAATAGTCCCGCTATCGATCCCCTTCTTTGGGTTGTCATGCTAAGCATGATCATGAAACCTCAGCTCTAATGTAAGAGCAAAATATTGAGGATTTTAGTTTGGGAGGCCAGTTACTAGCCCCCGGTAGTGTTCGGCGACAATCGAGGTCAAGCCATAAACACTTCGGCCAATGTTACGAATGGCCCGTCATTTAATGCAGTCATCAGATTGCTGACCGGTTTACACTTATTGTGACAGTTAGTTTTCGGCTTTCTCCACTGAGGTGCTTAACCAAGTGAGCTGGAAGCACAATCGCAGTGGTTCTCCCTTTGCACACCTAGCCAAACAAAGCGGAACGTAGGAGGCAAGCGCAGGAGCCGGGCAACCCGACTATTGACCGAAGACACAATTCGACACCGATGCATATATAGCAATATCCGAGAATGTTTTTGCCGAATCTCTAAAGGTGTCCGGCGTTGCACTGCAAGACTTGTGCTGAAAACACACAAATAGTTTAAAAGTGCCAAAAAGCTTGAAAAACCAAAACACGTCAGTAAAAACTTGACGTCCGAACAAGATCAAGTGTTTGGTGCCAATCTGAAAATTGGCCTTAGCAAAAGAAGTGCTTCTGTCGTGCTTTAACATGATACATCCTATCTCAAGACTTCAAGCGGGTCAGCCTACGGCTTCAACCTCCTACCCGAGGGCGGAGTACTTCTCATTAGGCCAGTTTAGCAAACTAAACTCTAGCGGCTTTGAGAGAGAAATTAGGCTCCCCGGCTAGTGACCACACGCTCGTGTCAAAAAAAGGAGTGATAGATAATAATAATAATAATAATAATAATAATAATAATAATAATAATAATAATAATAAAACTTTGCAACAACTAAGAAGAAGAACGGCTCATATAAATTTAAGAGTCCCCCAAGTGACTTGGGTAAAAGAATGATTGCATGTACCGAAGTACTTATATCATATCTATGTTCAACCGAACTTTAAACGCGTCTTAACCGACCATCGGCTTCTCCCTCTTTGGTCAAGGACCGAAAAAGTGTTATGTACTCCATCTGTCGAGAATATCGACGGTGTTTCCAATAACCAGGCAATCAGGCCATAAGGCTGTAACAGACAAAGCGCGCTTAGGGAACTTATGCTATATTACTGCGAAGTGTAAGAAGCATCTTCGAAGAAAATAGTACCCCCACCGATACCTTTCTTCGGTGCTCATTGTTATCATGAGACTTGTGCAATAGATTTTTTGTACTCATGAGTTCCGTTGTGTGCCGATCATCATTGAAAACTATAAGAGCGCTAGCTTTCGGCTTCACCCAGTCTGAGGTCCGGCTCGGATGACCCGATCGTGACAATCGCAGAGGTGCTCCCTTTACTCCCTAGCTGAACAATCGGGAACGTAGAGGTAAACACAGGAGCGAGGCAACCCAGCTTGCAAATCGCTTAAGTCAATACGGTGCATATTGTGGCGTAATACACGAACAAGGAACGAAGCCGTACAAGTATAATCATATGCAAGAGGAAAAGCTTCATGAAGGAAGCCCCCAAATGAATTGGGTATTTGAATTTATGCGTCACAAACAAAGTTTGGACAAGGAAATTTTTTACAAGCAACTTTTTCCCAAAAAAGTATAATGCTTGGTCGAACCGAACACAAGTTAGAAATTAAAGCTTTGAGCATGAAAGTGACTTAGCTGGTTAATGTGTTCGGTATTGATGACGCGGTCCGAGCTTGATGCGGGACAAGGTTCCATCCCCCAAGCCGGTCCCGAGGTGGCGGAGCGGAGAGCTCGACACACCGAAGTGGTGACGTAGCACGGTCAATCCAGACCGGCAGAGTGATGCCGAAGTCCCCGGATCATTTTCCTGTGCACAAAAAATAGTGCAAACCGGAGATAATAGTAATAATGATAATTAAAAAATCGTTGCATAATAAATAATTTATGCAAAGTGAGTAATAAAAGAAATATGGCATGGCGCCGAAGCCAATGTCAATGCAGGGCGTCGGCGTGATGCGGTAAAGGCGTGGTAAAGCCTGAATTCACAGGTCGGTCCGAGCTCCGGATGCGACGTTCGCCGGACTATGTACGGAAACTGACCGAACCACCATGCGACCGTCGTTAATGCGGCCACCATTTGATAGACCTGTGTATATATGATGGACAAACCAGAGTAACAATTCCTTGGGAAAAATGAACCCGAACAAGCAAAAAACACTGGGATTAATAGCACCTGGTTTATTTGTTGTATCAATCCGAAAGAGGGTGATTCCCAAAATTGGGACTCGATCCGCACACCCATTGCCTGATGGGCGATAAAACGACGACATGGCAATGCTGGCAAAGGTTGGCTCGCCGAGGCAAAGCTCTCAGTCCAGCTAACGTGACGGAGCTGGTCGGCTAGTGACGCTGAAGTGTCCAGAGTAGATTGATAAAGAGATGGCGAAGCCCTCGATCCAGCTGAGATGTCGAAGCCTCGATGTCAGCCGATGAGTCGAAGTAGGTCGGCGTGATGGACACCAGCTTGAAGAAGCAATAGTGCGGCCCTGCCGATGCAGGTCGTGACGTGGTCGATGCCGGCTTGATGAAGCGACCGTGCGGCGATGCCGGTATGCCCGCTCCGTGTAATCCGTGGGGAGGCAATGTTGGTGATGATTTATCCTTCGCGATGCCGGACTCTTGTTCGGCTTGCCGAGATGATGATCCGAAGAAGTTGAGCTCGGCTCAACAAAGTGACGACATGTCTAGCGCAGGTCGGCAGCCGTGGAGCAATATTGCCGGACTGGTTTGACACCAGTATGATGTTGAAGATCATGTTCAAAAGATTTTAAAGTTAGTGGGACATGTTCAGGAACAAAACACAATACCCCATAAAAAACGTCCTTCAAAAGGGATGTCCGTAATCCCGTTCATAAAAAAACGAACTCAGGTCGGATTCGTTTTCGCGTAGAAAAGAGATCCGAAAAGTGATGCGCTAATCGGAAGGTTCCCGGAGTTTGGACGGTCGGCTCGAGCTGAAATTTTGAGAGGTGGTAGATATAGGAATTCCGCAGCCGATCAACGGTTGGATCTTCCGAAGGACGTCCGAGCTAGAAGCTGGACACCACGCCCTAAACTCATCCAGATTTGACAGGGCTCCGGTATATCGTGGATTGCCAGAGATTCCTTCATCGGAACTTGACAAAATTTTCCAGGGTTGTTGTATACTCAATTCCGCACAATTCCACCAAAGCGATCGTTAAAAAGACACTTGAGGAGGCGGTGGCGATGGACACAAGTTTGCTATCTAGAAAAACAGCACGGTCGCCCGAGGGCAATGTTGACGTTGAGCCCCGGGCTCCCTGGATGATTCCTCCATAATCTTCATAGAGATCAGAGTTGATGTTTATAAAGGCCCTCATCCGAACATGACGATCAGAGATAGGGCGCAGTCCTTGGTCAAACCAAGGTGACCAGTCAAGCTGGTGAAGAAGATGCCAAAGTCGCAGTTGATCTGCAGGCGAGCCATCAACCTTTTGCCGAACACACAACGGAACTCTCAATGAAAGCACCAATGTCGGTGTCAAAACCGGCGGATCTCGGGTAGGGGGTCCCAAACTGTGCGTCTAAGGCGGATGGTAACAGGAGGCAGGGGACATGATGTTTTACCCAGGTTCGGGCCCTCTTGATGGAGGTAAAACCCTACGTCCTGCTTGATTTATTCTTGATGATATGGGTATTACAAGAGTTGATCTACCACGAGATCGGAGAGGCTAAACCCTAGAAGCTAGCCTATAGTATGATTGTATGTATATATGATCTATCGACTAGCCTGGCCATGGTTTATATAATGCACCAGAAGCCTAGGATATCAAGAGTCCTAGCCGAATACGCCGGTGGGGGGGGGGAGTCCTTGTCTTGATCACCAAGTCTTGTGGAATCTTCCATGTATGTGGCAGCTGTTCGAACTGGCCCATGAGTATACGACCATGGGGGTCCTCGGCCCAATCCAACTGATCGGGAGACGACGTGATGAGTACCCCCTAGTCCAGGACACCGTCAGTCGGGTTTTGAGTCTTTACTCAACTTCACACATTGCAATATAGGCAAGAACTCCTTCTTTGACTGTTTCATTTTGAACTAATGCAAAATCTTATCAAGATATGTACTCATTGAAAAAACTTATCAAGCGTCTTGATTTATCTCTATAGATCTTGATGCTCAATATATACGCTGCTTCACTGAGGTCTTTCTTTGAAAAACTCCTTTCAAACACTCCTTTATGCTTTCCAGAAAATTCTACATCATTTCCGATCAACAATAGGTCATTCATATATACTTATCAAAAAGGTTGTAGTGCTCCCACTCACTTTCTTTTAAATACATGCTTCAACGCAAGTCTATATAAAACTACATGCTTTGATCAACTTATCAAAGCATATATTCCAACTCCGAGATGCTTGCACCAGTCCATAGATGGATTGCTGGAGCTTGCATATTTTGTTAGCACCTTTAGGATTGACAAAACCTTCTGATCATATCATATACAACTCTTCTTTAATAAATCCATTAAGAAATGCAGTTTTGACATCCATTTGTCAGATTTCATAAAATGTGGCAATTGCTAACTTGATTCCGACATAATTTAAGCATCGATACGAGTGAGAAATTCTCATTGTAGTCAACACCTTGAACTTTGTCAAAAAACCCTTTTCGACAAGTCGAGCTTTGTAGATAGTAACACTACTATCATCGGCTATCTTCCTCTTGAAGATCCATTTATTCTCCATGGCTTGCCGATCATCGGGCAAGTCCACCAAAGTCCACCCTTTGTTCTCATACATGGATTCTATCTCAGATTTTATGGCCTCAAGCCATTTTGCGGAATCTGGGCTCATCATCGCTTCCTCATAGTTTGTAGGTTCGTCATGGTCTAGTAACATGATTTCCAAAACAGGATTACCATACCACTCTAGTGCGGATCGTACTCTGGTTGACCTACGAGGTTTGGTACTAACTTGATCTGAAGTTTCATGATCATCATCATTAACTTCCTCACTAATTGGTGTAGGCATCACTGGAACTGATTTCTACGATGAACTACTCTCAAACTCGAGAGAAGGTACAATTACCTCATCAAGTTCTACTTTCCTCCCATTCACTTCTTTCGAGAGAAACTCCTTCTCTAGAAAGGATCCATTCTTAGCAATGAATATCTTGCCTTCGGATCTGTGATAGAAGGTGTACCCAACAATTTCCTTTGGGTATCCTATGAAGACGCATTTCTCTGATTTGAGTTTGAGCTTATCAGTTCGAAACTTTTTCACATAAGCATCGCAACCCCAAACTTTAAGAAATGATAGCTTTGGTTTCTTGCCAAACCATAGTTTATACGGTGTCATCTCAATGGATTTAAATGGTGCCCTATTTAACATGAATGCAGTTGTCTCTAATGCATAACCCCAAAATGATAGTGGTAAATCGGTAAGAGACATCATAGATCGCACCATATCTAATAAAGTACAGTTATGACATTCGAACACACCAATACTCTGTGGTGTTCCAGGTGGCATGAGTTGTGAAACTATTCCACATTGTTTTTAAATGAAGGCCAAACTCGTAACTCAAATATTTTCCTTCGCGATCAGATCGCAGAAACTTTATTTTCTCGTTACGATGATTCTCAATTCACTTTGAATTTCTTTGAACTTTTCAAATGTTCCAGACTTGTGTTTCATTAAATAGATATACCCATATCTGCTCAAATCATCCGTGAAGGTCAGAAAATAACGATACCCGCCGCGACCCTCAACACTCATTGGACCGCATACATCGGTATGTATTATTTCCAACAAGTCTGTTGCTCGCTCCATTGTTCCGGAGAATGGAGTCTTAGTCATCTTGCCCATGAGGCATGGTTCGCAAGCATCAAGGGATTCCAAAAGTCCATCAGCATGGAGTTTCTTCATGCGCTTTTCACCACTATGACCTAAATGGCAGTGCCACAGATAAGTTACACTATCATTATTAACTTTGCATCTTTTGGCTTCAATATTATGAATATGTGTATCACTACGATCGAGATTGAATAAACCATTTATATTGGGTGTATGACCATAGAAGGTATTATTCATGTAAACAGAACAACTCTGACTTAAATGAATAACCGTATTACAATAAACATGATCCAATCATATTCATGCTCAACGCAAACACCAAATAACATTTATTTAGGTTCAACACTAATCCCGAAGGTAGAGGGAGTATGCGATGGTGATCTTATCAACCTTGGAATCTCTTCCAACACACATCGTCACTTTGCCCTCAACTAGTTCTCTGTTCATTCTATAACTCCTGTTTCGAGTTACTAATCTTAGCAGCTGAACCAGTATCAAATACCCCAGGGTTACTATGAACACTAGTAAAGTACACATCAATAACATGTATATCAAATATACCTTTTACTTTTCCATCCTTCTTATCCGCCAAGTATTTGGGGTAGTTCCTCTTCCAGTGACCTTTCCCTTTGTAGTAGAAGCACTCAGTTTCAGGCTTAGGTCTAGCTTTGGGTTTCCTCACAGGAGTGGCAACTTGCTTGCCATTCTTCTTGAAGTTCCCTTTCTTTCCCTAGCCCTTTTACGTGAAACTAGTGATCTTTTCAACCATCAACACTTGATGATTTTTCTTGATTCCTACCTTCGCTGATTTAGCATCGTGAAGAGCTTGGGAATCGTTTCTGTTATCCCTTGCATATTATAGTTCATCACGAAGTACTAGTAACTTGGTGATAATGACTAGAGAACTCTGCAATCACTATCTTATCTGGAAGATTAATTTCCACTTCATTCAAGTGATTGTAATACTCAGACATTCTGGGCACATGCTCACTGGTTGAGGTATTCTCCTCCATCTTGTAGGAAAAGTACTTGTCAAAGGTCTCATACCTATCGACTCGGGCATGAGTCTGAAACACTAATTTAAGCTCTTGGAACATCTCATATGCTCCATGGCATTCAAAACGATTTTGAAGTCCCGGTTCTAAGCCGTGAATCATGGTGCACTAAACTATCAAGTAGTCATCATATCGAGCTTGTCAAACGTTCATAACGTCTGCATCTGCTCCTGCAATAGGTCTGTCACCTAGCGGTGCATCAAGGACATAATTCTTCTGTGCAGCAATGAGGATAATCCTCAGATCACGGACCAAGTCCGCATCATTGCTACTATATTCTTTCAACTTATTTTTCTCTATGAACATATCAAAAATAAACGGGGAGCTACTGTCGGTGTCAAAACCGGCGGATCTCGGGTAGGGGGTCCTGAACTATGTGTCTAAGGCGGATGGTAACAGGAGGCGGGGGACACAATGTTTACCCAGGTTCGGGCCCTCTCGACGGAGGTAATACCCTACTTCCTGCTTGATTGATCTTGATGATATGAGTATTACAAGAGTTGATCTACCACGAGATCGTAGAGGCTAAACCCTAGAAGCTATCCTATGATTATGATTGTTGTTGTCCTACGGACTAAAACCCTCCGGTTTATATAGACACCGGAGGGGCTAGGGTTACACAGAGTTGGTTACAAGGGGGGAGATCTACATATCCGAATCGCCAAGCTTGGCTTCCACGCAAAGGAGAGTCCCATCCGGACACGGGACGAAGTCTTCAATCTTGTATCTTCGTAGTCCAACAGTCCGGCCAAAGTATATAGTCTGGCTGTCCGAGGACCCCCCAATCCAGGACTCCCTCAGTAGCCCCCGAACCAGGCTTCAATGACGATGAGTCCGTCGCGCAGATTGTCTTCGGCATTGCAAGGCGGGTTCTCCTCCAAATCCTGAGTATCTGTCGTAACGAGTTGTGTCGGGCCTCCCATGAATGTTGCACTCCTCGGCTTCTGTGCCTTAATAATGGCTATCTTCCACGTGTCGAGCGAATGCGAGAGGTCGGGGTGTTTTTACATTTACCACCCTAACCAGGTAGATGAATCATCTATTTAAACAGTCGGGGATCTTCAGATCTAGATCACACCACCTTCCCACAGCGAGTATCCATCGGAGCGTGCCCGGAAAAATCCATCCCATCATGGCCGGCCACCGCAGCTCCTCCTCTCGCCCCCGTAGCCCTAAGCCAGGTAGTTGGGAGAAGTGTTCTATTCCCCATAGCCAACTAGTAGAGTTGCAAACCCAGGGGTTTCTCCCTCCTGCGTACATGGTCCCCGTCTGAGCCGGACTAGCCACTTATAATGGCAGGGAGCAAGCGGAAAGCTTTCCCAACTCATCCACAAGGGAGCAGGTATGCCTCGTCCCTTATTTATTGAGGGGACTCGTATTTCCAATCCATCCATTCCTCCGCGGGCTCTTGGAGTTCTATGGCCTCCAGCTGCATAACTTTACTCCCAGCTCCATGTTACACATCCCAGGCTACGTTGCCCTTTGCGAGCTGTTTCTGGGCTGCGAAGCTCATTTCGAGTTATGGCAGAGGCTATTCTGCCTCGTGCCCCGTACACAGAAGGGGTCAATATTTCAAGTGGGCGGAGCCGAAATATGGCGCATCGACGGGACCGGGTACCTGTCCGGTACTCCAAAGAATACATCCGAAGACTAGCCTTCGAAGTGGTTTTATATGGAGGGCGTTCCCCTTCCAGACCCTATTCGGATGGGCCTTCCTGAGTTCAACAACGCCCCTTTGAAGAAACGCCATAGCTGGCACCCTCGGAGCCCCCAGGAGGAAGATAACAGAGAGGTCCTTTACCTGATGAGCCAGATAAAGACACTGGCCGAATCGGGACTGACAATTATCAAGGTTATGTCAATATGTATAATGCGGGGGGTGCAGCCACTTCAATATCGGGGACAACCCATGTGGCACTTCAATGGAGAAGACGATGCCACCCGTTGCGGCAGTAAAGGTCCGGACTCCACCACCGCTCAAACGAAAATATTGTACGATTTATATAAGGGAGAGGAAGAGGAGTTCATCCGTATTAAGCCGCGGGATGGATTCTCCATGTACAACCCCCAAACTGGGTGAGCTACGGCTTTTTACTCCAGACCTTCCTGCTTTCTTTGTCATAAATATTTACCTTCCTATTTCATAGCAGGAACTACGAAAAGTTGTGAGGGAGATTCACAGCCCATATCCACAGCCAGAGGACCCTGATCGGGCCCTCGATCCTTGACTCGAAGAAGATCAGGACATATTCATGGAGCTCATCGACATGACGTTTTATTTGTTAAGTTGCGACGGTGCCTTGGTGGCCATCACCGCCGATTATCCTGGACTGCTCCCTGCATCGCATGTAAGTAAAAACCGGAGTCCCAACTTCCGAGAAGGATCCCCTTTTTCGCACTTCACCCACCGCACATGTATGGTGTCTTGCAGGGAATGCCCTCGGGACGCCATGCCGAACTCGCAGTGACTCACCAACAAGGGGCACCGAAACCGGGTAGGCTTAAAAGGAAGGTGGTTAGGACAGAGAGGTCATCGCAGAGGTATGAAAAAGAACCCTGCTTCGAGGTTATTGTCTTTAAAATATAATAACGTCCATGGTTAAAACCAGGAAAAACGCTCGCCGGACCGTATCCGGAGAGCCTGCCGGCCATGCCTCCACCAACTGGGCTCCAGAGCCGGACTTGGAGGCAGATGCTAACGTGGGGACAATGCCGGATATTCCTCCTACCGAGGGTGCGGATAGGCTGTCCGCTACAAATTCCGAAGTGGAGAGTGCCATGAAGCACAGGCGTCGCCGGGCCGTACTCCGCGACCCCGGTTTTTTCTGAAGAGGCGTTTGATGCCTTCAACTCAGGGGACGCGTACATCCGAGCTGCTCAAAATGGTCTTGCCAGAGCCACGGACCAGTATGTAAAGGATATACGGGTAAGAAAATCTGATAATTATATATACCAGTAGCCCCTGAGACTTGAAACAGTTGGCACAACTGATTTAAGGATCATTATTTGCATAGGTTCTTACTGAGAAGAATACCCAGTTGTCTCAAGAGCTGGAGGAGTGCAAAGCCCAGCTACGGGCCGCAGTTGTAAAAATGGAGGAGTCCAAGAAGGCTCCATCTGGTAACACTTGTTCCTATCGAAAAGAACGAGATATACCAGTTAATATTTGGCTTGCATGCTAATCTAATCAATAGATTCTAGAGATGATCCCGGAGGAGCAACATGCTCAACGACAGCTGAAGGCTGGCGAGCGCGTGCTTACACAAGTTAGGCGGGAGAAAAACGATCTCCAAGATGCCAATACCTGGCTGGATGTTGAACTGAAAGATGTTCGGGCCCAGCTAGCTGACTTCGTAAAGGAGAATAAAAGTCTTCGACACGGCATTTTCAGTAAGTGCTTGAGCGAACTTCTATAGAGTTCGTCGAAGAAACCATCTAACAGAGCTATATCTGTAGGTATGCTGACGGGCCATCCCGGAGAGGAGATGCCCGGGTCTGCGGGAGATCTTCTACCAGAGCTCTCACAACTGCACGAACAAGTTCGACAGGTGATGCAGGGCCTTGCCCAGGCCTTGTGGCCATCCGCCTCCCTGCCAGGAGGCATGGGGGAGCTTTCAGAGATACTCAACGGAGCGCGGTAGCACTTCCGATTATGGAAGATATCTGCCTGTCGACAAGGTAGAAGGGAAGCATGGGCCATGGTGAAGACTCGATATACCAAAGCTGACCTGAACCATATGGCCGAGATCGGACCTATAGGGCCTGACAGGAAAGAGATCCCCGTCATCTTGGTGTATGACCAGGTGAAACTAGCCGCAAAGTATTCCCAATAGGATTGTAGGCTAGACAGCCTTTTGGATGGTATAGAAGAAGAATTTAGTCAGTCTAAGTGACTGTGTACTTCGAGTGACATACATTGTCCCTAGCCGGATTGTAAATCATTTGTCATCGTGGACCTTTTCGCTTCGACCTACGGACCCGACAGTCCGGAGTGTATCCGAATACCCGCTCAGTTATGTAAAAACCGGGGTACGCGTGGAAACTAGGCGTAGGGGTCATAAGTGCTTGAACAGACAAGTACCCAACTAGTTATGTTATATTACATGGATAGTAAGAAACATCTTCCAGGGATAATAGTTCCGTTAAGGGTTCCTTTCCCTGGGTACGCATGCATTAATGTGCATGTCCGAACTGCGACAAGAGACGCAGGATATAAACATCTAGGGGTATGTATTGTAATAAGTAAAAAGTCATCCTTTGTTCGCCGACTGAATATTGCCTTAAGAACGCTAGCTTTCGGCTTCACCCAGTCTAACCTACATGTCCGGTTGACCCGGCAATAACAATCGCAGAGGTGCTCCCCTTATGCCCTAGCCGAATTAACGGGAACGTAGGGCGTAAACACAAGAGCCAGGCAACCCAGCTTGGCCAAAACTTAAGTCATATCGACGCATATAATAGCGAATAAAAGGTGCATGTGTGAAAATAACACATGTGCGGCAGGCGTAGAGCCCGGATCATAATTATATTAAGCTTCTATATAAGAAGCCCCCAGGTATAATGAGCGCGCTTAGTGCGTACAAATTGTGTAGTCAAGACACATTTTATCCTTTGAAGGCCGCGAAGAAAAGGAAGAAAGACAGAAAAATATAGATAACGAATATATAAAAAAATTGACGGAGGTAAGGAGACGAACGCAGAGTCCGACGCTAGGCGTAGAAACTTCGGAGTCTGGCCGCGTTCCATGGGTTTGGCTCGAGTCGATTGTCCGATGCATCCCGCAGACGGTACGCTCCACCGGTCAGAACTTTGTCAATAACAAAGGGACCTTCCCATTTGGGTTTGAGCTTGTCCTTTTTCTTCTCTGGTAGGCATAGAACGAGTTCGCCAACATTATAAGTTTTGGCCTGTACTTCTCTGCTTTGATATCGTCGAGCCTGTTGTTGATAGAATGCGGATCGGGCTTTTGCGACGTCACGCTCCTCCTCCAGGGCGTCCAAACTGTCCTGCCGATCTAGCTCGGCTTCTTTCTCTTCATACATGCGCACTCAGGGTGAGTCATGAATGATGTCGCAGGGCAGTACCGCCTCTGCACCGTTCACCATAAAGAACGGTGTGTATCCGGTAGTGCGATTTGGCGGGGTCCGCAGCCCCCATAGTACGGAGTCGAGCTCCTCGACCCAGTGCATATCTGATTCCTTCAAGGACCGCACTAGTCTGGGTTTAATGCCGCTCATTATAAGAGCATTTTCTCGTTCGACTTGACCGTTAGTTTGAGGGTGATAGACAGATGCACAATTGAGCTTAATGCCCATGTTGCCGCACCAAGTGTTTACCTCATCGACTGTAAAGTTCGAGCCGTTATCGGTGCTGATACTGTGGGGGACACCGTAGCGGTGTACAACCCCGGATATGAAATCTATCACTGGTCCGGATTCGGCCGTTTTAACTGGTTTGGCCTCTATCCATTTGGTGAATTTATCCACCATGACCAATAGGTACTTTTTCTTATGGCTTCCTCCTTTAAGGGTGAGGGAGTCCTGGATTAGGGGGTGTTCGGATAGCCGAACTATACCTCCAGTCGGACTCCTGGACTATGAAGATACAAGATTGAAGACTCCGTCCCGTGTCCGGAAGGGACTTTCCTTGGCGTGGAAGGCAAGCTTGGTGATGCGGATGTTCAGATCTCCTACCATTGTAACCGACTCTATGTAAACCTAACCCTCTCCGATGTCTATATAAACCGGGGGGTTTTAGTCCATAGGACAACATACACATCAACAATCATATCGTAGGCTAGCTTCTAGGGTTTAGCCTCTCGGATCTCGTGGTAGATCTACTCTTGTACTACCCATATCATCAATATTAATCAAGCAGGACATAGGGTTTTACCTCCATCAAGAGGGCCCGAACCTGGGTAAAACTTCGTGTCCCTTGCCTCCTGTTACCATCCGGCCTAGACGCACAGTTCGGGACCCCCTACCCGAGATCCGCCGGTTTTGACACTGACATTGGTGCTTTCATTGAGAGTTCCTCTGTGCCATCACCATCAGGCCCGATGGCTCCTACGATCATCAATAGCGATGCAGTCCGGGGTGAGACCTTCCTCCCCGGACAGATCTTCGTCTTTGGCGGCTTCGCGCTGCGGGCCAATTCGCTTGGCCATCTAGAGCAGAGCGAAAGCTACGCCCCTGGCCGTTAGGTCAGATTCGAAAGTTTAAACTACACGGCTGACATCCGCGGAGACTTGATCTTCGACGGATTCGAACCACTGCCGAGCGCGTCGCACTGTCACGATGAGCACGATCTAGCTCTGCCGCCGAATAGTGCCCTGGAGGCCGCACCCGCATCGGCTCCGACCCTTAGTTCGGAGCCAACCGCGCCGATAGAGGATGGGCAGTTGGACGCCACCTCGGGGGCTGTAATCCCAACAGCGGTTGAGCCGAGCACCAGCCCCGTACTCTGCAAGACTCGTGACTCCATGGAGCCGGATTCTTCTCCGGACTCCGAACCCTCCGCGCCCCTGCCGATCGAATCTGATTGGGTGCCGATCATGGAGTTCACAGCCGCGGACGTCTTTCAGGAATCACCTTTCGGCGATATCCTGAAGTCACTGAAGTCTCTCTCTCTCTCTATCAGGAGAGCCCTGGCCGGACTACGGTCAGCAAGGTTGGGGTACGGGCGATGAAGAAATTCAAAACCCACCCACCACCCACTTCGTAGCCATTGTCGACGACTTAACCGACATGCTCGACTTCGACTCCGACGACATTGACGGTATGGACGCCGATGAAGGAGACGATGGAGAACCAGCGCCTATTGAGCCCTGGAACGCCACCTCGTCATATGACGTATACATGGTGGACGCACCAAAAGATGACGACGAAGAGAGGAAGGACGCACTGAAGGATTGTTCCCTCGAAAAGCAGTCAAAGCGGCGACGCAAGCGCCGCCCCAAATCCCGCCTCGATAGAAATAGCAATCACACAGACCCAGCGCTGGAGCAGGGTGAACCGCTGCCGGACAACGGCAATCCGGATAATCCAACCAAACAAACAAATCCTATCAAGGATAATGGTCCGGACGACATAACATCAGACAGGCACCCGGAGCAACAGAACGCCCGTAAAAGGCTTGTTGCCACCGCGAGGAGCCTTAAAAAGCAGAAGCGAAGGCTCAAGGCCGCGCAAGACACTCTCCAATTCAGATGGAGCAAAATACTCAACACTGCAGCAAGGTACGGCGACAATCGCCCCTCCAAGAGCTACCCAAAGCGGAAGCTGCTACCCGAATTCGATGAGGAGGCCGCAGACCCCCCACAACCAAATATCAAAGCAGCCACCTGGTCGGATAGACGACAACTCTACCAACACAGAGCGGCATACAATGCCGCTCACAATACAACACGCGACCCAGGCGAGGGTTCGCACCCAAAGGACGGCGCAACAAGATCCATCTATGGAGCACGCAAGCGCCCCCCAACATACAATGCAACACAACAAATATCCGAACAACGCAGTACACCCAGCTACAAGGGTGCCGCACACCCTCTATGTTTCACCGACGAGGTGCTGGACCATGAATTTCCAGAGGGATTCAAACCCGTAAACATAGAGGCATACGATGGAACAACAGACCCCGGGGTTTGGATTGAGGACTATATCCTTCATATCCATATGGCTCGAGGAGATGATCTCCACGCCATCAAATACTTACCCCTCAAGCTCAAAGGGCCAGCTCGTCACTGGCTCAAAGGCCTCCCCGAAAGCTCCATTGGAAGTTGGGAAGAGCTTGAAGACGCCTTTTGGGCAAATTTTCAAGGGACTTATGTCCGACCTCCGGATGCGGATGATCTGAGTCATATAACTCAGCAGCCCGGAGAGTCAACCCGAAAGCTTTGGAATAGGTTTCTTACTAAAAAGAACCAGATTGTCGACTGTCCTGACGCCGAAGCCTTAGCGGCTTTCAAGCATAGCGTCCGTGACGAATGGCTCGCCAGACACCTCGGCCAAAATAAGCCGAGAACAATGGCCCGCATTAACAAACCTCATGACCCGCTTTTGCGCGGTGAGGACAGCTTGCTAGCCAGATGCAACACTAGCGATCCCAACACATTTGAAGTTAGTGATGGAAACGGGAAATCACGGCGCAACAACAATAACAAACGCCGGAATAAAGAAGACAGCACGAAGGGCACGGCAGTAAACGCCAGATTCAAAGTCTCTCGGCCAGGGCAAAAGCCGCCCCTTAAAGGCACCAGGGATGAACTGTCCAGCCTCAACAAAATTCTGGACCAAGTATGTTAGATCCATAGTACCCCTGGCAAACCTACCAATCATACCCACAGAGAATGTTGGGTCTTCAAGCAGTCCGACAAGCTCAACGCCGTACACAAGGGGGGGATACACCAAGTGAAGACGAGGACGAACCTCCCAAGCGAGACACGGGGGAACAAAAGAAATTTCCACCCGAAGTCAAAATAGTAAACGTGTTACACGTGATCAAGGGAAAAAGCAATGCGGCACTCCCAGAAAAATATACCGAAGCGCCTATCACCATGAAGTCCTGCCACTGGTCATCTCAACCGATCATTTTCGACCATCGCGATTACTCAGCATGTATCCGACACGCAGGATGGGCCGCCCTGGTGTTAAACCCACTAATTGGCGGATATCACTTCACACGAGTATTGATGGACGGCGGCAGCAGCCTAAACCTAATATATCAGGATACAGTCCGTGGGATGGGGTTACACCCAACACAAATTCGCCATAGCAACACTACCTTTAAAGGAGTAACGCCAGGCACAGGGGCTCGTTGCACGGGCTCCCTCCTATTACAAGTCATATTTGGCTCCCCCGGTAACTTCCGTCACGAGCATTTAACTTTCCACATCGCTCCGTTCCAAAGTGGCTATCAAGCACTGCTCGGACGCGAAGCTTTCGCTCGCTTTAATACAATACCACACTACGCCTCCCTTACACTCAAGATGCCCGGTCCACGAGGCATCATTTCAGTGCATGGAAGTATCGAGCGATCTCTGCGCACCGAAGAGAGTGAGGCTGCCTTGGCAGCCGCACACTAAAGGCGCCCGGACCAACGAAAGCATCCAATAGGTCGTCAAGACCTCAAACACAACTAATCGAGTCCGGCGCCACTACTTATACCGCATAAACGGTCACACCCCTATTTTTCAATACAAGGGGCTCCACGCACACAGACAAGTAGCAAATTCTCCTCCTCTTGAATTACACATGGTTTCTTTAGAAAAACTATCTTTTTGCACGATCACCTTTTCACCCAAATTCCTCTCTTTTACAGACGATCATCGTGGTACACCTGTCCAGGATACGGCACAACGGAGACACAGGCGCAGACGTGCTGCAGGGACCCGCCCCAAGGATTCTTTTTAGATTAAGACCCTGCGTAAACCTTTTTTACTGTCTCTTGTTGATACATATCCACCGTTGAGAAGGATGCTGACGTCTTGGCATGTGGCCACGCCAGAACAATGCACGTACCTGGACACAAGGGGCTTCTTTCAAAGGCCATTTTTAGGCCCGGTTTATACCATAAAGACCGAATACCTTAGGGAGTGTTCGGCGGCGCGAGTTTGGCCCTATATGCATCAGCTCCGAATCATTGTCTTTGGTCAAATGTTGGGTTTGCCCGGCTCCTGTGTTTTTGTGCCTTACGTTCCGCTTTACCGGCTAAGGTAGCACCAGGAGAACTACTATGATTGTTCGCTGGTTCATCTGGACGAGCACCTCAGTAGAGAAAGCCGAAAGCTGACTGTCATGATATAGCGTGAGACTGGTCAACCACTCGACGACCTATGGGAATGTTAGAATTCCCCCGCCTTAACGAAGGGCCATTTCCCGGCCAGGCATGTACGCACCCCGGGATCGGGAGAGTGCGGAGCCACCAGGGGCTATCTAGTAGCCCCACTGTCAAACTCCTATGGCTAAGTGAAAGTGTTAAAGCATTATAGTCCGGTTGCCTCGCTCGCTCCGCTATCACCTCCTTAATAGGACCAAGACGTTGGGTTAAGTGTGAACGCGTGTTTCTGCGAACACCTCCACATTATATGCGTGGGGGTTGAAGCCGACGACTGCAATCTTTCAGGTTACACATGTATACATAAACGGCCGCCCAGGAGGCATCACAATACTTTCAGGCAAAAGTATAAAAGTAGCCTTATGAAAATTTATAAAAGCATTTCGCTTACAATGAGATTACATGTCACTCAAACATAATATTTTTTGAGCACTGGGTCTCTATCAAACGAGCACCCTCAAGAACTTCCTCAAAGTAGTGCTCAGCAGCCCTTCGACCTATGGCCGAATCCTGCGCTGCAACAGTGGTAGCATCCATCTCTGCCCACTATGCTTTAGCACGGACAAAGGCCATTCGTGCGCCTTCTATGCATGCCGACCTCTTCATCGCATTTATGCGCGGCACCACGTCAAGGAACTGCTACACCAAGCTGAAATAGCTGCTCGGTTTTGACCTTTCCGGCCATAGCTGATCCACAACAGACCTCATGGAGAGTCCGGACAACCTATTTAGTTTGGCCCATTCGGCTAATTGGTCCGTCAATGAAAGCGAACGCTCGGGAGAAAGGAATTGTTTCCAAAACAGCTGGTCTACTTCACGGTCCATCTGACTCTGGAAGTACTTGGCCGCATCGGCAGCGCTCGCTGCCAAATCCATATACACATCTTCCGAACTCCACAACCGATCCAGAGGGGCATACCGTTGATCTCCGAACTTCCTCTGCAGCATAAAGGATTTCCCGGCTACAGTATCCCCGGCTTCCCGCAGCTCCTCCTTCTTTGCCCTCATTGCAGAGCGGAGGTCTTTTCCCGTTGCAGCAGCCTTCTCAAGGTCCGATACTTCACCTGGTTTTCCTTTTCAAGAACCCAGCAACGGTCGGTGCCGGCTTTTAATTCTATGGCCATCTTGGCCATCTTATCTCGGCTCTCGCCATGCGCGGCCTTCTCGGCTTGCAACTCTTCGGCCGCCTTCAAAGCAACCTCATTACCCAACCTCGCTTGTTCCTTGGCTCGGGCAAGTTCTGCCCGCAAGGCTTCAACAGTGGCAGCTCCATCTGCAGTCACAACACATTAAAGATACTGGCATCATGCTGCACTTCCTATATGGCGTTTACCAGATAATGACACTTACCTTGGGCCTCGTCAAGCCTTTTGTTAACAAGCTCGATGTCGGCGTCTGCCGCATCCAACTGCCGTTCTAAATGGGCAAACTCGCGAGCCCGGCTAGCCACCGGAGCTTCCATCACCTGCACATAAAGGCAGTATGGTTATTGCCTAGGAATATGATCCTCTGTTCATCGTCGTTTCCGACGACGACCAGAGTCTCAGGGGCTACTATCTACACAGGGCACACCTAGTATGTGCAGGACTATCATACATTATTTTACGTACCTCAAAGCCTGTCAGTAGACTCATAAAAGCTTTATGCGATCCGCTTTCGGCGGAAAAGATTCTCTCCATCACCGTATTCATCAGCACATGATGTTCATCTGAGATGGCTGCTCGCCCCACCAACTCCCTCAGAACATCCGACCGCACACTAGACGGTGTCGGACTCGTTTGTGTGCTCTCTTCGGGAGCCGGACACTGGGAACTTCGGGGGTCGACGGGATTATCTTCTGGCCTCGCCGGACTCGGAGAGGCCCTCCGCGACGACACTTCAGGGTCGCCCGCTTCCGGAGTGGAGGAGTCCGGAGGAGGCGTTTCGCTCTCCATCATCTTTGGAAGAAGATCCCCCGAAGACGAGCTCATTTGAGAGGGACTAAGGCCCGAACTGCAAAGATACATGCAATGGTTATCTTCTCAGAAGAAAAGACGACATATCTGTACTATTAAGGTATTTTGGGTCACTTACGACTCGTGGGAGAATTGATCCCCCTGCGGACTTTATGCGGCAACCGCACCCCCCGGGGTAGGACCCTCTGTCGGAGACTTCTTCTCCCATTTGGAAGCTTCGGCTTCCGAATCCCCAGACGCAATCCTTCTCCTCTTCTGGTCGACTTCCTTCATGAAGATGCTCGCTCCCTCGGCTAGAGCGGCCAGTGTTTGGGGCTCGTGACCGCCCGCATTGTCCTTCAAGGGCTCCGGGCAAGGTGCGGTCTGGAGCATCTTTTCCAATATCAGATTTTCCAAACCCTCAGGGAGGGGGCCGAGCACCGAATCAACTTCGCCTTCGTTAGCCAGTCCTGGTCAAAAAGCAAACTCTCAGAAATAACTTCGCATCAAAGGAGAGGTAGTATGCTCGGTCGGAAGATGCCTTACCTGTTGGCGGGACGGTTGCTACTCATGCCCACGTCCTCGGTAATTTCCGGACACTCCACTTGAGGTCCGAAGAACAACTTGTACATCTCCTCGTGCGTCAGGCCGAGGAAATTTCGAATGGCGCGCGGTCCCTCGGGATTGAACTCCCACAAGCGAAGAGGCCGGCGTTTGCAAGGCTGGACTTGGCGAACCGGCATAACTTGTGCTACCACAACCAAACTGAAATCTCCATCAAAGAGATCTTGAATGCGGCTTTGCAGTATAGGCACGTCCTTGGCCGGACCCCAGCTCAATCCTCTGCTAATCCATGACATCAGTTGCGGTGGAGGGCCCGGGCGGAAGACATGGGCGGCCGCCCACTTGGCACTTCTAGGAGCCGTGATGTAGAACCACTCCTGTTGCCACAATTCAGACACCTCTGGAATGGAACCTTTGGGCCATGCAGCTCCCATCATCTTGCGTATTGAGGCACCTCCACACTCCGCATGTTGCCCCTCGGTCATCTTCGGTTTTACTTCAAAGGTCTTGAGCCATAGGCCAAAGTGAGGGGTAACCCGGAGGAAGGCCTCGCACACAACGATAAATGTCGTGATATGAAGAAAGGAGTCCGGAGCTAGATCATGGAAATCTAGCTCGTAGTAAAACATCAAGCCCCTGACAAAAGGATCCAATGCAAGGCCTAGACCTCGGAGGAAGTGGGAGACGAACACGACACTCTCGTTGGGTTCGGGGGAGGGGACAGCCTGCCCCCGGGGAGGCAGCCGATGCAGAATCTCAGTGGTCAGATATTTGGCCTCCCTCAACTTTTTGATGTCTTCTTCCATGACGGAAGAAGGCACCCATCGGCCTTGAAGGCTAGATCCGGACATGACTGAAGGTTCGGAGCACCTGACCTGAACTTTGGGCGTTTGAGGTTGAGGTGGGGGAAGGATTCGATTGAGCACGGGAGAGGAAAATAAAAGGCCTCGTCCCTTTATAAAGAGGGTGGATATCGAGCGTTCTCTCCGTGTCCGTTTGGACTTGCCTATGATCTAGGAGTCCTAGAAACGGTTGGGTTACCCACGCCCGTATTGATGAGAATCCCGGAATAAGGGGGCACGATCTCTGCTTTGACAAGACGTGCCAAGGAAGCCGCCTCGCATGACGCGCTGAGGTGGGATAATTAAACGACTCGGATAAAGGCTTGGCCGTGGTGTGTCGCACCACGGAATACGTCAGCAGATTAGATTTGTGTAAATATTATTCTCTCTATGGCAATATGTGGAAAACTTATCTTGCAGAACCAGACACTATCTTTGTGTTTAAAATCTTCTATGAAGTACTTGGAGGAGGAACCCGCCTTGCAATGCCGAAGACAATTTGCGCGCCGGACTTGTCGTCATTGAAGCCTGGTTCAGGGGCTACTGAGGGAGTCCTGGATTGGGGGGTGTTCAGATAGCCGAACTATACCTTCAGCCGGACTCCTGGACTATGAAGATACAAGATTGAAGATCCGTCCCGTGTCTGGAAGGAACTTTCCTTGGCGTGGAAGGCAAGCTTGGCGATGCGGACATTCAGATCTCCTACCATTGTAACCGACTCGATGTAACCCTAACCCTCTCTGGTGTCTATATAAACCGGGGGGTTTTAGTCCGTAGGACAACATACACATCAACAATCATACCATAGGCTAGCTTCTAGGGTTTAGCCTCTCTGATCTCGTGGTAGATCTACTCTTGTACTACCCATATCATCAATATTAATCAAGCAGGACGTAGGGTTTTACCTCCATTGAGAGGGCCCGAACCTGGGTAAAACTTCGTGTCCCTTGCCTCCTATTACCATCCGGCCTAGACGCATAGTTTGGGACCCCCTACCCGAGATCCGCCGGTTTTGACACCGACAAAGGGGTCCGACCATATCAAGCCCCCAGACCGCGAAGGGCCAAGTAATGGGGATTGTTTGGAGAGCGGTAGGTGGCATATGGCTTTGATTTGCAAAGAATTGGCAACCGACGCAATGTTGAACGAGGTCCTGTGCGTCTGCTCGAGCTGTCGGCCAGTAGAAACCTGTACGTAAGGTCTTACTTACAAGGGCCCGAGCTGCGGCGTGATGGCCGCCGAGTCTAGCATGAATTTCTACCAAAAGTTGCTGTCCTTCCTCCTCGGAGATGCACCTTTGCAGTACTCTGGTAGCTCTTTTCTTATAAAGCTATCCCGCGTGGACCTTGTAGGCTTTAGACCGCTGCACAATGCAACGTGCCTCGTTTTGGTCCTCAGGGAGTTCTTGCCTATTTAGGTAAGCCAAGAAGGGTTCTGTCCACGGGGCGATGACAGCCATAATCACGTGGGCCGAAGGTGTTATCTCGATGGCGGGGCCTTCGATTACGTCAGAGTGTTCGTGGTATGGTGTTGTGGCCGGATCCGGACTATTGTTGCCGGTCTCCCCTTCCCACACCATGGATGGCTTAAACAGCCTTTCCAAGAAGATATTAGGTGGGACAGGGTCGCGCTTAGCGCCGATTTGGGCGAGGATATCCGCCGCTTGATTGTTTTCTCGGACCACATGGTGGAATTCGAGCCCCTCGAATCGAGCTGGCATTTTGAGGATGGCGTTGCGATAAGCCGCCATTTTTGGGTCATTGGCATCAAAATCTCCATTTATTTGAGATATTGCGAGGTTCGAATCCCCACGCACCTCTAGGCGTTGAATGCCCATGGAGACTGCCATCCGGAGACCATGCAACAGGGCCTCATATTCGGCTGCGTTGTTGGAGTCTGTGTATAATATTTGGAGTGTGTATTGGACTGTATCTCCGGTTGGGGATATCACAACGATGCCTGCTCCCAGACCCGCCAGCATTTTAGAGCCGTCGAAGTGCATGATCCAATTGGAGTACGCGCCGTACTCTTTAGGGAGTTCGGCTTCTGTCCATTCGGCGAGAAAATCGGCTAGTACTTGTGACTTAATGGCTCGCCGTGGTTCGTATGATATGTCGAACGGGAGGAGATCAATAGCCCATTTAGCAATCTGGCCCGTGGCATCGCGGTTGTTTATAATGTCATTGAGTGGAACCTCGAAGGCCACCGTAATTGAACACTCTTGAAAGTAGTGTCGTAGTTTTCGGGATGCCATGAAGACCGCGTATGCTATCTTTTGATAATGTGGGTACCGTGATTTGCATGGAGTGAGGACAGTAGATACGTAGTATACCGGCTTTTGAAGCGGGGACTTATGTCTGCCCGTTTCTCGTTCGACGACGAGCACTGCGCTTACAACCTGGTGTGTTGCCGCTATATATATCAGCATTGCTTCGCCGATATTTGGCGCGGCCAAGATCGGGTTGCTGGCCAAGGCAGCTTTTATTTCTTCCAATCTGGCCGTGTACGCATCCGTCCACTCGAAGTGTTCGGTGTGCCGAAGAAGGCGATAAAGAGGTAATGCCTTTTCTCCCAATTAGGAGATAAAGCGGCTTAAGGCAGCCACGCATCCAGTTAATTTCTGGATTTGCTTGAGGTTTGTTGGGATAGCCAACTATGACAGAGCTTGGATTTTAGCCGGATTCGCTTCAATTCCTTTGTTGGAAACGATGAAGCCCAAGACCTTTCCGGCAGGTACGCTGAAAACGCATTTTTCCAGATTGAGCTTAATGTCATATGTTCAGAGATTGTCGAACGTGTGCCTCAAGTCGTCTATCAAAGATTCGACGTGTCTGGTTTTAATTACCACATCGTCTACGTATGCCTCCACTGTTTTGCTGATTTGTGCTTGCAGGCATGTCTGAATCATGCGTTGATAGGTCAGGCTGGCGTTTTTGAGCCCGAAAGGCATGGTGTTGAAACAGAAGGGGTCGTATGGAGTAATGAATGCCGTTGCGGCTTGATCGGGCTCCGCCATCTTGATTTGATGGTATCCGGAGTATGCGTCGAGGAAACACAACGAGTCGTCTCCCGCGGTAGCATCGATAATTTGATCGATGCGGGGGAGGGGGAAGGGATCCTTGGGGCAGGCCTTGTTAAGGTCCTTAAAATCGACACATAGGCGCCAGGATTTTTCCTTCTTTGGTACCATCACCAGGTTTGCTAGCTAGTCCGGATGTTTTATTTCTCTAATGAATCCGGCCTCGAGTAAGTTGGCTAGTTCTTCTCCCATGGCTTGCCGCTTGGGTTCGGAGAAACGCCGAAGAGTTTGCTTGACCGGCTTGTATCCCTTTAGAATGTTTAGGCTATGCTCGGCCAGCCTGCGTGGGATGCCTGACATATCTCAAGGATGCCAGGCGAAGATGTCCCAATTCTTGCGTAAGAACTCCCGCAGTGCAGCGTCTGTTGTGGGGTTCAGATGTGCCCCGACGGATGCTATTTTTGTAGGGTCCGTTGGCTAGACGTGGAATTTGACTATTTCGTCCGCTGGATTAAAAGAGGTGGACTTGGGTCTTTTGTCAAGTATCACGTCGTCCCTGTTAGTTTTTCAAGGGCCAGTGCAGCGCAGCGCAGTTAGTTCTTCGACCGCGAGGGCTTCCGATAACGCTTCAAGGGCCAGTGCGGCTGTTTTATTTTCGGCGCGGAGTGCTATGTCCGGATCACTAGCTAGAGTGGTAATTCCATTGGGCCCGGGCATCTTGAGCTTCATGTACCCGTAATGGGGTATAGCTTGGAAGATCGTGAATGCCTCTCGCCCTAGAAGGGCGTGGTATCTGCTACTAAACGGGGCCACTTGGAATGTGATTTCTTCGGACCTGTAATTCTCCGGCATGCCGAGTACCACATCTAGTGTGATTTTTCCTGCACATCGTGCCTCCCGACTAGGGATGATTCCTCTGAAGGTCGTGCTGCTTTGCTCAATGCGGCCCTTGTCTATTTCCATTTTTCTAAGAGTCTCCTCATAGATGAGGTTCAATCCGCTGCCATCATCCATGAGTACTTTAGTAAGCCGGAAGCCGTCCACAATTGGACTAAGGACCAAAGCGGCTGGAGCTCGGGCTATGCGGAATTAAGGTTCGTCACTGGCATTGAAAGTTATCGCCGTGTCGTTCCATGAATTTATCGTTGCAACGTGGCAGACTTCGGCGAGGCTGCGAAGTGCCTACTTGCGCCTATTGTTTGAGGCGAAAATCTCGAAGACTGTGAGTACTGTATCGTTATTTTCCGCGGGAGGGTGCTCTGTGGTATTGTTGACGAGGAGATCCTCGCCGCTCCTGGCCACCTGCCGGAGTATCCAACATGCTCTAAGGCTGTGTGTTGGCATGGTATCCGATGTACTGTCAATTTTGCATGGCCCATTGAGCCATCCCTCCAATACGGTTCCGCGCCCTGTGGTGGGCTTTGGCTTCTTTGTAATTGGATTGGGTGACTTACGAGAGTACACCCTTTTAGTTTGGACAGAGGGTTTAGTTAGAGCCAGAGGATCCCAGAATTGTGTTTGGATTTTCCGATTGCTTTCCATCGCACAGTACTTCCATACTATGGCCGCCAAGTCAGTGAAGTGTGTTATATCACGGTGACTTATGGCGTTGAGGATTCCCTTGTCTGTGCAATTTTTGCAAAAGAATGAAATTGTGTCTTCCTCGCGACAGTCCTTCACCTTGCTTATTACAAGGAGGAATATGGCCCAATAGTGATGTACTGTCTCTTAGGGCTCTTGTCTAATATGGGAAAGATCACTTATGTGAGGGTGGGTGGGTCGATTTAAGTCCAAACCCTGACCCGGTCTGAGACCCAAAGGAGTTTCCGAGCTTGGTAGTTCGGGCTCTAGGACGTTGCCCAACGGTACTAGCCCGCTGTTCGATTCCAGGTTCGAAGCTTGGGCCATGTCCTCCCGTAGATAGTATCCGGCTCGGAGAGCTCGGCAATCTAGACATAGTTGGTCCTCAAAATAGAGGAAGAATCGCTGCATCGCTCCTCCACCACCGCTATCTGATGGTTGACCGGCGGAGAGTTAATCTCCCTTTGGTCGGGTTTAAGCCCGATCTGATCATGGTCCGTAGCGACTCCCAACGCGGCGATGCGATCCAAGAGCTCGTTCAAAGAAGAGAGATCCATTGGATCCATCTGCTCGATGAATCCTGAGCCGACGTGGAGGCTGTTTTTGATGACCCGAGAAGTCATCGTCGGCGCGACGGCCGACTGTAACATCCCAAATTTTCAATTTGGAATGTTATACATTAGATCATCATGCATATCATATTTTATTTTGCTTTTGGTTTTGATCCTAGAAAATCCTAAGCAACTCAAGGACCCACGGAGAGAGTTGGGGATTTCGTTATTTACATATTTGAGTTTTCTCAAATTATGTAAACAGGATCATTTGATTTTATTTATTTTATCATCAATTATTTCTATTACAAAAATATGAGAGAGGGAATAAAATGACTTTCCCAAAATATAGAAATATTGAGGATTTAATAAAAAAACAAATAAGTTTTATTTTGGAGTTTTTCGGTTTTTTATTTGAATTGAGGAAAAATGCACGTTTTTCAAAATTGCATTTAGGGCCCAAATAAATGTTCACTTTTTCGGGTTTCACATTAGAAACCTGGGAAAATTTATTTCGTGATTTTTGGAGTCCGTTTAGTATTTCTTTTTATTTTTTTCTTCCGAGCGGAATTATTAAAAAAAGGCAGAACCGACTATGGGCCGTACTCGGCCAGGACTGCCTGGCCGGGGCCTTTATAAGGCGCAGCCCCGGGCCTGAGAGAGCCCAGCCGCCGAAACCCTAACCCTAGGCCAGCCCTGCCGCCGCCGCCGCCAGCCGCCGCCGCCGCCCCGCCGCCGACCCGCCGCCCGAGGTTCGCCGCCGCCTCGACTTCCGTGCCGTTTTTTTTTAAATTCTGTTCGTCGTTTTCTTTTTCGTCCGATTTTTCCGCGGTTATTTTCTGATCGCGATTTATGATCCGATTTTCGTTTTAGTATAACTTTTCGCTCGTTTATCGGAATCAGGCGATTCGAGCGCCTGGAGTTTCGTCTCGAAACCCTCTTTCCGAATAATCAACTTAAACAAGTTTTGCTACTTTAAAATTTGACTTAGATCCAGATTACTAGAACGAAGTTGTTTTCTTCGCCGTTTGATTTCTTTTGCTTCGTTCGATTTGATTCTTTTTGCAAACCAGGGTTCTTAAGTTGAACTTTCTGGTTAGATCTTCTATTTGAGTTTTACCTGTGCATTAGATGAGTACTTATTGTATGCTTGTTTGTTTGTCTGCGATAGAATACCCGGAGTGCGCCGCCTGTTACTTCAAATCTCTAGGTTTCGCGGATCATCAGCAAGTCAAGTAACACTTTGATCATATCTTTTTCTACAACCCAGTTTTATTGCATTAGATCAATCCTCACACATTGCATGATTAGGATCTAATTAAATTGTGGGATGGGAAGTAGATGAGGTAGTACCTATTACCTGTTTATTATCAAACCTTTGGGAGTTACTTCTACGTTTGCTTATTATGCCATGCTATGCTAGTAGACGTGGATTGGGTGAGTGATATCCATGACAGATGTGAGATTGTTAATTAATGGTTTATCTAAGGTGGCAACCTAACACACATCTGGGTGGATTGAGGCACCTGGGTATTCCAGGACTTGCCTGTTTTTCTTTTGGACCGCCACCCAGGCTCAAAGGGATCATGAGATTATTCATACTAGAAACTTCCGTGTGTAGCCACAAGCCATTATGGGCTCTGGCATAGTTGATTAAGTCGTGCGAACTCTTACAGGGTAGACTAGCATATGTAGGGGAAAGTAGGTGTACCGGTCTACCCATCGTAAGGTGCTAGCGCTTCTGAAAGACCGTGTCTCGGTCATCCGTTTCTCAAACACCATGTAGTGCGAGAAATCCAACGGAGGCGATCGAGTCTTGTGGGGAAAAGTGCGCAAACCTCTGCAGAGTGTAACAAACTAATCATGGTTAGCCGTGTCCCCGGTTATGGACATTCTTAAGTATCTAGTACCTGGATTATCATGTGAATCTCAACATGTTACTCAAAAATTAATTTTGTTGGGTTTAATGATGATGCTTAATTGGGATTGAGAATGCTGTCAACCATTCTCAATGTTCAACAACCACCATGATAGTAATTAAATTTATTCCTTTGAAGTAGGGAAAAATTGGCTTTACGCAAAAACAGTAACCATAGAGCTTTCCACCAGCCAAATATGCATATAGTATATTTGTTGCATTCCATTACTCTCTATGTGTTACCTTGCCAGCATATTCCATGTGCTGACCCGTTTTCGGCTGCAACGTTAATGTTGCAGACTTTTCAGACGACGATTAAGGAGTTTTAGGTCATGGTTCTATACTCAGTGATGCCGTTGGAGTTGATGGACTCACTTACCTTCCAAGCCTTCCGCTGTTATCGTTATTAGATGGCCTTAAGCCATATTTATTGTAATAAGTTCTCTTTTGAGACACCCAATGTAATAAGTGTGTGATTGCTACTCTGCTATAAATCCTCCGAGTACTGTGTGGTGTCAGCATTACTGATCCAGGGATGACACCGGAGCACAGAGATCAGACTGTTTGAGGTCTGGTCGCTACAGAGATGGTATTAGAGCACACGCTGACTATAGGACACGACCACTAAGCTAAAGACCTAGATCACTACTCACTCTCTTCTCTTCTGACTTCTCATCTTTTCTACTCTTTAGGATGGCGGATGCAAGGAACAAGTTCACCGAACCATATGAAGATACACCCTTTGGACGCCACTTGAAGGAAGTCACTAGATACCTGAACATAGGAATACCAAGCTTCACGGGAACCTACAACGCCACTTTACCTGAAGAAGAGCGCTGGATGATTCAAGTTCAAGTTCCAGGAAGGACGTTCATGCCAGTCACTGAGCCCATAGAGTATTCTTTTGATGCACCAACTTGGAGTCTAGGGAAGAGTATGGCAGCTCACATCGCCATGGGACGCATTAGCGAAGTCTACCGCAAGGATCTCAAGGATACTATCTACCAGATTTGTGGGCGCCGAGATGAACACTGGGAGATGATCAGCACCAGGAAAGATAGGTCAATTGCAGCTTTTATCCAGGAGCTAAACCAGCACATTCGACGACAGGAGAATCAGATGTGTGCCGACATGATAGATCTGAAGAAGGCTAAGACTAGAATCAAGGAACTGGAGGAAGAACTCAAGGCTACACGCGAAGGTTATGAAGAACAAATTGAAGTATTGGTGGAGAAGAATGACGATCTGATCAAGAAGATTGGAATATTTATGGGAAGACCGACACCAGTAGATGAAGATAGCAGCGATGGTAAAACACCAGTAGATGAAGATAGTAGCGATGATTAGCCCGGAAGACTACATCATCATCGACGGCACCGACTCGGAAGCAGATAGTAGCGATGGTGACTATGTTGATGAAGCAGGAGTAGATATCATGGAGTCTACAACCGTAGAATATTTCTAGTAGACCACCTCATCAGTAGTAGTAGTCCACCATGTAAATATAGTAGTCCAAGCACTCTTGCGATAGCTAGATCGATTGTATGCCTTTGTTTGATTGATTGAAGTGAATTGTTTGCTTTTGCCTCATGTGCATATGGGTAGTGTTTTCTCTTTAGACCCCCTCTATTCTTATATCTCATCTTTTCTAAACCCTCAGATGCCTCCGAGACGTGACCCCGGATTTACCTTTCTGCCGGAGCTCACCCAGTTGATCCGGCAACAGAACACCTTGATGCAGTTGCTAGTTCAGAATCAGAATCAGGGGAACAACAACAACAACCCACCACCACCACCACCACCTGTTGACCACTTAGCCCGTTTTCTTAGGCTGAATCTGCCGGTGTTTTCCAGTAGCACCGTGCCGGTAGTAGCAGATGATTGGCTCCGCAAGATAGCTAGGGAGTTGACCACAGCAGGATTCACAGATGCGGAGAAGGTTAAGTTTGCCGCACATCAGTTAGAAGGACCCGCTGCATCCTGGTGGGAGAATTTCACATCCACCTTCCCAGTCGACACTGTCACATGGGACCAGTTTCAGCAGGCTTTTCGTACTTCCCATGTTTCAGCAGGAGCAATGGCCATGAAGAAGCGTGAGTTTCGTAACTTGCGCCAAGGAGGACGGACAGTTGGCCAGTATGTGGAGGAGTTTAGTAAGCTAGCACGTTATGCCCCAGATGACGTTGCTACGGATGCAGCTAAGCAGGAGAAATTCCTGGAAGGACTGAATGATGAATTGAGTATGCAGTTGATGGTAGCCACCTTCAACAACTACCAGGAGTTGGTAGATCGTGCTCTTATGATTGAAGGGAAGCAGCAGCAAATTGAGAACCGCAAGAGGAAGTATGGACAAGGAAAGTATAATTCAGGAGCTCAGCAGAAGCCACGATTCACCCCTAGACCGGGAGGACATTTTCAGCATACCCATGGAGTAGGTAGCTCGCACAATCACAATGGCACCAAGAATGGTAATGGGAATGGAGGAAGCAATGGCCAGAACCGCAGCACCCCATCAACCCCAGCCAAGAAAGATCTGACTCATGTCACCTGTTTCAAGTGTTCCAAGACCGGACATTTTGCCAATGAATGTCCTGAAGGCCAAAACGGCAATGGAAGCTCTGGAAAGAAGCCGAACCCTTTCAACAGGGGACAGGTGAACCATGTTAATGTGGAGGAGGTTGAAGCTCAGCCCGATGCAGTAACAGGTAAGTTTTTGGTTAAGTCATTTATTGCACTCTTTCTTTTTGATACTGGAGCATCGCATTCATACATATCAAGGGGATTTGTGGAAAAGTATAGCCTGCCCACTAGGATTCTCAAAACACCTATGCTAGTAAGCTCACCAGGAGCAGAGTACATGGCCAGTCAAGGATGTTTTCAAGTGCCATTAAGTATAGGAAGGCATGTTTTCCCAACGGATTTAATTATTCTGGAATCCCAAGGATTGGATGTGATATTAGTCATGGATTGGTTATCAAAGTATGAAGGGAATATTGAGTGTGCTAGTAAGTCAATTTTGCTTACCACACCAGAAGGGAGAAGGATCAAGAATGTATCCCGACATGCACCAAACAGGACACAAGTAAATTCCTTATCAGGAGTTGTGCAGGAGGAAGTACCAGTGGTAAAGGATTTTCCCGACGTATTTCCCGAAGAGTTGCCAGGCATGCCACCAGATAGAGACATTGAGTTTTTGATTGAGCTTTTGCCAGGCACTGGGCCAATATCGAAGAGACCATATAGGATGCCAGCAAAAGATTTGGTGGAAATTAAGAAGCAGATTAAGGAGTTACTAGATAAGGGATATATTCGCCCAAGTTCTTCGCCTTGGGGATCACCAGTACTTCTAGTAGAGAAGAAGGATGGATCGTTAAGGATGGTTGTTGACTATCGAGGATTGAATGAAGTAACAATCAAGAACAAGTACCCGCTACCAATGATCAATGATCTGTTTGATCGATTGGAAGGAGCTAAAGTGTTTTCCAAGATCGATTTGCAATCAGGATACCACCAGTTGAAGATTCGAAAACAGGATATTCCAAAGATAGCTTTTACCACCAGGTATGGGCTGTATGAGTATACCGTTATGTCATTTGGTCTGACTAACGGTCCTGCCTATTTTATGAACATGATGAACAAAGTGTTTATGGAGTTTTTGGATAAGTTCATCGTAGTGTTCATTGATGATATCCTGGTATATTCGAAGAATGAAGAGGAGCATAAGGAGCATTTGCGTTTGGTACTTGGAAAGCTCAGAGAACACCAATTATATGCCAAGTTCAGCGAATGTGAGTTTTGGTTGAAGGAAGTAGGATTCCTCGGACACGTTATATCCGGAGAAGGTATAGCAGTAGATCCCGCTAAAGTTGCAACCGTGACCAAGTGGGAAGCCCCAACAACAGTTGGAGAGATCCGGAGTTTTCTTGGACTCGCGGGATACTACCGGAGATTTATTGAGAACTTCTCAAGGATTGCGAAGCCTATGACGGAGTTGCTGAAGAAGGATACTAAGTTCAAATGGACTGAGGAGTGTGAGGCAAGTTTTCAGGAATTGAAGAACCGTTTGGTTACCTCACCAGTGTTGATTTTGCCAGATCAGACCAAGGATTATGAGGTGTATTGCGACGCTTCACGTTGAGGACTTGGAGCAGTGCTTATGCAGGAAGGAATAGTTGTTTCGTATGCTTCACGACAACTGAAGCCTCACGAATTGAATTATGCCACGCATGATTTGGAGTTAGCAGCCGTAGTGCATGCATTGAAGACATGGAGACATTTCCTCATTGGAAATCATTGTGAGGTGTACACGGATCACAAGAGTTTGAAGTACATTTTCACGCAGAAGGAGTTGAACCTCAGACAAAGGAGATGGTTGGAGCTCATCAAGGATTATGATATGAGATTGCATTATCATCCCGAGAAGGCTAATGTAGTAGCTGATGCATTAAGCCGCAAGAGCCATGTCATTCCGTTAATGACGGAAGAAATACCCAAGGAGTTAACAGAAAAACTTCGTGAACTATGTTTGGAAATAGTTCCGAGAGGCTATGTAGTAGCACTAGAGATTCAGTCAACTTTGATGGATAGAATCAGAGAAGCTCAGAAGACTGACAAGGAGATTGCTTCCATAAAGGAGAAACTGAGCCAAGGAAAATCTAAAGGATTTCATGAGGATGAGCACGACACCCTATGGTTTGAAGACCGTGTTTATGTACCCAATGACCCGGAGATCAGAAAGTTGATTCTGCAAGAGGCACATGATTCACCGTATTCGATTCACCCAGGAAATACCAAGATGTATTTGGATTTGAAGGATATTTTCTGGTGGACCGGAATGAAGAAGGATATTGCGGAGTATGTAGCGGTTTGTGACCTATGTCAGAGAGTAAAGGCAGAGCATCAGAAGCCAGCAGGATTGTTGCAACCATTGCCGATACCCGAATGGAAGTGGGATAAGCTAGGCATGGATTTTATCACGGGATTACCAAGGACTAGTTCAGGCTATGACTCGATTTGGGTTGTAGTTGATCGATTGACGAAGGTAGCACATTTCATCCCATTAAAGACCACATACACCAGTGCTAAGTTGGCAAAGATATACATGACCAGGATCGTATGTTTGCATGGAGTTCTGAGGAGCATCGTATCAGATAGAGGAACCCAGTTTACCTCAAAGTTCTGGAAGCAGTTACATGAAACTTTGGGTACTAGGCTAGAATTTAGTACAGCTTATCATCCGCAGACAGATGGACAGACCGAGAGAGTCAATCAAATTTTGGAGGATATGATGAGAGCTTGTGCGCTAGATTATGGATCTAGTTGGGACGATAATTTGCCATATGTAGAATTTTCTTACAATAATAGCTATCAGACCAGTTTGAAGATGGCCCCTTTCGAAGCTTTGTACGGAAGGAGGTGCAGGACACCGTTGTCATGGGACGAAGTTGGAGACCGCCAGTTGTTTGGACCAGATCTGATTAAAGAGTCTGAACAGAAGGTGAAGTTGATTCGCAATAGGCTCAAGGTAGCCCAGTCCAGGCAGAAGAGCTACGCAGACTCTAAACGCAAGGAGACGGTTTACGAAGTCGGAGACAGAGCTTATCTTCGAGTATCCCCACTTCGAGGGATTAAGCGCTTTGGAGTTAAGCGGAAGTTAGCGCCACGATTTGTAGGGCCATATCGAGTTTTGGAGCGTATGGGAGAGGTGGCCTATAAGTTGGAATTGCCAGAAGGATTGACAGGAGTTCATGATGTGTTCCATGTTTCTCAGTTGAAGAAGTGTCACGCGGAGATGGCTGACATACCTTTGAGAGACACCGTGCCATTAGAAGCAATTCAGTTGGATAACAATTTGATCTATGAGGAGAAACCAGTCAAGATTCTCGAGTTTGCCAGCCGAGTCACTCACAGCAAGATTATCAAGTTTTGCAAAGTTCAGTGGAGCCACCACACGGAGGATGAAGCCACCTGGGAGCGAGAGGAAGATTTGCTCAAGGACCACCCTCACCTATTTTCTAGCCAACCCGAATCTCGAGGGCGAGATTCATCTTAAGGGGGTAGGTTTGTAACATCCCAAATTTTCAATTTGGAATGTTATACATTAGATCATCATGCATATCATATTTTATTTTGCTTTTGGTTTTGATCCTAGAAAATCCTAAGCAACTCAAGGACCCACGGAGAGAGTTGGGGATTTCGTTATTTACATATTTGAGTTTTCTCAAATTATGTAAACAGGATCATTTGATTTTATTTATTTTATCATCAATTATTTCTATTACAAAAATATGAGAGAGGGAATAAAATGACTTTCCCAAAATATAGAAATATTGAGGATTTAATAAAAAAAATCAAATAAGTTTTATTTTGGAGTTTTTCGGTTTTTTATTTGAATTTAGGAAAAATGCGCGTTTTTCAAAATTGCATTTAGGGCCCAAATAAATGTTCACTTTTTCGGGTTTGATTTTAGAAACCTGGGAAAATTTATTTCGTGATTTTTGGAGTCCGTTTAGTATTTCTTTTTATTTTTTTCTTCCGAGCGGAATTATTTAAAAAAACGCGGAACCGACTATGGGCCGTACTCGGCCAGGAATCCCTGGCCGGGGCCTTTATAAGGCGCTGCCCCGGGCCCGAGAGAGCCCAGCCGCCGAAACCCTAACCCTAGGCCAGCCCCGCCGCCAGCCGCCGCCGCCGCCCCGCCGCCGACCCGCCGCCCGAGGTTCGCCGCCGCCTCGACTTCCGTGCCGTTTTTTTTAAAAATTCTGTTCGTCGTTTTCTTTTTCGTCGGATTTTTCCGCGGTTACTTTCTGATCGCGATTTCTGATCCGATTTTCGTTTTAGTATAACTTTTCGCTCGTTTATCGGAATCAGGTGATTCGAGCGCCTGGAGTTCCGTCTCGAAACCCTCTTTCCGAATAATCAACTTAAAAAAGTTTTGCTACTTTAAAATTTGACTTAGATCCAGATTACTAGAACGAAGTTGTTTTCTTCGCCGTTTGATTTCTTTTGCTTCGTTCGATTTGATTCTTTTTGCAAACCAGGGTTCTTAAGTTGAACTTTCTGGTTAGATCTTCTATTTGAGTTTTACCTGTGCATTAGATGAGTACTTATTGTATGCTTGTTTGTTTGTCTGCGATAGAATACCCGGAGTGCGCCGCCTGTTACTTCGAATCTCTAGGTTTCGCGGATCATCAGCAAGTCAAGTAACACTTTGATCATATCTTTTTCTACAACCCAGTTTTATTGCATTAGATCAATCCTCACACATTGCATGATTAGGATCTAATTAAATTGTGGGATGGGAAGTAGATGAGGTAGTACCTATTACCTGTTTATTATCAAACCTTTGGGAGTTACTTCTACGTTTGCTTATTATGCCATGCTATGCTAGTAGACGTGGATTGGGTGAGTGATATCCATGACAGATGTGAGATTGTTAATTAATGGTTTATCTAAGGTGGCAACCTAACACACATCTGGGTGGATTGAGGCACCTGGGTATTCCAGGACTTGCCTATTTTTCTTTTGGACCGCCACCCAGGCTCAAAGGGGTCATGAGATTATTCATACTAGAAACTTCCGTGTGCAGCCACAAGCCATTATGGGCTCTGGCATAGTTGATTAAGTCGTGCGAACTCTTATAGGGTAGACTAGCAGATGTAGGGGAAAGTAGGTGTACCGGTCTATCCATCGTAAGGTGCTAGCGCTTCTGAAAGACTGTGTCTCGGTCATCCGTTTCTCAAACACCATGTAGTGCGAGAAATCCAACGGAGGCGATCGAGTCTTGTGGGGAAAAGTGCGCAAACCTCTGCAGAGTGTAACAAACTAATCATGGTTAGCCGTGTCCCCGGTTATGGACACTCTTGAGTATCTAGTACCTGGATTATCATGTGAATCTCAACATGTTACTCAAAAATTAATTTTGTTGGGTTTAATGATGATGCTTAATTGGGATTGAGAATGCTGTCAACCATTCTCAATGTTCAACAACCACCATGATAGTAATTAAATTTATTCCTTTGAAGTAGGGAAAAATTGGCTTTACGCAAAAACAGTAACCATAGAGCTTTCCACCAACCAAATATGCATATAGTATAGTTGTTGCATTCCATTACTCTCTATGTGTTACCTTGCCAGCATATTCCATGTGCTGACCCGTTTTCGGGCTGCAACGTTAATGTTGCAGACTTTTTAGATGACGATTAAGGAGTTTTAGGTCGTGGTTCTATACTCAGTGATGCCGTTGGAGTTGTTGGACTCACTTACCTTCCAAGCCTTCCGCTGTTATCGTTATTAGATGGCCTTAAGCCATATTTATTGTAATAAGTTCTCTTTTGAGACACCCGATGTAATAAGTGTGTGATTGCTACTCTGCTATAAATCCTCCGAGTACTGTGTGGTGTCAGCATTACTGATCCAGGGATGACACCGGAGCACAGAGATCAGACTATTTGAGGTCTGGTCGCTACACCGACGGGCGGTCATGACGAAGCCGCCTAATCGGAGAGTTTGGCCTATAGCCAGGGCTCCCCCAGAGGTAACGTTGTCCCTGACAACAAGACGAGCCATCAGGCCTTATCGTGACGGCACAGTGGAACTCTCAATGAAAGCACCAATGTCGGTGTCAAAACCGGCGGATCTTGGGTAGGGGGTCCCAAGCTGTGCGTCTAAGGTGGATGGTAACAGGAGGCGGGGGACACAATGTTTACCCAGGTTCGGGCCCTCTCGACGGAGGTAATACCGTACTTCCGGCTTGATTGATCTTGATGATATGAGTATTACTAGAGTTGATCTACCACGAGATCGTAGAGGCTAAACCCTAGAAGCTAGCCTATGATTATGATTGTTGTTGTCCTACGGACTAAAATCCTCCGGTTTATATAGACACCGGAGGGGCTAGGGTTACACAGAGTCGGTTACAAGGGAGGACATCTACATATCCGAATCGCCAAGCTTGCCTTCCACGCAAAGGAGAGTCCCATCCGGACACGGGATGAAGCCTTCAATCTTGTATCTTCATAGTCCAACAGTCCGGAAAAAGTATATAGTCCTGCTGTCCGAGGACCCCCTAATCCAGGACTCCCTCAACTACATCACGAGCTATTGATCTACAACATAGTTAAGTAAATACTATCAGGACTATGTTCATGTAAATTAAAGTTCAATTAATCATATTACTTAACATCTCCCACTTAGATAGACATCCCTCTAGTCATCTAAATGATCATGTGATCCATATCAACTAAACCATGTCTGATCATCACGTGAGATGGAGAAGTTTTCAATGGTGAACATCACTATGTTGATCATATCTACTATATGATTCACGCTCAACCTTTCGGTCTCAGTGTTCCAAGGCCATATCTGCATCTGCTAGGCTTGCCAAGTTTAACCCGAGTATTCTGCGTGTGCAAAACTGGCTTGCACACGTTGTATGTGAACGTAGACCTTATGGCACCCCATCATCACATGGTGTCTCGGCGCGACGAACTGTAACAACAGTGCATACTCAGGGAGAACACTTATGCCTTAAAATTTAGTGAGAGATCATCTTATAATGCTACCATCGTACTAAGAGAAATAAGATGCATAAAAGATAAACACCACATGCAATCAAAATAAGTGATATGATATGGCCATCATCATCTTGTGCCTTTGATCTCCATCTCCAAAGCACCGTCATGATCACCATCTTCACCGTCTAGACACCATGATATCCACCGTAGCATCATTGCCGTCTCACCAACTATTGCTTCTACGACTATCGCTACCGCTTAGTGATAAAGTAAAGCAATTACATGGCGATTGCATTTCATACAATAAAGCGACAACCATATGGCTCCTGCCAGTTGCCGATAACTGTTACAAAACATGATCATCTCATACAACAATTTATATCTCATCACGTCTTGACCATATCACATCACAACATGCCCAGAAAAAACAAGTTAGACGTCCTCTACTTTGTTGTTGCAAGTTTTACGTGGTTGCTAGGGGCTTCTATCAAGAACCGTTCTTACCTATGCATCAAAACCACAACGATTTTTCATCAAGTGTGTTGTTTTAACCTTCAATAAGGACCGAGCATAATCAAACTCGATTCAACTAAAGTTGGAGAAACAGACACCAGCTAGCCACCTGTGTGCGAAGCACATCGGTGGAACCAGTCTCATGAATGTGGTCATGTAATGTCGGTCCGGGCCGCTTCATCCAACAATACCGCCGAATGAAAGTAAGACATTGCTGGTAAGCAGTATGACTATTATCGCCCACAACTCATTGTGTCCTACTCGTGCATATAACATCTACGCATAGACCTGGCTCTGATACCATTGTTGGGGAACCTAGTATTTCAAAAAAAAATCCTACGATCAGGCAAGATCTATCTAGGAGATGCATAGCAACGAGACGGGAGAGTGTGTCCACGTACCCTCGTAGACCGAAAGCGGAAGCATTTAGTAACGCGGTTGATGTAGTCGAATGTCTTCACGTTCCAACCGAGCCAAGCAGCAAACGAACGGCACCTCCGCGTTCAGCACACGTTCAACTCGATGACGTCCCTCGATCTCTTGATCCACTTGAGAACGAGGGAGAGTTCTATCAGCACGACGGCATGGCAACGGTGATAATGAAGTTACCGGCGCAGGGCTTCGCCTAAGCACTACGACGATATAACTGAGGTGTGTAACTATGGATGGGGGCACCGCACACGGCTAAGAGAAACTTTGGTGTATCTTTGGGGTGCCCCCTCCCACGTGTATAAAGGGGGAGGAGAGGAGGTCGGCCATAGGGAGGCGCGCCATAGAGAGGAGTCCTACTTGGACTCCCGGTCCAAGTAGGATTCACCCACCCCCCCTTTTCCTATTCCAACTAGGAGAAGGAGGGATGGGGAAGGAGGGGGTGCCGCCCCCTCCTAGTCCAATTCGGGCCAGCCCATGGGGAGCACGGCCACCCCTTGAGGCCCCTCTCTCCTTTCCCCTAAAGCCCATTAAGGCCCATTACTCTCCCGGGGGGTTCCGGTAACCTCCCCGTACTCCGGAAAATACCCGAAACACTTCGGAACCATTCCGGTGTCCGAATATAACCTTCCAATATATTGATCTTCATGTCTCGACCATTTCGAGACTCCTCGTCATGTCCGTGATCTCATCCGGGACTCCGAAAAAACTTCGGTACATCAAATCACTTAAATCATAATACAAATCGTCATCGAACGTTAAGCGTGCGGACCCTACGGGTTCGAGAACTATGTAGACTTGACCGAGACACATCTCCGGTTAATAACCAATAGTGGAACCTAGATGCTCATATTGGCTCCTACATATTCTATGTAGATCTTTATCGGTCAAACCGCATAACAACATACGCCATTCCCTTTGTCATCGGTATGTTACTTGCCTAAGATTTAATCGTCGGTATCATCATACCTAGTTCAATCTCGTTACCGGCAAGTCACTTTACTCGTTCCGTAATGCATCATGCCATAACTAACTCTTTAGTCACATTGCTTGCAAGGCTCATAGTGATGTGCATTACTGAGAGGGCCCAAAGATACCTCTCCGACACACGGAGTGACAAATCCTAATCTCGATCTATGCCAACTCAACAAACACCATCGGAAACACCTGTAGAGCATCTTTATAATCACCCAGTTACGTTGTGATGTTTGATAGCACACAAGGTGTTCCTCCGGTATTCGGGAGTTGCATAATCTCATAGTCAGAGGAACATGTATAAGTCTTGATGAAAGCAATAGCAGTAAGACTAAATGTTCATTATGCTAAGCTAACGGATGGGTCTTGTCCATCACATCATTATCTAACGATGTGATCCCGTTCATCAAATGACAACACATGTCTATGGTCAGGAAACTTAACAATCTTTGATTAACGAGCTAGTCAAGTAGAGGCATACTAGGGACACTCAGTTTTGTCTATGTATTCACACATGTACTAAGTTTCTGGTTAATACAATTCTAGCATGAATAATAAACATTTATCATGATATAAGGAAATATAACTAACATCTTTATTATTGCCTCTAGGGCATAGTTCCTTGAACCAACCCCTTTGGAGGAATCTTCTTGGTGAAGTTGTTCTTGCTAGGAAAGGACTTAGCTTTGTCTTTGCGAATGATCTTGTCGACGTTGTCCTATCTCTTCTCATAGGAACAGTCCACCACAAAGTGACTCACATTGCCGCAACTGTAGTAATTCCTCACATGTTGCTTGTTCTTTGAACCACTTGAGTTGTTCTTGGTGAAGTTGGGCCTTGAGTTCCTCTTGTTACCCCAAAATTGCCTTGACGCAAGAGCCATGTGCTCGTGGTAAGCATATTTGGTGTCTTCAGGGCAATTCTCCTCTTCTTCCTCCTCTTCTTCTTCCGAAAAGGCCTTGGCCTTCAAGGCAAGAGTGTGTGAGCTTTTCTGACCAAACACGGGCTAGAGCATTGTCGATGGTCTTGTTCATGATGTTCATGGCAATAAACTCATCCAAAACTTCACTTGAGGACAAGGTGTGGAAGTTTGGTCTTTGACAAATCACGGAGGACATGGCCTTATTGAAAGGCATTATGGCCTTAAGAAACTTGTGCTTGATCAAATTGTCATCCATGTCCTTGCTCCCATGATCTTGGAGAGCAACCACAAGAGTTGTCACCCTCCGGTAGAGATAACGAGGTTCCTCATCTTCTAGCATCACAAATTCATCAGATTCATCAAGGACCACTTCAAAGTTGGACCATTGGATGCTTGAGCTCCCCTTGTACAATAATATGATGTGCTCCCAACAATCTTGTGCATGAGTGAAAGGGGCGCAAGTCAGATAGATCTTCGAGAGGAACCGTGGCTTGAAGGATGAATAAGGCGGAGTGACTGTATTGATTGTCTGCCTCTTCTCTTGCTCGAGGATTCTCCAAAGATTTGTTGAGCTGTGATTCAAATGTGACTTGATGCAAAAAAAACCAATTAGCAAAATCACTCTTAACAAGCTTAGGAGGAGGACCAAGATGGTTAATATGAGGTGTAGGGACCGGTCCTCCAAAGACCGGGGAGGGGGAACCGAGGCAAAGGTTCTAATACGTCTCCATCATATCTATAATTTTTTATTGTCCCATACCAATATTATACAACTTTTACATCCATTTGGCAAAAATTCATATGATTTACTAGACTAACCTATTTATCCAGTGCCCAGTGACAGTTCCTGTTTTTTGCATGTTTTTTGTTTCGCATAATATCCATACCAAACGAAGTCCAAATGCAATAAAATTTTACGGAGAATGTTTTGGAATATTTCTCATTCTAGGAGGTGGAACAATGCAAACGGGGGCCCATAGCCACCACAAGACACCTGGGCGCGCCAGGCAGCCCAGGCGCATGGTGGTGGGTTGTGACCTCCTCGTAAGTTGGTTGGATCTCTACTTTGGGTGCAAGGAAGCTTATATCTGGAAAAAAAATCATGTTAAAATCTCAGTGCAATCGGAGTTACGAATCTCCGGGAACATAAGAAACAGTTTTCGGCCTAATCTGGGGAGCGCGAAAAAAAAGAGAGCAGAGAGGAAGATCCAATCTCTGAGGGGCTCCCACCCCTCCGCTGCCATGGAGGCCATGGACAAGAGGGGGGACTCTCCTCCCATCTAGGGGGAGGCCAAGGAAGAAGAATAAAAAGGAGGGGGCTCTCTCCCCCTCTCTCCCGGTGGCGCAGGAGTGCCGCCAGGGCTACAAACATGACGGCAATCTACATCAACAACCTTGCTACTGTCAACACCAACTTACTCCCCCTCTATGCAGCGGTGTAACACCCCTTCTCCTCGCTATAATCTATACTTAAACATGGTGATCACTCCGTATATTATTTCGCAATGATATGTGGCAATCTTTTGATGTTTGAGTGCATTTGTTTTGTCCTATGGGCTAATCATGATCTTGGTTTGTATGAGTGTATATTTTATTATGGTGTTGCCCTACGGTGCCCTTCGTGTCGCGCAAATAGAGGGATCCCCGCTATAGGGTGTTGCAATACGTTCATGGTTCTCTTATGGTGGGTGGCATGAGTGACAAAAGCACATACCCAAGTAAGGGGGTTGTTGCGTATGGGAGTAAAGAGGACTTGAGGCTTAATGCTATGGTTGGGTTTTACCTTAATGATCTTTGGTAGTTGCAGATTCTTGCTAGAGTTCCAATCATAAGTGCATATGATCCAAGTAGACAAAGTATGTTAGCTCATGCCTCTCCCTCATATAAAATTGCAAGAATGATTACTGGTCTAGTTATCGATTGCCTAGGGAAAAATGACTTGTTGACAAAAGCTATCTACTTTTATCACCTTGCAATTTATTCGTAGTTTTATTCCTGGAAGAGAGATCGGGCGAAAATGAGCTTTGGGGCAACAACGGAGTTCAAGGGAGGAAGACACTTGTATAGCGACGTCCTAAAAAAATGGTTTAAAACCCCTTTCCGCAACGGCATTTGGAACCATCGCCAAGTGAGTGTGTGCGATAGGGTGTCCTTCCCACACGACCAAGAAATCATCGGGGATATGCCCTCCTAGGACCCAGGCTGGGGCCGTGTGCGATCGTGCAAGGCATCAAAACCCAATAATTTCCGTAGGTACGTACATCCCACACGGTGAATCCAAGAAATCATTTCCGTAGGTATGTACATCCCACACGGTGACTCCTAGAAATCATTTCCGTAGGTATGTACATCCCACACGGTGAATCCCAGAAATCATTTCCGTAGGTATGTACATCCCACACGATGAATCCCAGAAATCATTTCCGTAGGGATGTACATCCCACACGATGAATCCCAGAAAATCATTTCCGTAGGTATGTACATCCCACACAGTTCTTTGTGTGGATACGTTTGTGCAAGGTGGCCTAACGCAAACAGTTCGCTGCTGGAAGCTGTGTGTGATTGTTAGTTGATCGAACACGCCTACCTTCTAAAAACTGTGCGGGTTGTTTGAGTTCATCGCCCACAGTGCTATCTGAGTAACCGTTTGCAATAGAAAACCCCAATAAGCAGGGTAATTAGCCTATTATTGATAATCCATGTACTAATCAAACTGATATTTCTTATAAAACATGCCAGATATTTCATATTCGTATAAAAGCAACCAGGATTTCATAATGGAATTACATCAGATAGCTTCGGCACTCAGTTACGCCATTACACAACAGCACCAAGTTCCACATGCAGCATCAAAAACCTTTGGAAAGTAGCATCATACACAGTAAATAGACAGATGAATCTCATTTGGGGAACTGCAGAAGTGGAAGGAAAATATTTAGCCTTCAGTGATGTTGAATGTCCTTGCAACTTTAGGCCAGTGGCTATGGATAATTGCCCGCCCAACCTTCGTCCTCTTCAGCAAGACTTCAATATTGTACCATGGGTGTTGAATGAATACCTTCCTCGCATCTTGACCATGCAGGTGGTTTGAGAGGTAATCATTGGTGAACTGCTTTGAAAAGTACTGAAAACAAAGCTATGCATAAATCGTTGTTGTAAATTTTGAAATGGCGCACAAGGTAAAAACAAGGTAAAAGAGTTGGTACCATCCTATAGTTGACTGATGTCTTCTTCATTCTGCAAACAAAGATCTTGCTGTTATTCGTCGCAAGTTTCTTCATCCTAACAATCTTTCTGAGTTTCTTGACTTGACTGATATTCATGGACATCTCATTTCCCCATATGAAAAATGGGTCGAACAGTGGGTCTAAGCCTGTGATAGCAGGACCTACATGTGCAAGACCAAATTGTAAGAAACCTAAATATTAAAATGATTCCTACAACTGCACAATAATTTGCTATTAGCCAAAGGACCATGCTTGAAGAAACCTCGATGGTAAACAGTAGTGTCTCCCATTGTTTCCCTGCAACACACATAAGGAAGATCTTGATAAGGTTAACTGAGAGTTGACATACTATCGGTAGAATATGTATTGAGTACAGCCAAATTCGATTGGTGTCACTTGCATAACAATACAAAATTGTACCCACAGCAAATGAAAATCAAATTGCAGAACTGAACGAAATATTTAAATGGACAACATACCAAATGAACCAAAATAGTTAACTGAGCACGACATTGCAGAAGAGAAACATGTACTAGAAGATAAGACAGTTAACAAAACAAAGAATGCTTGAGAACAGTACTACGAAATGTAGCAATTGTTGGACCAAAGTGTTAACTGAACATTACATTTCAGAGGACCAAATTGTTAACTGAACATCAGATTGCATATTAACATTACAGAGGACAAATCACTAGAAGGCACTGGTGGTGGCCTCGAGAAAACATCAAGAACTGTATTATAAAGTAGACAATTGCGCGGCGGTGTCGACGGTGGCCTCGAAGACGAGGTGCTCCTCCAAGATCTGGTGGTTGACACGCATGTCAGCCATAGTGACCTCGTTTCCATGTGCGGCCGCATGCTACTCAGCTCCATGTTATACTGCGTGTAAAATGGCTGTGGGCGACGCTTAATTGGTGGAGGGGGCAGTGATTCCGGTGGAAGGTGTCGCTCCGTAACTCGGGGCATGTGGGACGGGAAAGGAGGATGATGGTGTGGGTGGGGTGTGGATTACCTGACCATATCGACGAGGCCGCGCAGCAAGAAGGAGGGTCGGCGAGGAGGCCGCGTGGTAAGAAGAAGGGTCACCGGCGAGGAGGCGGCGCTGCAAGAAGAAGGGTCGCCGGCGAGGAGGCGGCGTTGCAAGAAGAAGGGTAGCCGGCGAGGAGGCGGCACTGCACTAAGAAGGGTAGCCGGCGAGGAGGCTGAGCTGCCAGTAAGCAGGAGTGAAGGTTTGAACTTGGAAAGCAAGGAGGAACAGTGGAAATGTGGATTTTGGTAGGAGGGAGGGGGCGGGGAGATAGATATTTCCGCAGTGGCAAAAACATTTCGCTCGGTGCCGCGAGAAACTGGCGCGCAAGTGTGGTTCAAGCGGGGGCGGTGGACTGTAGATGACGAAGCTTCTTGCATAAGCTAGACAAGATGGTGCGCCAAGATATTTTATATTGCATCCCACACGATTCTTTCTAGTAAACTATTTGTGGTATACCTGATTTTTTTCATTATGTTTTGAAAGACAAAATGGTGTTACGCAGGGAAAGGATGGTGTTTGAATTGCTAGAACATTTACGTACAGTGAACAAGCAACTAGTACATCAGTGTTGTGTTTAAATTTGGAATTATTTCGGGTTCGTTTGGTATTTTTATGCATTAATTGAGTTTATGGGCATTTAATGTGCATAATTCAAATTTGAACTACAAGCACATGCTCCAATGCACCAAAGTTTGCTGAAAAATCACATGTGTGTCTTTGGGTGAATTATAGGTCCCACGCAAAAAATGGGAATAAAATTCAAACATCTGGGTGTCGTGGCTCGGCCGGAATGATTGAGAAACTTGGTTTTTTAATTTCTGTAAATCCAAAACACGGCTGAAAATCATGAAACTTGGCATGGTGTCATGACATGGCACCAACATGCTGCCGTAAATTTTTTGGCCGAATAGGGACAGGCTTTGGTGTAAGCTTCTTGCAAACTGGAGCTTCCCTCAAGAAGGCTCCTGGTTCCGAGAGGGAACGTGTCACCTCCGTGTGCGAAACGACATACGTACACTGCCTTCTCCCACCTTAATTTTTTTACACAGGCAAATTAGACCAAATAGAAGTATCGTGCTAAATTTTGGAATTATTCCGTGTTCGTTTGGCCTTTTTTATACATTAATTGAGTTTCTGGGCATTTAATGTGCATAATTCAAATTTGAACTACAAGCACAGTCTCCAGTGCACCAAAGTTGTTTGAAAAATCACATTTGTGTCCTTGGCTGAATTTCTAGGTCCCATGCAAGAGATGGGAGTGAAATTCAAACATCTGGGCGTCGTGACTCGGCCGAAAAGATTGAGAAACTTGGTTTTTTAATTCCGGTAATTCCAAAACACGCCTGAAAATCATGAAACTTGGCATGGTGTTATGACATGGCACCAACATGTTGCGGTAATTTTTTTGGCCGAATTGGGACAAGCTTTGGTGTAGGCTTCTTTCAAACCGAAACTTCCCTCAGGAAGGCTCGTGGTTCCGAGAGGGAACGTGTCACCTCCGTGTGCGAAATGACATACGTACACTGCCTTCTCCCACCTTAATTTTTTTACACAGCCAAATTAGACCAAATAGAAGTACCGTGCTAAATTTTGGAATTATTCCGAGCTCGTTTCGCCTTTTTATACATTAATTGAGTTTCTGGGAATTTAATGTGCATAATTCAAATTTGAATTGCAAGCACAGGCTCTAGTGCACCAAAGTTGTTTGAAAAATCACATGTGTGTCCTTGGGTGAATTTCTAGGTCCCATGCAAGAGATGGGAGTGAAATTCAAACATCTGGGTGTCGTGGCTCGGCCGGAAATATTGAGAAACTTGGTTTTTAATTCCTGTAATTCCAAAACACGCCTGAAAATCAGGAATCTTGGCATGGTCTCATGACATGGCACCAACATGCTGCGGTAATTTTTTTGGCCGAATTGGGACAAGCTTTGGTGTAGGCTTCTTGCAAACCGGAGCTTCCCTCAAGAAGGCTCGTGGTTCCGAGAGGGAACGTGTCACCTCCATGTGCGAAACGACATACGTACACTACCTTCTGCCGCCTTAATTTTTTTACACAGCCAGATTAGACCAAATAGAAGTATCGTGCTAAATTTTGGAATTATTCTGGGCTCGTTTTGCCTTTTTTATACATTAATTGAGTTTCTGGGCATTTAATGTGCATAATTCAAATTTGAATTGCAAGCACAAGCTCCAGTGCACCAAAGTTGTTTGAAAAATCACATGTGTGTCCTTGGATGAATTTCTAGGTCCCATGCAAGAGATGGGAGTGAAATTCAAACATCTAGGCATTGTGGCTCGGTCGGAAAGATTGAGAAACTTGGTTTTTTAATTCCTGTAATTCCAAAACATGCCTGAAAATCATGAAACTTGGCATGGTCTCATGACATGGCACCAACATGCCGTGGTAATTTTTCTGTCCGATTTGCGAAGGTGCACACTTTAGCAATCAACAAAGCCATTTTGAAACAAGTGCTGTCATGTTACAAATCGGAAACACAAGTATTATTGAAACCGTGGGCATTCGACTTACCAATTACGTGCGGCCACGTGTCCCCTTTTTTTTATTGGCTAGGAGGTGCCGTGCTGGGTAGCTATTTGAGTACGGGAGGCGTGCGATCAGACCCATGTGTGTGCTCATCAGGAGGAGAGCCCTTTTGACCGCTACCCGCCGTGCACCTCCCTCCCAACGTCTCCATTAATGGCGCCTGGGCACCTATTCTATGGCGTGGCTATATGTCTCATTGGACTGAGATTTAAGAGAGAAAAATGAAAATCTGAAAAGAAAGTTTCGCATGGATCTTGATGTAAGATCCGACGGACCTATATAGCATCGACTGTGACTTACAACAAGCATGATGAATATAAGGACGATGGCATTGGATAATAATTGTCTTACGTATTTATAAACATAATTTAAAAAGCCACATGCGGCAACGCCCGATATACACAAGGGCAAAAGAAGAAGGAAGACAACTAGTCTCCGAGGAGGGTGGCGACAAGCTCTTTCTTGTCCTCAAGATGCTGGTTGAGAGCACCCACAGATTCCTCCACCAGCCTTCTACGCTCGATGCACAACATGGCATTCTCGTCCATAAGTTTCTCGACGATGACGTCGTTCCTCTTCAACAAGGCAGTGGTCTAATCCTGCTGCTCCGCACTTCCGACGATCTTCGCCCTCAGCAGGTCATGCTCGGCCCGGAGCTTCATTGCTCTCATATAGTTGTCGGATGATGTCGGTAAACTGTTCAAACGAGGCTTGTAGGTCATCCTGCAACCTCGCCCACCTGGAGATCTGATCCATCTGCCTAAGGACGAGGGCACGCATGTGCCTATAAGAGTCCTCGCCTGCCCGCGACGCATTCTCCCAGGCCGCCGCGGCACGGGAGGACATCTATGCCGCATTCATGGCGCGGCGGGACATCTCTTATGCTTCCGCAGCGTGGCCGGACCAGTCTGCTGCTTCCACGGTGCGGCGGGTCCTCCGTGCTGCATCGGCGGCGCGGCGGGACCTCTCTGCTGCTACGGCTGTGCGGCGGGACATGTTGGCTTCTTTCGCGGCGAGGCGGGACATCTCTCATGCTCCCGCTTCCAGGCTCGCCTCTCCCTGGTGGCAATCTATCAACCCATAACTCACGCTGGCCATGGCGGACGCAAGGAAATGATGATGAATAACTTGTTTGTTTTTTACTTTTTGTGGATGAGGAATTGAGGAGAAATGTGCAGTCATCTTGGAGTAGTAGTATTTATAACCGCGTAGTAATACGCTCCTAAGTGGGAAACTGTTTAGGTTTTGATCAGCGTGAACAGGTTTGCAATTTGGAATGTGACGGGACATATGCTCAAAATTTACTGCGGTTATAAGTGCGACACTATTCCCGGAAGGCGTAATGTGGGCACATACGCCTTCTCGGCCGCATACGTGGCGTTTGCATCGTAGGGTGCACCGCAATAGGCAATGTCAGCACACGTCTTGTTCCAACAATCGTGCGCGCTCGTTATTACCATCGTGCATGCTTCTTTTTAATTAGAATGGGTGTGCACGTCTAGCGCACACACGCTGATCTATCTAACTGTTTCAGTTTGTTGTGGCTAATCGCAAACAGTTCATCCATGTGAAGTGTATGCCATCAATCGCAGACACTTTGATCTGGCTTACCCATTTCTGTTCTTTTGCCTAATCGCAAACAGTCAATCCTTCTGAAGTGTATACCCTCAATCACACACACCTTGATCTGGCTGACCGTTTCTTTTGTGTTGCCTAATCACAAACAGTTCATCCGAGTGAACTGTATGCTGTATATCACACACACCTTCATCTGGCTGACCGTTTCTTTTGTGTTGCCTAATCACAAACAGTTCATCCGAGTGAACCGTATGCTCTATATCGCACACGCCTTCATCAGGCTGCCCGTTTCTTTTGTTCCGCCTCATCGCAAACAGTTCATTGAACTGAACCGTATGCCCTGGATCGCACATGCAACTAAAATCTGAACCGTGTTTGATGCATCCTCCATTGCAAACGTTTTGCACCTTTTTTGATGGTTGTTTTACATTCCCCTTTGTGATTAATGCATCGCACACAGTTTTGTGAAAGGGTCTCTGATCGTAGTGTCGCGTTAGCAGCATCCTGCACTATTGAGAGGTAGTTCTTCCTGAGGAAGAAGACCCCCTTATAGTGGGGAACAAATCCAACCATTATGCTCTTCTTGCTGGGAAACGTAGCATGCAATTTCAAAAAAATCCTACACTCACACAAGATCTATCTAGGAGATGCATAGCAACAAGGGGGAGAATGTGTCTACATACCCTCGTAGACCGAATGCGGAAGCATTTCACAACACAATTGATTTAGTCGAACTTTTTTCGAGCTCCATCGATCGAGTACCGAATGTACGACACCTCCGAGTTCTGCACACGTTCAGCTCGGTGACGTCCCTCGCCTTCTTGATCCAGCAAGGTGTCGAGGATGTAGACGAGTGTTGTCAGCACGACGGTGTGGTGACGTTGATGGTGTAGTGATCCTCGCAGGCTTCGCCTTAGCACCGCGAAACTATGACCGAGGGTGTAAACTGTGGAGGGGTGCGCCGCACACGGCTAAAAATTGATGTTGTGTGTTCTAGGCGCCCCCTCCCCACATATATATATAGGTGTGAGGGGGAGGGGAGCAGCAAGGGTGTGCCCCAAGTAGGAGTAATCCTACTTGGGGTCCTCCCCAATTCAGCCTCCCCCCTTCCATATTTGCCGAAGGGGGAAAAGGGAAGAGGAAGGAGAGAAGGAAAGGGGGGCAGAACCCCCTCTTTCCCTTCCCCACTCGGCCTCCTTCCGTGGGGGGGGGGCGTGGTAAGTCTCCAACATATCAATAATTTTTGATTGTTCCATGCTGTTTTATTATCAATCTTGGATGTTCTATAATCATTTTATAGTCATTTTATATCATTTTTTGGTACTAACCTATTGACATAGTGCCCAGTGCCAGTTCTTGTTTTTCCATGTTTTTTACATCGCAAGAAATTAATATCAAACGGAGTCCAAATGGCACGAAACTTTACGTTGATTTTTTTATGGGACAAAAGGAAGCAGATGGGCCCTGGTTACACCTGGGGGATGCCCCGAGGGGGGCACAACCCACCAGGGCGCGCCAGGAGGACCTAGCGCGCCCCGATGGGTTGTGCCCACCTCAGGTGCCCCCCAGACTGCCTCTTTGCTCTATAAATACCCAAATATTCCCAAAACCCTAGGGGAGTCGACGAAATATTCATCCAGCTGCCGTAGAGTCCAGAAACACCAGGTCCAATCTAAACACCATCATGAAGGGGTTCACCACTTCCATTGGTGCCTCTCCGATGATGCGTGAGTAGTTCTTTGTAGACCTTCGGATCCGTAGTTAGTAGCTAGATGGCTTCATCTCTCTCTCTCTCTCTCTCTCTTGATCCTCAATACAATGGTCTCTTGGAGATCCATATGATGTAACTCTTTTGCGGTGTGTTTGTTAGGATCGATGAACTTCGAGTTTATGATCAGATCTATGTTTTTATATCCATGAAAGTATTTGAGTTTCATTGATCTCTAATAGTCTCGTATTTCTTCTCCAATATTTGGGTTTTGTCCGGCCAACTCGATCTATTTATCTTGCAATGGGAAGAGGTGCCCGGTAGTGGGTTCGATCTTACGGTGCTTGATCCCAGTGACAGAAAGGGAACCGACACGTATGTATCGTTGCTACTAAGGATAAAAAGACGAGATCTATATCTACCACCATATAGATAAACAGATCTTGTCTACATCATGTCATCATTCTTATTGCATTACTCTGTTTTTCGATGAACTTAATACACTAGATGCATGCTGGATAGCGGTCGATGTGTGGAGTAATAGTAGTAAATGCAGGCAGGAGTCAGTCTACTAATCTTGGACGTGATTCCTATGTAATGATCATTCCTGGATATCGTCATAATTGTTTAAGTTCTATCAATTGCCCAACAGTAATTTGTTTACCCACCGTTTGCTATTTTTCTCGAGAGAAGCCACTAGTGAAACCTACGGCCCCCGGGTCTTATTTCTCGTATATTTGCCTTTGTGATCTACTTTTTCCTTGATTTTATTTTCATATCTATTAAACCAAAAATACTTTGTTGCACTTTATTTTATTTGTGATTTATTTATCCAAACTATTACAACCTTTTTACCGTCACGCACCAATTTCTGGCGCTGTTACCCAAAAGGGATTGACAACCCCTTTAACACGTCGGGTTGCGAGGTGTTATTATTCGTGTGCAGGGTCTATTTATGTTGTGTTGCTTGGTTCTCCTACTGGTTCGATAACCTTGGTTTCATAACTGAGGGAAATACCTACTGCCGCTATGCTGCATCATCCCTCCCTCTCCGGGGAAATACCGACGTAATTCCAGCTACCATCAAGGAGAATTTCTTGCGCCGTTGCCGGGGAGGATCTTCAACATAACCAGGTTCCTAATCACAAATCTCATATCCTTGCAATTTACATTATTTTCCATTCGCCTCTCGTTTTCCTCTCCCTCACTTCACAAAATTTTGCCGTTTTATTCGCCTCTCTTGTTCTGTTCGCCGTTTTCTTGCCGGATCTGTTTTTGCATGTGAGATCTTGTTTGCCGTTATGGATAATTCCTCCTCTATTGCTTGCACTCCTGAGAACGAGGTTCTCAACTTTAAACAAAGCGGAGGAGAAAGTTTAAAAGATGCTTAGTATAGAATTTGCAATGCTTATAATGGATCTATCCGTAAGCAATCTACCATTGTGCTTTTGCGTTGTTTTTACGTTGGCATCACCACTTGGTATAGACTCGTTCTTGATACGATTACCGGTGCAAATTTCTTAATGAGTCCTCCTCTTGATGCTCTTAATGCTATGGGAAATTTAGTGGGATCACCACCTCTTATGGTTAATGAAACAATTTTGACTCTTGAGCATGTTATGGAAAGACTAGATGCTATTGAAAAGAAAATGCACACCGAAGATTGAAGGAAATATGCCCTAGAGGCAATAATAAAGTTGTTATTTACATTTCCTTATATCATGATAAATGTTCATTATTCATGCTAGAATTGTATTAACCGGAAACTTAGTACATATGTGAATACATAGACAAACAGAGTGTCACTAGTTTGCCTCTACTTGACTAGCTCGTTGAATCAATGATGGTTATGTTTCCTAACCATAGACATGAGTTGCCATTTGATTAACGGGATCACATCATTAGAGAATGATGTGATTTACTTGACCCATTCGTTATCTTAGCATGATGATCGTTTAGTTTGTTGCTATTGCTTTCTCCATAACTATACATGTTCCTATGACTATGAGATCATGCAACTCCCGAATACTGGAGGAACACTTTTGTGCTACCAAACGTCACAACGTAACTTTGTGATTACAAAGGTGCTCTACAGGTGTCTCCGATGGTTTTTGTTGAGTTGGCATGGATCAAGATTAGGATTTGTCACTCCGATTGTCGGAGAGGTATCTCTGGGCCCTCTCGGTATTGTACATCACTATAAGCCTTGCAAGCAGTGTAACTAATGAGTTAGTTACGGGATGTAGCATTATGGAATGAGTAAAGAGACTTGCCGGTAACGGGATTGAACTAGCTATTGGGATACCGACGATCGAATCTTGGGCAAGTAACATACCGATGACAAAGGGTACAACGTATAATGTTATGCGATTTGACCGATAAAGATCTTCGTAGAATATGTAGGAACCAATATGAGCAACCAAGTTCCTCTATTGGTTATTGACCGGAGACATGTCTCGGTCATGTCTACATAGTTCTCGAACCCGTAGGGCCAAAACACTTAATGTTCCGTGACGATCGGTATTACGAGTTTATGTGTTTTGATGTACCGAAGGTAGTTTGGAGTCCCAGATTTGATCATGGACATGACAAGGAGTCTCGAAATGGTCGAGACGTAAAGATCGATATATAGGAAGCCTGTGTTTGGACACCGGAATGGTTCCAGGTGAAATCGGGAGTATACCGGAGCACCGGGAGGTTACCGGAACCCCCAGGAGGTGTATGGGCCTTATTAGGCCTTAGTGGAAGAGAGGGAGAAGAAGCAAAGGAGGGGGCGCACCCCCCCAAGCATAATCCGAATTGGGAAGGCCCCCCCTTTCCTTCCTTCTTCCTCCTCCTTCCTTCTCTCCTAAAACCAAACAAGGGAAGGGGGATCCTACTCCCGGTGGGAGTACGACTCCCTTGGGCGTGCCTAGAGAGGCCGGCCCCCTCCCCCTCCTCCACTCCTTTATATACGGGGGAGGGGGGCACCCCATGGACACACAAGTTGATCATTGATCTTTTAGCCGTGTGCGGTGCCCCCCTCCACCGTAATCCACCTCAGTTATATCGTAGCGGTGCTTAGGCGAAGCCCTATTCCGGTAGCATCATCATCACCGTCATCACACCGTCGTGCTAAAAAAACTCTCCCTCGAAGCTCTACTGGATCGTGAGTTTGTGGGACGTCATCGAGCTGAACGTGTGCAGATCACGGAGGTGTTGTACCTTCGATGCTAGATCGGTCGATCGTGAAGACGTACGACTACATCAACCACGTTGTCATAACGCTTTCCCTTACAGTCTACGAGGGTACGTAGACGATACTCTCCCCTCTCGTTGCTATGCATCACCATGATCTTGCGTGTGCGTAGGAAAATTTTGAAATTACTGCGTTCCCAACAGTGGCATCCGAGCCAAGTCTATGCGTAGATGTTATATGCACGAGTAGAACACAAAGGAGTTGTGGGCGTGGGTATATACATATTGCTTGCCGTCACTAGTTGATTCTTGATTCAGCGGCATTGTTGGATGAAGCGGCCCAGACCGACATTACGCGTACGCTTATGCGAGCCTGGTTCTACCGACGTGATTCGCACACAGGTGGCTAGTGGGTGTCTATTTCTCCAGCTTTAGTTGAATCGGATTCAATGAACTGGGTTCTTTCTGAAGATCAAATAGAAATCGCTATACCGCGTTGTGGTTTTTGATGCGTAGGTAAGAACGGTTCTTGCTTAGCCCATAGCAGCCACGTAAAACTTGCAACAACTAAGTAGAGGACGTCTAACTTGTTTCAGCAGGGCATGTTGTGATGTGATATGGTCAAGACATGATGCTAAATTTTATTGTATGAGATGATCATGTTTTGTAACACTGTTATCGGCAACTGGAAGGAACCATATGGTTGTCGCTTTATTGTATGAAATGCAATCGCCATGTAATTGCTTTACTTTATCACGAAGCGGTAGCGATAGTCGTAGAAGCAATAGTTGGCGAAACGACAACGATGCTTCGATGGAGATCAAGGTGTCAAGCCGGTGACGATGGTGATCATGACAGTGCTTTGGGGATGGAGATCAAAGTCACAAGATGATGACAGCCATATCATATCACTTATATTGATTGCATATGATGTTTATCCTTTATGCATCTTATTTTGCTTAGTTCGGCGGTAGCATTATAAGATGATCTCTCACTAAATTTCAAGGTATAAGTGTTCTTCCTGAGTATGCACCATTGCTATAGTTCGTCGTGCCGAGACACCACGTGATGATCGGGTGTGATAAGCTCTACGTTCACATACAATGGGTGCAAGCCAGTTTTGCACACGCAGAATACTCGGGTTAAACTTGACGAGCCTAGCATATGCATATATGGCCTTGGAACACTGGAGACCGAAAGGTCGAGCATGAATCATATAGTAGATATGATCAACATAGTGATGTTCACCATTGAAAACTACTCCATCTCACGTGATGATCGGACATGGTTTAGTTTATATGTATCACGTGATCACTTAGATGATTAGAGAGATGTCTATCTAAGTGGGAGTTATTAAGTAATTTGATTAATTGAACTTTAATTTATCATGAACTTAGTACCTGATAGTATTTTGCATGTCTATGTTGTTGTAGATAGATGGCCCATGATGTTGTTCCGTTGAATTTTAATGCGTTCCTAGAGAAAGCTAAGTCGAAAGATGATGGTAGCAATTACACGGACTGTGTCCGTAACTTGAGGATTATCCTCATTGCTGGATAGTAGAATTACGTCCTAGAAGCACCGCTAGGTGACAAACCCACTGCAGGAGCAACGCCAGATGTTATGAACACCTGGCAGAGCAAAGCTGGTGACTACTCGATAGTTCGGTGTGCCATGCTTTACGGCTTAGAACCTGGACTTCAATGATGTTTTGAACATCATGGAGCATATGAGATGTTCCAGGAGTTGAAGTTAATATTCCAAGAAAATGCCCGGATTGAGAGATATGAGGTCTCCAATAAGTTCTATAGCTGCAAGATGGATGAGAATAGTTTTGTCAGTGAACATATACTCAGAATGTCTGGGTACCACAACCACTTGACTCAACTGGGAGTTAATCTTTCTGATGATAGTGTCATTGACAGAGTTCTTCAATCACTACCACCAAGCTACAAGAGCTTCGTGATGAACTATAATATGCAAGGGATGGATAAGACGATTCCTAAGCTCTTCGCAATGCTAAAGGCTGCGGAGGTAGAAATCAAGAAGGAGCATCAAGTGTTGATGGTCAACAAGACCACCAGTTTCAAGAAAAAGGGTAAAGGGAAGAAGGGGAACTTCAAGAAGAATAGCAAGCCAGTTGCTGCTCAAGTGAAGAAACCCAAGTCTGGACCTAAGCCTGAGACTGAGTGCTTCTACTGCAAAGGAACTGGTCATTGGAAGCGGAACTTCCCCAAGTATTTGGCAAAGAAGAAGGATGGCAAAGTGAAAGGTATATTTGATATACATGTTATTGATGTGTACCTTACTAATTATTGCAGTAGTGCCTGGGTACTTGATACTAGTTCAGTTGCTAACATTTGCAACTCGAAACAGGGGCTACGGATTAAGCGAAGATTGGCTAAGGACGAGGTGATGATGCGCGTGGGAAATGGTTCCAAAGTCGATGTGATCGTCGTCGGCACGCTACCTCTACATCTACCTTCGGAATTAGTATTAGACCTAAATAATTGTTATTTGGTGCCAGCGTTGAGCATGAACATTATATCTGGATCTTGTTTGATGCGAGACGATTATTCATTTAAATCAGAGAATAATGGTTGTTCTATTTATATGAGCAATATCTTTTATGGTCATGCACCCCTGATGAGTGGTCTATTTTTACTAAATCTTGATAGTAGTGATACACATGTTCATAGTATTGAGGCCAAAAGATGCAGAGTTGATAATGATAGTGCAACTTATTTGTGGCACTGCCGTTTATGTCATATTGGTGTAAAGCGCATGAATAAACTCCATTGTGATGGACTTCTGGAATCACCGTATTATGAATCACTTGGTACATGTGAACCATGCCTCATGAGCAAGATGACTAAAACTCCGTTCTCCGGAACAATGGAGCGAGCAGCAGAGTTATTGGAAATCATACATACTGATGTGTGTGGTCCAATGAACATTGAAGCTCGCGGCGGATATCATTGTTTTCTCACCTTCACAGATGATTTGAGCAGATATGGGTATATCAACTTGATGAAACATAAGTCTGAAACATTTGAAAAGTTTAAAGAATTTCAGAGTGAAGTGGAAAATCATCATAACAAGAAATTCAAGTTTCTACGATCTGATCGTGGAGGTGAATATTTGAGTTATGAGTTTGGAGTTCATTTGAAACAATATGGAATAGTTTCACCACTCACGCCACCTGGAACACCACAGCGTAATAGTGTGTCCGAACGTCGTAATCATACTTTACTAGATATGTTGCGATCTATCATGTCTCTCACTGATTTACCGCTATCGTTTTGGGGTAACGCTTTAGAGACAGCTGCATTCACGTTAAATAGGGCACTATCTAAATCCGTCGAGACAACACCTTATGAATTGTAGTTAGGCAAGAAACCCAAGTTGTCGTTTCTTAAAGTTTGGGGTTGCGATGCTTATGTGAAAAAGCTTCAACCTGATAAGCTCGAACCCAAATCGGAGAAATGTGTCTTCATAGGATACCAAAAGGAGATTGTGTAACATCCCAATTTTTCAATTTGGAATGTTATACATAGTTCATTCATGCATATCATATTTTATTGCATTTCGTTTCTCGATACTCGAAATTCTAAGCAACTCAAGGACCCACGGAGAGAGTTGGGGATTTCATGTTTTTCATATTTGAAATTTATCAAATATTGTAACAAGGATCATTTTGGTTTTAATGAATTTTCTCTCGAAAATATTTCATATCAGAAAATATGAGAGAGATAATATGACTTCTCCAAAATAAATGAAATGTTGGAGGAAAAATATTAAAATCAAATAAATGATTTTATTTGGATTTTACTGTAATTTTATTCGAATTAGGAAAAATACTCGTTTTTCAAAATTGCTTTAGAGGCCCAAATAAATGTTCACTTTGTCCGGCATATTTTCAGAGGACAGGGAAAATTTATTTTGGGATTTTTGGAGTCCGTTTAGTATTTCTTTTCTTCATTGTTCTGTGCGTCAGAATTTTTTTAAAAGGTTACCACCTTACCGGGTCGTGTCCGACCTGGACTTCGACCCGGCCGGCCTTATAAGCCGCCCCTGCAGCCCGTCCTCCCGCCGCAGCCCACCCGGGCCCCAAACCCTAGCCACCAGTCCCGCCCGCCTCGATCCGCGCCCCCGCCAACGCCGCCTCCCGCCGCCGCTGCCGCTTGCTGTCGTCGCCCCGCCGCCACCCGCCGGAGCCCCACCGCTGCCGGAGTCACCCGCCATCGCCGGATTAGTCGCCGTCGTTGTCACGAACACCGAGGTAGCCGTCGTTTTTTTTAAAAACTGATCGGTTGTATTTCGAAAATCAGATTCGTTTTTTTAGATTAGATCGGTTCGGTTTTTCCGTCGGTTTATTTATTTTGTGGACGTTCGTCCGTACGTTCATTTTAACGAACAACGTTCATCCATTAGCCGCAGATAGCGAACGTTCGTTCGTTAGCCTGTTCGTTAGTTTTTTTCCAGGGTTTTCCGCGATTATTTCCGATCGCGATTTCTGCCCTGATTTTCTTTCTAGTTTATCTTTTCGCTCGTTTATCGGTATCAGGCGATTCAAGCGCCTGGATCTTCGTCTCGAAGCCCTCTTTCTGTTTAACCAACTTGAACAAGATTTTCGTACTATAAAAATTTGATTTTAGTCCAGATTAGTAATAGGATCTTGTTTCTTTCGCAGTTTGAGTTTCGTTGCTCCGTTTGATTGATTCTTTTTGCAAACCAGAGTTCTTCAGTTGAAATTTCTGGTTAGATCTTCTTATTTGAGATTTACCCGTGCATCTTCGCTTGATTGCTTATGTATGCTATTTTTTGTGATAGAATTCCCAGAGTGCAAAGCGTGCTACTACGAGTCGCTAGGTTTTGCAGATCGTCAGCAAGGCAAGTAACACATTGATCATACCCCTTTATTCCCCAGTTTTTATGCATTAGTTTCAACCCTCACACATTGCATGAGTAGGATCTCTTAACATGTGGGTCTGGGAAGTAGATGATGAGGTAGAACCTATTGCCAGTTTTATTATCAAACCCTTGGGAGTTACTTCTACATTATGCTTATATTGCCATGCTATGCTCGTAGACGTGGATTGGGTTTGAGTGTATCCATGACAGATGTGAGATTGTTAATTAATGGTTCAACTTAAGGTGGCAATTTTAATACACATCTAGGTGGATTGCTTGTGGGCACCTGGAGAATCCAGTGTTGTCCTAGGATATCCTGGAGTACCCGTGTGATCATCCTACGGTCCGCCACCCAGGCTCAAAGGGATCATAAGATTATTCATGCTAGAAACTTCCATGTGCAGCCACAAGCCATTATGGGCTCTGGCATAGTTGAGTATGTTGTGTGACCTCTTTCAGTGGTGGGCTAGCAGATGTAGAGGGAAAGTAGGTGTAACTGCCCACCCAAAGTAAAGAGCTAATGCTTCTGAAAGACTGTGTCTCGGTCATCCATTTCTCAAACACCAGGTAGTGCGAGAAATCCAACAGAGGAGATCGAGTCTTGTGAGGAAAAGTGCACAAACCTCTGCAAAGTGTATAAACTAACCATGGTTAGCCGTGTCCCCGGTTATGGACAATTTTGAGTATCTGGTACTCGAGTTATTGATTTGATCTCATTACTCAAAATTAATTTGTTGGATTAAATGATTACTTTAATTGGGATTGAGTTGGAGGAACCTTCTCAATGATGTTTCAACCACCATGATAGTTAAATAAAATTTATTCTTTTGTTGTAGGGAAAAATTGGCTTTTCGCAAAACAATATAACCATAGAGCCTCCACCAGCCATATATGCATGTAGTGATAGCATTTATCTGTCATTTCTCTACTGTGTTATATTGCCAACATATTCCATGTGCTGACCCGTTTTCGGGCTGCAACGTATCACGTTGCAAACTTTTCAGACGAGGAGTAAGGTGCGCTAGGTCGTTTGTCATGCACTCAGCTATGCCATTGGAGTTGATGGACTCGCTTTATCTTCCAGGCCTTCCGTTGTTATCTTAATTAGATGGCCTTAAGCCATATTTATTGTAATAAGTTCTCTTTTGAGACATTCGTTGTAATAAGTGTGTGATTGCTACTCTGTTATAAATCCTTTGAGTACTGTGTGTGTCAGCATTACCGATCCAGGGATGACACTGAAGCACAGAGACTTTACCGTCTATGGTCAGGTCGCTACAAGATGGTATCAGAGCACACGCTGAATGTAGAACACGACCACTAAGAAAAGCCATAGGTCACTCTTCTCTACTCATTTCTGACTTCTCTCCATTTTCTACTTTTTAGGATGGCGGACTCAAGGAACAAGTTTGCACAACCGGATGAAGACACACCTTTTGGACGACACTTGAAGGAATCACTAGATACCTGAACATCAGAATACCAAGCTTCACTGGGACCTACACCGCCACTTTACCACAAGAGGAGCGATGGATGATTCAAGTTCAAGTTCCAGGAAGGACATGCACGCTAGTTACGGAGCCCATAGAATTTCCCTTTAATGCACCAATCTGGAGTCTAGGAAAGAGCATGGCAGCCCACATTGCCATAGGACGCATCGGCGAAGTTTACGACAAGGAGCTTAAGGACACTATCTACCAGATATGTGGGCGCCGACATGAGCAATGGGAGATGATCAGCACCAGGAAGGACAAGGTCCGTTGCAGCATTCATCCAGGAATTAAACCATCACATTCGTCGCGAGGGGAACCAGATATGCGCAAGCATGATAGGTTTGAAGAATACGATGACTAGGATCATAGAGCCAGAAGAGAAGCTTAATTCTACACGCGATGGATATGAGGAGGAAATGATGATACTTGTGGAGAAGAATGACGACATGACAAGGAAGCTAGGAGTTTTCATGGGAGACCTCGTGCCAGGACGAGAAGACGACGAACCTAAGGAGATTCATTCTGAAGACTACATCATCATCGACGACACCGACTCCGACCCTGATAGTAGTGATGATGACTATGAAGACGAAGCTGGAGTGGATATCATGGAGTCTTCCACCGATGAAAATTTCTAGTAGACCACCATATGATTAGTAGTATTTCCCCCATGTATATAGAATAGTTCGAGAATTGTGACGATAGTTAGATCGATTGTATGCCCTTGCTTGATTGATTGAGTGATATGATATGATAGTGTTTGTATCATGTGCATATGGGTAGTGATTTCTCCTTATACCTCAGTCTATTCTAATCTCTCCCCTCTTAACCCATCAGATGTCTCCGAGATGTGACCGTGGATTTGCCTTCCCACCGGAGCTCACTCAGTTGATCCAGCAGCAGAATACACTGATGCAGTTGCTAGTTCAGAACCAAGGCAACAACAACAACCCTCCGCCACCACCACCAGTTGACAATTTAGCCCGCTTTCTGAGGTTGCAGCCGCTGGTGTTTTCCAGTAGCACCGAGCCCATAGTTGTGGATGACTGGTTATGCAAGATTGGAAGGGAGTTGACCACCGCAGGTTGCACCGATGCTGAGAAGGTGCGTTTTGCCGCGCATCAATTGGATGGACCAGCAGCATCATTGTGGGAGAATTACACAGCCACTTTCCCCATAGCCAATATCACTTGGGATCAGTTTCAGCAAGCATTCCGCGCAACCCATGTCTCAACTGGAGCTATGAGCATGAAGAAGCGTGAGTTTCACAACTTGCGCCAGGGGAATCGTACTATGGCTCAGTACGTAGATGAGTTCAGTAAGCTATCCTGTTATGCCCCTGATGATGTGGCCACAGATGCCACGAAGCAGGACAACTGTATGGAAGGGCTGAATGATGAGATGAGCATGCAGTTGATGGTGGCAACATTTAACAACTACCAGGAGTTGGTAGATAAGGCTCTTTTGATTGAAGGGAAGCAGCAGCAGATTGAGAGCCGCAAGAGGAAGTATGGACAAGGAAGGTACAACTCAGGGACTCAGCAGAAGCCTCGTTTCACCTCAAATTCGGGAGGATTGACCCATAACCACGGAGGCCATAATCACAATGGAGGGAGTTCCCATAACCACAATGGCCCCAAGAATGGGAATGGGAATGGAGCAGACAACAATCCGAACCGCTCCACTCCAGCCACACCCGCCAAGAAGGACCTAAATCACATTACTTGTTTCAAGTGCGGGAAGACTGGACACTACGCCACTGAGTGCCCTGAAGCAAAGAATGGGAATGGCAATGGAAGCTCTGGGAAGAATCCCAACCCTTTCAATAGGGGACAAGTGAACCACGTGAACGTGGAGGAGGTTGAAGAGCAGCCTGATGCAATTATCGGTAAGTTTTTGGTTAAGTCATTTACTGCAATAGTTCTTTTTTATACTGGTGCATCGCATTCATACATATCAAGGGGATTCATGCATAAGTATAAGTAGCCCACTAAAGTAATTAGGACACCCATGTTAGTAAGCTCACCAGGAGCGGAGTATATGGCAAGTCAAGGATGTTTTCAGATGCCATTGACCATTGGAAGCCATGTTTTTCCCTCAGACCTGATTATTTTGGAGTCACAAGGATTGAATGTAATACTAGGCATGGGTTGGCAATCGATGTATGGAGGAAACATCGATTGCGCTAGTAAGTCGATTTTACTCACTAGCCCGGAGGGGAAAAGGATCAAGTATGTATCCCGGCATGCGCCGAGGAGGACCCAAGTAAATTCTCTCACGGGAGTTGTTCAGGAGGAAGTGCCTGTTGTGAAGGATTACCCAGATGTATTTCCAGAGAAGTTACTAGGCATGCCGCCAGATCGAGACATCGAGTTTTTGATAGAGCTGTTGCCAGGCACCAAGCCTATATCGAAGAGACCATACCGGATGCCCGCGAATGATTTGGAGGAGATCAAGAAGCAGATTAAGGAGTTGTTGGAGAAAGGTTACATTCCACGAAGTTCATCACCATGGGGAGCCCTTGTGCTCTTGGTCGAGAAAAAGGATGGATCGTTAAGGATGGTTGTTGACTATCGTGCGTTGAATGAAGTGACGGTCAAGAACAAGTACCCACTGCCAATGATCAATGATTTGTTTGACCAGCTGCAAGGAGCTAAAGTGTTTTCGAAGATCGATTTGAGATCAGGATACCATCAGCTGAAGATCCGAGAAAAGGATATACGTAAGACAGCTTTCACCACAAGGTATGGGCTATATGACTATACGGTTATGTCGTTCAGATTGACCAACGCCCTTGCTTATTTCATGAGTATAATGAATAAGGTGTTTATGGAGTTCTTGGATAAGTTTGTTGTGGTGTTCATTGATGATATCTTGGTATACTTGAAGGATGAAGAAGAACACAAGGAACATTTGTGTTTAGTTCTTGAGAAGCTCAAGGAACATCAGTTATATGCCAAGTTCAGTAAATGTGAGTTTTGGTTGAAGGAGGTTCAATTTTTTGGACATGTTATATCAGGAGAAGGTATAGCAGTGGATCCTACCAAGGTTCAGTCAGTCACTGAGTGGTTGGCACCCACTTCAGTTGGAGAGATCCGTAGTTTTCTTGGACTCGCAGGATACTACCAGAGATTTATTGAGAATTCCTCCAAGATTGTGAAACCTATGATGGCATTGTTGAAGAAAGACACCAAGTTCCATTGGACTTAAGAGTGTGAAGCAAGTTCCCAGGAGTTGAAGAAACATTTGACTACAGCCCCAGTGCTGATTCTGCCGGATATACGCAAGGATTTCCAAGTGTATTGCGACGCCTCTCGCTTAGGACTTGGAGGAGTACTTATGCAAGACGGAAGAGTTGTTTCATATGCCTCACGGCAACTTTGATCACATGAGTTAAATTATGACACGCATGATTTGGAGTTAGCAGCCGTAGTACATGTGCTCAAGACCTGGAGACATTTTCTTATCGGTAACCGTTGCGATGTGTACAAGAATCACAAGAGTTTGAAGTACATTTTTACTTAGAAGGAGTTGAACCTCAGGCCGAGGAGATGGTTGGAGTTCATAAAGGATTATGATATGAAGTTGCACTATCATCCAGGCAAGGCCAATGTCATAGCAGACGCTTTGAGCCGGAAGAGTTATGTCAAGACCATCGTAAGCGGAGGTATGCCAAAGGAGTTGGTAGAAGATCTCAGGGAGCTATGTTTGGAGATAGTTCCTAAAGGTTTTGTTGCAGCATTACTGGTTCAGTCAACATTATTGGAAAAGATTCAAGAAGCTTAGAAGGATGACAAAGAAATTGTCGAAATAAAAGAGAAGACGAGTGAAGGAAAAGCCAAAGGTTTTCGTGAGGATGAGCACGACACCTTGTGGTTTGAGGACCATGTATATGTGCCCAATAATGCAGAGATCAGGAAGTTGATACTACAGGAAGCTCATGACTTTCCATACTCGATACACCCCGGAAACACCAAGATGTATTTGGATTTGAAGGAGCATTTCTGGTGGACTGGAATGAAAAAGGATATTGCCGAGTATGTGGTCGTATGTGATGTATGTCAAAGAGTGAAGGCAGAGCATCAGAAGCCAGTAGGATTACTACAACCTATGTCGATACCCGAATGAAAGTGGGATAAGCTTGTCATGGACTTTATCACCGGATTACCCAGGACCCGATTGGGATATGATTCTATCTGGGTAGTAGTGGACCGCTTAACCAAAGTAGCTCACGTTATCCCAGTGAAAACCACTTATACAAGTGTGAAGTTGGCCAAGATATATATGACTAGGATCGTATGTCTGCACGGAGTTTCGAGGACCATCGTATCAGATAGGGGAACACAGTTTACTTCAAAGTTTTGGCACCAACTGCACCAAACTTTGGGAACCAGGCTGGAGTTCAATACAACTTTTCACCCACAGACAGATGGATAGACCGAGAGAGTCAATCAGAATCTGGAGGGCATGTTGAGATCTTGTGCGCTAGACTATGGATGTAGTTGGGATGACAACTTGCCCTACGCGGAGTTCTCTTACAACAACAGCTAGCAGGACAGTTTGAAGATGGCACCGTTTGAAGCCCTGTATGGAAGAAGATGTTGAACATCGTTGATGTGGGATGAAGTTGGAGATCGCCAGTTGTTTGGACCGAATTTGATTAAGGAGTCCGAAGAGAAGGTTAAGCTAATTCGAGATAGATCGAAGGTATCTCAGTCCAGACAGAAGAGTTATGCAGCCTTGAAACGCAAGGAGGTAGTCTATGAAATCGGAGATAGAGAATATCTACAAGTGTCACCTCTTCGAGGGGTTAAGCGTTTTGGAGTTAAAGGAAAGTTAGCCCCGAGATTTGTAGGACCATACCGTATTTTGGAACGCATGGGAGAGGTTGCCTACAATTTGGAGTTACCTGAAGGACTATCAGGAGTTCATGATGTGTTTCCCGTTTCCCAGTTGAAGAAGTGCCATGCAGAGATGGCCAATATTCCTCTGAGAGATACAGTGCCCCTGGAAGCAATACAGTTGGATAGTGATTTGACGTATGAGGAGAAACCTATCAAGATTCTTGAGTTTGCCAGCCGAGTTACTTGCGGCAAGGTTATCAAGTTTTGCAAAGTTCAGTGGAGCCATCATACCGAGGATGAAGCCACCTGGGAACTAGAGGATGATCTACGCAAAGACCACCCACGCCTATTTTCAAGCCAACCCGAATCTCGATCATACATAGGTCATTCATGCATATCATATTTTATTGCATTTCGTTTGTCGATCCTCGAAATTCTAAGAAACTCAAGGACCCATGTAGAGAGTTGGGGATTTCATGTTTTTCACATTTGAAATTTATCAAATATTGAAACAAGGATCATTTTGGTTTTAATGATTTTTCTCTCCAAAAATATTTCATATCAGAAAATATGAGAGGAGATAATATGACTTCTCCAAAATAAATGAAATATTGGAGGAAAATATTAAATAAATGATTTATTTGGATTTTACTGCAATTTTATTTGAATTAGGAAAAATACTCGTTTTTCAAAATTTCTTTAGAGGCCAAAATAAATGTTCACTTTGTCCGGCATATTTTTAGAGGACGGGGAAAATTTATTTTGGGATTTTTCGAGTCCGTTTAGTATTTCTTTTCTTCATTTTTCTGTGCATTGGAATATTTTTAAAAAAAGGTTACCGCCTTACCGAGTCGTGTCCGACCTGGACTTCGACCCAGCCGGCCTTATAAGCCGCCCCCGCGACCCCCCTACAGCCCGTCCCGCCGCCGCAGCCCACCCGCACCCCAAACCCTAGCCGCCAGCCCCGCCCACCTCGATCCGCACCCCCGCCGCCGCGAGCCGCCGCTGCCGCTTGCCGCCGTTGCCAAGCCGCCACCCGCCGGAGCCCCGCTGCCGCCGGAGTAGCCACCGCCGTCGTCACGAACGCCGAGGTAGCCGCCGGTTTTTTTAATCGATCAGTTTTATATCAAAAATTAGATTCATTTTTTAGATTAGATCGTCCGTCGGTTTATTTATTTTGCGAACATTCGTCCGTACATTTGTTTTAACGAACGCCGTTCATCCGTTATCCGCAAACAACGATCGTTCGTTCGTTGGCCTGTTCGTCAGTTTTTCTTTTTCCAGGGTTTTCCGTGATTATTTCTGATCGCGATTTCTGCCCAGATTTTCGTTTTAGTTTATCTTTTCGCTCGTTTATCGGAATCAGGCGATTCAAGCGGCTGGATCTTCGTCTTGAAGCCCTCTTTCTGTTTAACCAACTTGAACAAGATTTTGGTATTGTAAAATTTGACTTTAGTCCAGATTAGTAATCGGATCTTGTTTCTTTCGCAGTTTGAGTTTCGTTGCTCCGTTTGATTTGATTCTTTTTGCAAACGGGAGCTCTTCAGTTGAACTTTCTGGTTAGATCTTCTTATTTGTTATTTACCCATGCATCTTTGCTTGATTGCTTATTTATGCTATTTTTGTGATAGAATTCCCGGAGTGCGAAGCGTGCTACTACGAGTCGCTAGGTTTTGCACATCGTCAGCAAGGCAAGTAACAAATTGATCATACCCCTTTATTAGCCAGTTTTTATGCATTAGTTTCAACCCTCACACATTGCATGAGTAGGATCTCTTAGCATGTGGGTCTGGGAAGTAGATGATGAGGTAGAACTTATTACCAGTTTTAGTTTCAAACCCTTGGGAGTAACTTCTACGTTATGCTTATATTGCCATGCTATGCTCGTAGACGTGGATTGGGTTTGAGTGTATCCATGACAGATGTGAGATTGTTAATTAATGGTTCAACTTAAGGTGGCAACTTTAATAAACATCTGGGTGGATTGCTTGTGGGCACCTGGAGAATCCAGCGTTGTCCTAGGATATCTCGGAGTACCCGTGTGATCATCCTACGGTCCGCCACCCAGGCTCAAAGGGATCATAAGATTATTCATGCTAGAAACTTTCGTGTGCAGCCACAAGCCATTATGGGCTCTGGCATAGTTGAGTATGTTGTGTGACCTCTTTCAGTGGTGGGCTAGCAGATGTAGAGGGAAAGTAGGTGTAACTGTCCACCCGGAGTAAAGAGCTAATGCTTCTGAAAGACTGTGTCTCGGTCATCCGTTTCTCAAACACCAAGTAATGCGAGAAATCCAACGAAGGAGATCGAGTCTTGTGGGGAAAAGTGCGCAAACCTCTGCAGAGTGTATAAACTAATCTTGGTTAGTCGTGTCCCCAGTTATGGACAATTTTGAGTATCTGGTACTTGAGTTATTTATTTGATCTCATCACTCAAAATTAATTTGTTGGGTTAAATGATTACTTTCATTGGGATTGAGTTGGAGGAACCTTCTCAATGATGTTTCAACCACAGTGATAGTTAAATAAAATTTATTCCTTTGTTGTACGGAAAAATTGGCTTTTCGCAAAACAATATAACCATAGAGCCTCCACCAGCCATATATGCATGTAGTGATAGCATTTATCTGTTCATTGCTCTACTGTGTTATATTGCCAGTATATTCCATGTGTTGACCCGTTTTCAGGCTACAACGTATCATGTTGTAGACTTTTCAGACAAGGAGTAAGGTGCGCTAGGTCGTTTGTCATGCACTCAGCTATGCCGTTGGAGTTGATGGACTCGCTTTATCTTCCAAGCCTTCCGATGTTATTTTAATTAGATGGCCTTAAGCCATATTTATTGTAATAAGTTCTCTTTTGAGACATTCGTTGTAATAAGTGTGTGATTGCTACTCTGTTATAAATCCTTCGAGTACTGTGTGTGTCAGCATTACCGATCCAGGGATGACATTGAAGCACAGAGACTTGACTGTCTGAGGTCGGGTCGCTACAGACTGTTGGGTACACCTTCTATCACATATCCGAAGGCAAGATATTCGTTGCTAAGAATGGATCCTTTCTAGAGAAGGAGTTTCTCTCTAAATAAGTGAGTGGGAGGAAAGTAGAACTTGACGAGGTAATTGTACCTTCTCCCATATTGAAAAGTAGTTCATTACTGAAATCAGTTCCAGTAATTCCTACACCAGTAAGTGAGGAAGCTAATGATCATAATCATGAAACTTCTGATCAAGTTACTACCGAACCTCGTAGGTCATCCGGAGTAAGATCCTCTCAAAATAGGCTTTCGCCCCGCTTTATAAATAAAGCTCCGCACTAGAGTGGTACGGTAATCCTGTTCTGAAAGTCATGTTACTTGACCATGACGAACCTACGAACTATGAGGAAGCGATGATGAGACCAGATTCCGCAAAATGGCTTGATGCCATGAAATCTGAGATGGGATCCATGTATGAGAACACAGTATGGACTTTGGTTGACTTTCTCGATGATCGGCAGGCCATAGAAAATAAATGGATCTTCAAGAAGAAGAGTGATGTTGATGGTAATTTTACTTTCTACAAAGCTCGACTTGTTGCGAAAGGTTTTCGACAAGTTCAAGGAGTTGACTACGATGAGACCATCTCACCCATAGTGATGCTTAAGTCCGTCCGAATCATGTTAGCAATTGCCGCATTTTATGATTATGAAATTTGGCAAATGGATGTCAAAACTGCATTCCTAAATGGGTATCTTAAAGAAGAGTTGTATATGATGCAACCAGAAGGTTTTGTCGATCCAAATGGTGCTAACAAAGTGTGCAAGCTCCAGTGATCCATTTATGGACTGGTGCAAGCCTCTCGGAGTTGGAATATATGCTTTGATTGTGTGATCAAAGCATATGGTTTTATACAGACTTTTGGAGAAGCCTGTATTTACAAGAAAGTGAGTGGGAGCTCCGTAGCATTTCTGATATTATATGTAGATGACATATTGTTGATCGAAAATGATACTGAATTTCTGAATAGCATAAAAGGATACTTGAATAAGAATTTTTCAATGAAAGACCTCGGTGAAGCTGCTTATATATTGGGCATCAAGATCTATAGAGATAGATCAAGATGCTTAATTGGACTTTCACAAAGCACATACCTTGATAAAGTTTTGAAGAAGTTCAAAATGGATCAGGCAAAGAAAGGGTTCTTGCCTGTATTACAAGGTGTGAAGTTGAGTCAGACTCAATGCCCGACCACTGCAGAAGATAGAGAGAAAACGAAAGGTGTTCCCTATGCTTTAGCCATAGGCTCTATCATGTATTCAATGATGTGTACCAGACCTGATGTGTGCCTTGCTATAAGTTTAGCAGGGAGGTACCAAAGTAATCCAGTAGTGGATCACTAGACAGAGGTCAAGAACATCTTAAAATGCCTGAAAATGACTAAGGATATGTTTCTCGTATATGGAGGTGACAAAGAGCTCGTCGTAAACGGTTACGTCGATGATGGCTTTGGCACTGATCCGGATGACTCTAATTCACAAACTGGATACGTCTTTTTATTAAATGGTGGAGCTGTCAGTTGGTGTAGTTCCAAGCAGAGCGTCGTGGCGGGATCTACGTGTGAAGCAGAATACATAGTTGCTTCAGAAGCAGCAAATGAAGGAGTCTGGATGAACGAGTTCATATCCGATCTAGGTGTCATACCTAGTGCATCGGGTCCAATGAGAAAGTTGTTATATATATATTTCCTTATATCATGATAAATATTTATTATTCATGCTAGAATTGTATTAACCGGAAACTTAGTACATGTGTGAATACATAGACAAACAAAGTGTCACTAGTTTGCCTCTACTTGAGTAGGCCGTTGAATCAATGATGGTTATGTTTCCTAACCATAGACATGATTTGTCATTTGATTAACGGGATCACATCATTAGAGAATGATGTGATTGACTTGACCCATCTGTTAGCTTCGCATGATGATCGTTTAGTTTGTTGCTATTGCTTTCTCCATAACTATACATGTTCCTATGACTATGAGATCATGCAACTCCCGCATACTGGAGGAACACTTTTGTGCTACCAAACGTCACAACGTAACTTTGTGATTACAAAGGTGCTCTACAGGTGTCTCCGATGGTTTTTGTTGAGTTGGCATGGATCAAGATTAGGATTTGTCACTCCGATTGTCGGAGAGGTATCTCTGGGCCCTCTCGGTAATGTACATCACTATAAGCCTTGCAAGCAATGTAACTAATGAGTTAGTTATGGGATGTAGCATTATGGAACGAGTAAACAGACTTGCCGGTAATGACTTTGAACTAGGTATTGGGATACCGACGATTGAATCACGGGGAAGTAACATACCGATGACAAAGGGAACAACGTATAATGCTATGCAGTTTGACCGATAAAGATCTTCGTACAATATGTAGGAACCAATATGAACATCCAGGTTCCGCTATTGCTTATTGACCAGAGACATGTCTCGGTCATGTCTACATAGTTCTGAAGTCGTAGGGTCCACACGCTTAACGTTTGGTGACAATCGGTGTTACAAGTTTATGTGTTTTGATGTACCAAAGGTAGTTCGGAGTCCCGGATTTGATCACGGACATGACGAGGAGTCTCAAAATGGTTGAGACATAAAAAATCGATATATAGGAAGCCTATGTTTGGACATGGGAATGGTTCTGGGTGAAATCAGGAGTATACCGGAGCACCAGGAGGTTACCGGAACCCCCCGAGAGGTGTATGGGCCTTAGTGGAAGAGAGGGAGAAGAAGCAAAGGAGCCCCCCCCAAGCCCAATCTGAATTGGGAAGGGGGCCAGGCCCCCCCTTTCATTCCTTCTTCCTCCTCCTTCCTTCTCTCCTAAAACAAAACAATGGAAGGGGAATCCTACTCCCGGTGGGAGTAGGACTCCGTTGGGCGCGCCTAGAGAGGCCGGCCCCCTCCTCCACTCCTTTATATACGGAGGAGGCCACCCCAAGGACACACAAGTTGATCATTGATCTTTTAGCCGTGTGCGGTGCCCGTCTCCACCATAATCCACCTCGGTTATATCGTAGCGGTGCCTAGGCGAAGCCCTATTCCGGTAGCATCATCATCACCGTCATCACGCCGTCGTGCTGACGAAACTCTTCCTCGAAGCTCTACTGGATCGTGAGTTCGTGGGACGCCACCGAGCTGAATGTGTGCAGATCATGGAGGTGTCGTACCTTCGGTGCTAGATCGGTCGATCGTGAAGACGTACGACTACAGCAACCGCATTGTCATAACGCTTCCGCTTACGGTCTACGAGGGTACGTAGACGATACTCTCCCCTCTCGTTGCTATGCATGATATGTCCATTTTGCATCATGCTTTTATATCAATATTTATTGCATTATGGGCTGTTATTTCACATTATGTCACAATACTTATGGCTATTCTCTCTTATTTTACAAGTTTACAAAAGGAGGGAGAATGCCAGCAGCTGGAATTCTGGGCTGGAAAAGGAGCAAATATTAGAGACCTATTCTGCACAACTCCAAAAGTCCTGAAACTCCACGGAATACCTTATAATAAACAATGAAAAATCCTCGCCAAAGATGAAGACCAGGGGGCCCACACCCTTTCCATGAGGGTGGGGGGCGCCCCCCCTAGGGCGCGCCCCCCTACCTCGTGGGCCCCCTGGTGGCTCTCCGATGACCATCTTCTCCTATATGAAGTCTTTCGTCGAGAAAAAAATAAGAAGCAATCTTTTGGGACGAAACTCCGCCGCCACGAGGCGGAACCTTGGCGGATCCAATCTAGAGCTCCGGCAGAGCTGTTCTGCCGGGGAAACTTCCCTCCCGGAGGGGGAAATCATCGCCATCGTCATCACCAACGCTCCTCTCATCGGGAGAGGGCAATCTCCATCAGCATCTTCATCAGCACCATCTCATCTCAAAACCCTAGTTCATCTCTTGTATCCAATTCTTGTCTCCAAGTCCGGGATTGGTGCTAGTAGGTTGCTAGTAGTGTTAATTACTCCTTGTAGTTGATGCTAGTTGGTTTAATTGGTGGAAGATCATATGTTCAGATCCTTTATGCATATTATTACCCCTCTGATTATGAACATGAATATGCTTTGTGAGTAGTTATGTTTGTTCCTGAGGACAAGGGAGAAGTCTTGCTATTAGTAGTCATGTGAATTTGGTATTCGTTCGATATTTTGATGAGATGTATGTTGTCTAGCCTCTAGTGGTGTTATGTGAACGTCGACTACATAACACTTCACCATTATTTGGGCCTAGAGGAAGGCATTATGAAGTAATAAGTAGATGATGGGTTGCTAGAGTGACAGAAGCTTAAACCCTAGTTTATGCGTTGCTTCGTGAGGGGCTGATTTGGATCCGTATGTTTCATGCTATGGTTAGGTTTACCTTAATACTTTTCTTGTAGTTGCGGATGCTTGCAATAGAGGTTAATCATAAGTGGGATGCTTGTTCAAGTAAGAACAGCACCCAAGCACCGGTCCACCCACATGTCAAAGTATCAAAGTACCGAACGCGAATCATATGAACGTGATGAAAACTAGCTTGAAGATATTCCCATGTGTCCTCGGGAGCGCCTTTCCTTATATAAGAGTTTGTCCAGGCTTGTCCTTTGCTACAAAAAGGATTGGTCCACCTTGCTGCACTTTATTTACTTTTGTTACTTGTTGCTCGTTACAAATTATCTCATCACAAAACTATCTATTACCACTTATTTCAGTACTTGCAGAGAATACCTTGCTGAAAACTGTTTATCATTTCCTTCTGCTCCTCGTTGGGTTCGACACTCTTACTTATCGAAAGGACTACGATAGATCCCATATACTTGTGGGTCATCAATGCATAACCATGATCTTGCGTGTGCGTAGGAAAATTTTGAAATTACTGCGTTCCCCAACAAAGATCATATGGAAATTATACATAAAAAGATGCATAATTTTGCTACTAATCTTGGGTCAAAAGCGGGCGATATTTTTAAGTTGTTAAAAGAGAGGGGTACCTTGATCCACGAAATGATAGAAGAAAGCCCGTCTTGGATAGATAAATTGGAAGAAATCTTTAGTAACTTAAGTACGAATTTTACTACCACTAAAATTATTGAGGAAACTCCCGTAAAGAGTAGGAGATCCAGAAACAAGGGTGCAACTTCTAGTGATAGCAATAAAGGAGATCTTAAGATGATTAGTATCCACCCTGATTTTGTTGAAGTGATAAGAGATCATTTTTGCAAGAATGAAATCTTTAAATTTACTCCTAGAAGTATTGCTATTAAAAGTATTTATGCTAAATCTTTGAGGGAGTCTAAGTGTTTGATTGAAGAGTTGGACAAGGATGACAAAACTTAGACCCTTGCTTTATGCCTAGCTAAGGGCGTAAAATTATAGTGCTTGTTGGGAGGCAACCCAATGAATAAATTTATTTTCTCTTTTTGCTTCCTGTTCTTGAGTGTTAGCACAATTATTCTACTGTTATGATTGAGTTTTTTATGTCTTAATTAGTGTTTGTGCCAAGTAAAGCCTTTAGGACCTTCTTGGGCAATAGTTGTTTGATCTTGCTGGAAAAAACAGAAAGTTTGCACTCACGAAATTAATTTTCATTTTTTACCAGAGCGCGATAAAATACCCATTCCACTTGCAGTAAAGCAATATACAAATTTCTCAGGTTTTCCGAATTTTTCATAGTTTTCTGAGTTACAGAAGTATTTGAAATAGTAAGATTGCTACAGACTGTTCTGTTTTGACAGATTCTGTTTTCTTTGTGTTTTGTTTATTTTGATGGCTCTATGGTTTTCTTTGATGAGTTTTTGCCATAGAAAAGTTGGAATACAGTAGATATGATACAAAAACAAAATATGAATTGGTTTGATATAGCACTTATTGTAGGGGTTTATTATTCTTATACTAATGGATCTCATGAAGGCGTTGTTGAGTTCTGTGTGATTGAAGTTTTCAAGTTTTGGGTTATCTTACGATGGATGAAGAAAGGATGTAAGAGCCTAATCTTGGGGATGCCCCGGTATCCCTAGCTATTATCCAAGAATGAGCAACCAACTAAGCTTGGGGATGCCCCCAAGTGGCATCCCCGCTTTATTCCAACAACTATCGGTATTTTACTCGAGACTATATTTTTATTCGTCACATGATATGTGTTTTGCTTGGAGCATCTTGTATGATATGTGTATTTGCTTGTTTTATTTTGTGTTTTAAGTTATCAATCCTTGTTGGACACACCTATTTGAGAGAGCCAAAATTATGTCATGACTTGTTAGAATTGCTCTCTATGCTTCACTTAAATCTTTTATGAGCTAGGACTTGCTCTAATGTTTCACTTAGATCTTTTTGAGCACAGTGTGCTTAGTATTTTTGAAGAAATGCTCTCTTGCTTCACTTACATTTGTTTGAGAGTTAGTAAAATTTTGAAGAAATTCTCTCTTGCTTCACTTAAATTATTTAGAGAGAAAGAAAATTTGTTATGCTCATGATCTTCACTTATATTTGGTTGAGTTTATGAAAAGCAACTCATGAAAATTAGTCCCAGAGTGTTAGATATCCAAGAAGGATAAAGTAAAGAAAATGTCATGAAGATCATTGGAAAAAATAAGCTTGATTCTTAGTAATAGTTTTGAGATATGATGATGTGATATGTGAGTCATCTTGATAAGTAATTATGCTTTAGTAGGAATATTGGTGTTAAGGTTTGTGATTCCAAATGCATGCACAAAATTCAATAGTCATGCAATGAAAATTATATCCTACTTGTGGTGCATTATTCGGTGTTAATAATGCTTAATGCTTGCTTATGAGATTATTCGTTTCTTGGTTGGTCGCTTCCCAATCTTTTGCTAGCCTTCATCTTGCACTAAGTATGACCTCTACTTGTGCATCCAAAATCCTTTAAACCAGTTTTGCCACATGAGTCCACTATATCTACCTATATGCGGTATTCGTTTGCCGTTCTAAGAAAACTTGCATCTGCCATCTCCAATTTTCAAAATAAACTTCTCTTTTGTGTGTTTGTTTCGCTCGCGGAGCGTTGAGGGGTGGCTAATATTTTCCATGCTAGATGTGTTATTCTCAAGATGAGTGTTTATTCATTTGACATTGCACGAGAGTAAGGCAAAGGTATTAGGGATGCCCAGTCCCGAAATGCAAAAAGAAATGAATTTACTTTATGTTGTCAAATAATAAATTCCTTGGAAAGTGTTTGTATGGAGGGCACTCGTGGATACGGTTAGCCACGGAAAGTGAAAGTTATGGTGGAAAAAGGAATAAACTTTATTTTCTATTTGGGAATCGCATATGATATATCTATGCATGGAAAGTATTGGGAACTCTAAGTCGTTTTTGTTGGTGGGATGGATACACCTCCAAAAATGTTTTTATCTCAAATTTTTCGCTTTGAGCTCTGGCACCTCTACAAATCCCTACTTCCCCCTGCAAAGGGACTTTCTTTTACTTTATGCAATTTTTTGTTTGAAATTTGAGTCTCCATCTTCTCTCATAGAAAGCACCAACTAGGAGGCAATATGATTGTGCTCAAGTATTGGGTGTAGTTAATATTCGAGTGTGTTCCATGAATGGACCAATGTTTGAGCATGATGGGCTAGGGATAACTTATTTTAGCATTGATATTTTGAAAGACATGGTTACTTGTTGATATGCTTGAGTATCCAAATTATTATGTCAAAACTGGACTATTGTTTTGAATCACAAAAAAGTCCAAATGTCCATGCTATAAAGAAAATAATATGATATGACTTGATGAACAACACTCCACATTAAAAATTCTGTTTTTATCACTTACCTACTCGAGGACGAGTAGGAGTTAAGCTTGGGGATGCTGATACGTCTCCAACATATCTATAATTTTTGATTGTTACCTGTTGTTTTATTATCAATCTTGGATGTTTTTAATCATTTTATAGTCAATTTATATCATTTTTTGGTACTAACCTATTGACATAGTGCCCAGTGCGAGTTCCTGTTTTTTCCATGTTTTTACATCGCAGGAAATCAATATCAAACGGAGTCCAAATGGCACGAAACTTGACGATATTTTTTATGGGCCAAAAGGAAGCAGATGGGCCCTGGTTGCACCTCGGGGGTGCCACGAGGGGGGCACAACCCACCAGGGCGCGCCCCAGTGGGTTGTGCCCGCCTCGCTTACCCCCCGGACCGCCTCTTTGCTCTATAAATACCCAAATATTCCCAAAACCCTAGGGGAGTCGACGAAATATTCATCCAGCCGCTGCATAGTCCTGAAACACCAGATCCAATCAACACCATCACGGAGGGGCTCACCACTTCCATTGGTGCCACTTCCATTGTAGACCTTTGGGTCCGTAGTTAGTAGCTAGATGGCTTCATCTCTCTCTCTTGATCCCCAATACAATGGTCTCTTGGAGATCCATATGATGTAACTCTTTTGCAGTGTGTTTGTTGGGATCGATGAACTTCGAGTTTATGATCGGATCTATGTTTTTATATCCATGAAAGTATTTGAGTTTCTTTGATCTCTTTAATGTGTGATCTCTTATAGCCTCGTATTTCTTCTCCGATAATTGGGTTTTGTTTGGCCAACTCGATCTATTTATCTTGCAATGGGAAGAGGTGCCCGGTAGTGGGTTTGATCTTACGGTGCTTGATCCCAGTGACAGAAAGGGAACCCACACGTATGTATCATTACTACTACGGATAATAATATGAGATCTATATATACCGCCATATAGATAAACAGATCTTGCCTACATCATGTCATCGTTCTTATTGCATTACTCCGTTTTCCATGAACTTAATACACTAGACGCATGCTGGATAGCGGTCGATGTGTGGAGTAATAGTAGTAAATGCCGGCAGGAGTCGGTCTACTAATCTTGGGCGTGATGCCTATGTAATCATCATTGCCTGGATATCATCATAATTATTTGAAGTTCTATCAATTGCCCAACAGTAATTTGTTTACCCACCATTTGCTATTTTTCTCAAGAGAAGCCACTAGTGAAACCTACGGCCCCCGGGTCTTATTTCTCATAAATTTTCTTTTGCGGTCTACTTTTTCCTTGCTTTTATTTTCAGATCTATTAAACCAAAAATACTTTGCTGCACTTTATTTTGTTTGTGATCTATTTATCCAATATATTACAACCTTTTTACCGTCACGCACCAATTTCTGGCGCCGTTACCAGAAAGGGATTGACAACCCCTTTAACACGTCGGGTTGCGAGGTGTTGCTATTTGTGTGCAGGGGTTGTTTACGTTTTGTTGCTTGGTTCTCCTACTGGTTCGATAACCTTGGTTTCTTAACTGAGGAAAATACCTACCGTCGCTATGCTGCATCATCCCTCCTTTTCCGGGGAAATACCGACGTAGTTCCGACTGCCATCAGGGCGCGCCACCCCTTGTGGGCTGGTGTGCTCCCCTCTTATGGCCCATATGGCCCACATCTTTCCCCCGGGGGTTCCGATAACCCCCCCCCCCCATTACTCCGATAAATACCCGATACTATTCGGATCACTTCCGGTGTCCAAATAATATCATCCTATATATCAATCTTTTCCTCTTGACAATTTCGAGACTCCTCGTCATGTCTGTGATCTCATCTGGGACTCCAAACAACATTCGGTCACCAAATCACATAACTCATATAACACTAAATTGTCATCGAACGTTAAGCGTGCGGACCCTGCAGGTTCGAGAACTATGTAGACATGACCGAGACACCTCTCCGGTCAATAACCAATAGCGGAACCTGGATGCTCATATTGGCTCCTACATATTCTAGGAAGATCTTTATCGGTCGAACCATTATGACAACATAAGTTATTCCCTTTGTCCATCGGAATGTTACTTGCCCGAGATTCGATCGTCGGTATCCAAATACCTAGTTCAATCTCGTTACCGGTAAGTGTCTTTAATCATTCTGTAATGCATCATCTTGTAACTAACTCATTAGTCGCTTTGCTTGCAAGGCTTCTTATGATGTGCTTTACCGAGAGGGCCCAGAGATACCTCTTTGATACTCGGAGTGTCAAATCCTAATCTTGATCTATGCCAACCCAACAAACACCTTTGGAGATACATGTAGAGCATCTTTATAATCACCCAGTTACATTGTGACGTTTGGTAGCACACAAGGTATTCCTCCGGTATCCCGGAGTTGCATAATCTAATAGTCGAAGGAGTATGTATTTGACATGAAGAAAGCAATAGCAATTAAACTGAACGATCAATATGCTAAGCTAACTGATGGGTCTTGTCCATCACATCATTCTCCTAATGATGTGATCACGTTCATCAAATGACAACACATGTCTATGGTTGGGAAACTTAACCATCTTTGATTAATGAGCTAGTCTAGTAGAGGCTTACTAGGGACACGGTGTTTTGTCTATGTATCCACACATGTATCAAGCTTCCGGTTAATATAATTCTAGCATGAATAATAAACATTTATCATGATATAAGGAAATATAAAATAACAAATTTATTATTGCCTCTAGGGCATATTTCCTTCAGTCTCCCACTTGCACTAGAGTCAATAATCTAGTTCACATCTTTATGTGATTAACACCCATAGTTCATATCGCCATGTGACCAACACCCAAAGTGTTTACTAGAGTCAATAATCTAGTTCAGATCGCTATGTGATTAACACCCAAAGGGTACTAAGGTGTGATCATGTTTTGCTTGTGAGAGAAGTTTAGTCAACGGGTCTGCCACATTCAAATCCATATGTATTTTGAAAATTTCTATGTCTACAATGCTCTACATGGAGCTACTCTAGCTAATTTCTCCTATGTTCAATATGTATCTCGATTGAGACTTAGAGTCATCTAGATCAGTGCCAAAGCTTGCATCGATGTAACTCTTTACGACGAACTCTTTATCACCTCCATAGCCGAGAAACATTTCCTTAGTCCTCTTTAAGGTAACTAAGGATAACTTTGACCGCTGTCCAGTTATCTAGTCTTGGATAACTATTGTACCCCCTTGCCAAACTCATGGCAAGGTACACAACATGTTTGGTACACAGCATGGCATACTGATGACCCACAAGTATACGGGATTAATCGTTATCCTTTTGATAAGTAAGTGTGTCGAACCCAACGAGGGGCATAAGGAAATGACAAGTGGTTTTCAGCAAGGTATTTCTGTAGGCACTCAAATTATAAGTCGCAAGTAGTTTGATAGCATGATAATTTGTAACGAGAAAGTAACGGTAGTAGTAAAAAAGTGCAGCAAGGTAGCCTGATCCTTTTGAGGCAAAGGACGGGCCAAAACGGTCTCTTATTATAAGCAAATCGTTCTTGAGGGTACACGGGAATTTCATCTTTCATCATGTTGGTTTGATTTGTGTTCGCTACTTTGATAATTTGATATGTGGGCGGACCGGTGCTTAGGTGTTGTTCTTACTTGAACAAACCTCCTACTTATGATTAACCCCGTCGCAAGCATCCACAACTATGAGAAAAGTATTAAGAATAAATTCTAACCATAGCATTAAACTTTTGGATCCAATCGGTCCCTTACGGAATAGCGCATAAACTAGGGTTCAAGCTTCTATCACTCTCGCAACCCATCATCTAATAACTACTCCACAATGCATTCCCTTAGGCCCAAATATGGTGAGGTGTCAGGTAGTTGACGTTCACATGACACCACTAAGGGAATCACAACATACATACCATCAAAATATCGAACATGTATCAAGTTCACATGGTTACTTGCAACATGATTTCTCTCGTGACCTCAAGAACATAAGTAACTACTCACAAGTGATAAACATGCTCAAGATCAGAGGGGTATTAAATAGCATAATGGATCTGAACATATAATCTTCCACCAAATAAACCATGTAGTAATCAACTACAAGATGTAATCAACACTACTAGTCACCCACAAGTACCAATCTGTGGTTCCGATACAAATATTGAACAGAAGAGATGAACTAGGGTTTGAGAGGAGATGGTGTTGTTGAAGATGTTGATGGAGATTGCCATCCCCAAGATGGGTGAGCTGTTGGTGATTATGATGACGATGGTTTCCCCCTCTGGGAGGGAAGTTCCCCCGGCAGAATCACTCTGCCGGAGGGCAAAATTGCTCCTGCCCAAGTTCCGCCTTGAGACGGTTGCGCTTCATCCCAAAAGTCCTCTCCTTATTTTTTCTAGGTCAAAATGACTTGTATACCAGAAGATGGGCACCGGAGGTGGGCTGGGCTGAGCACAACCCACCAGGGCACGCTTGGGCCTCCTGGCGCGCCCAGGTGGGTTATGCCCACCTAGTGGCCCCCTCTGGTACTTATTGGCTCCAATATTTCTTATATATTCCATAAAAATTACTCGTGAAGTTTCAGCTCATTTGGAGTTGTGCAGAATACGTGGCCTGACGTAGCTTATTCATGTCCAGATTTCCAGCTGCCGGAATTCTCCCTCTTTGTGTGAACCTTGCATATTATGAGAGAAAAGGCATTAGAATTACTCCAAAAATCATTATTATGCATAAAAACATCATAAATAACAGTAGGTAAACATGATGCAAAATGGACGTATCACAAACTTTATAGAACCTATGGCTGAGGCATAGGGAATGACTTTCATTCTCTCTTTATCTTCTGTCGTGGTCGGATTTTGAGTCTATACTCAATTTCACATGTTACAATACAGGCAAGAACTCCTTCTTTGACTAATCCATTTTGAACTCCTTCAAAATCTTGTCAAGGTATGTACTCGTTGAAAGTATTATCAAGCATCTTCATCTATCTCTGTAACATCCCAAATTTTCAATTTGGAATGTTATACATAGGTCATCTTATGCATATCATATTTTATTGCATTTTGGTTTTGATGCAAGAAATCCTAAGCAACTCAAGGACCCACGGAGAGAGTTGGGGATTTCGTTATTTTCATATTTGAATTTTCTCAAATTTGAAAAGAGGATCGTTTTGGTTTTAATATTATTTTCTCCCTAAATATTTTCAATATAAAAATAAAAGAGAGGAGATAATATGACTTCTCCAAAATGAAGGAAATATTGGAGGAAAAATATTGAAATCAAATAAATAATTTTATTTGGATTTTATTGCTATTTTATTTGAATTAGAAAAATATGCATTTTAAAAAAATTACATTTTTAGGCCAAGCAAATGTTCACTTTGTTCTAAATATTTTATTTAGACGGTGAAAATTGTTTTTGGAATTTTTAGATTTTTTTATATTTATTTAGGATTTTTCCTTTCGGCGGAATTTATTTTTTAAAAAAATATAAAAAATGTTCCCGGACCGAACTGGGCTGAAGGCCCAGCCGGCCCGCTGCGCACCGCCTTCCCCGCCGTGCTCGCGGCGGACTCCGCCATAGTCCGGCTTCGAGCCGCCCGTGTCACCCCCTCTCGCAAGTCGGCCTCGCCCCCTCCCCTTTAAATACCCGCCGCCGCCGCCCCTCTCCTCGTCCCGCACCACCTCCGCCGCCAGCACCGCCCGCCGCCGCCGCCGCCCCACGCCGCGGCGCCGTCGCCCACAGCGCCGCCCACCGGATCTCGTCGCCGGACTTTTTTTTGGTTTAGGTATAATCGTTTGGTTTTATAAAAACCTAGATCGGTTTTTCTTTTATTAGATCGGTTCGGTTTTTCTCGGTTTAGTTCTGTTTACGAACGTTCGTTCGTTCGTTCGTTGGTTTTAATGAAAAAATCCGCCCGTTCGTCTCTATTAGCGGACGTTCGTCCGATAGATTTTTCTTTTTCCGTTTATTTTCGGCTAGGGACCTATCCGCGATTATTTTTATAGCAGATTAGCCCCTGATCTTCCAACCCTCGCAACTTTTTAACCATTTGTCCAAATCCAGTGAAACCACCGCCAAAATCTTCGTCTCGAAGCCCTCTTTCTAGTTAATCAACTTTAACATGGTTTTGGCAAATTTAAAATTTGGTTTCAAGCAGATTTGTATTCGAAGTTCTTTTTTATTATAGTTTCAGTTTTGTAGCTCCGATTTGATCTATTCTTTTTGCAATTCAAGGCTCTTCAGTTGAACTTTTAAATTTGATCTTCTTATTTGAGTTTTACCCTTGTATCTTTGCTTGAGTGCTAATAAATGCTATTGTTGGTTTGCGGTAGAGTTCCCGGAGTGCGAAGCGTGTTACGACAAGTCTGTATGGTTTGCCAATCGTCGGCAAGGCAAGTAGCACATTGATCATACCCCTTTATTACCAAGTTTTTATGCATTAGCTACAATCCTCAAACATTGCATGAGTAGGATCTCTTAACATGTCGGTTTGGGAAGTAGATGATGAGGTAGAACCTATCGCCCTTTTATTATCAAACCTTGGGAGTTACTTCTACGTTATGCTTAGGTTGCCATGCTATGCTCGTAGACGTGGTTTGGTTTGAGTGATCCATGACAGATGTGAGATTGTTAATTAATGGTTAACTTAAGGTGGCTACTTAAATACACATCTGGGCGGATTGGTTGCGGGCACCTGGGGATATACCAGTGTTGTCCTTTGGTTCGCCACCCAGGCTCAAAGGGATCATAAGATTATTTGTGCTAGAAACTTCCATGTGCATCCACAAGCTATTATGGGCTCTAGCATAGTTGAGTATGTTGCATGACCTCTTTTAGTGGTAGGATAGCAGATGTAGGGGAAAGTAGGTGTAACTGTCTACCTAGAGTAAAGAGTAAATGATTCTGAAAAACTGTGTCTCGGTCATCTGTTTCTCAAACACCATGTGGTGCAAGAAATCCAACGGAGGAGATCGAGTCTTGTGGGGAAAAGTGCGCAAACCTCTGTAGAGTGTACAAACTAATCATGGTTAGTCGTGTTCTCGGTTATGGACATCTTGAATATCTGGTTCTAAGATTATCCTGTTGATCTCATAACTCTAAATTCATTTGTTGGGTCATTAGTTACTGTTTAATTAGGATGGAGATGGGGTTACCATTCTCAATGTTTGCCAACTACCATGATAGTTAAATAAAAATATATTCCTTTGATGTAGGGAAAAATTGGCTTTTCGCAAAACAGTATAACCATAGAGCCTCCACCCGCCATATCTGCATGTAGTGATAGCATTTACTTGTTCATTGCTCTACTGTGTTACTTTGCCAGCATATTCCATGTGCTGACCCATTTTCGGGCTGCAACATATTATGTTACAGACTTTTCAGACGAAGAGTAAGGTGCGCTAGGTCGTTTGTCGTGCACTCAGCTATGCCGTTGGAGTTGATGGACTCACTTTATCTTCCAAGCCTTCCGCTGTTATCTTGTTTAGATGGCCTTAATCCATATTATTTTATTGAGTTCTCTCTTGAGACTATTGATGTAATAAGTGTGTGATTGCTACTCTGTAATAAATCCTTCGAAGCACTGTGTGTGTCAGCATTACCGATCCAGGGATGACACTTATGCACAGAGATTTGACTGTTTGAGGTCAGATCGCTACAAGATGGTATCAGAGAACACGTTGACTGTAGGACACGACCATTAAGTTAAGACATAGGTCCCTCTTCTCTACTCATTTATGACTCCTCTCCATTTTCCACTCTATAGGATGGCGGACTAAAGGAACAAGTTTGCACAACCAGATGAAGACACACCTTTTGGAAGACACTTGAAGGAAGTCACTAGGTACCTGAATATCGGAATACCAAGCTTCACCGCGACCTACACCGCCACTTTACCAAAAGAGGAGCGTTGGATGATTCGAGTTCAAGTTCCAAGAAGGACATTCACGTCAGTTACTGAACCCATAGAGTTTTCCTTTGATGCACCAACCTGGAGTCTAGGAAAGAGCATCGCAGCCCACATCACCATGGGACGCATCGGCGAAATTTATCACAAGGATCTTAAGGATACCATCTACGAGATATGTGGGCGCCGAGATGAGCAATGGGAGATGATCAGTACCAGGAGGGACGGGTCCATTCCAGCTTTCATCCAGGAGTTAAACCAGCACATTCGTCGCCAGGAGAACCAAATGTGCGCAAGCATGATAGA